>NC_091617.1:35075087-35402170 GCF_027580195.1 Bos mutus | reverse complement strand
ACAAAGTGAATTTGATGTACACTAAGGAAGAAAGAAAATAAATTAAAAAAATAAAAGCTAAGACACCTTTCTTCTGAGACAAGAGGAACAAAAAAGAGCATGATAAATAAGTTATAAATATATGCTGTACAAATTTATTCTGCATGTGTTGTCTTTAAATATATTTCCCAGTATTTAAATATAGGAGTTGTAATAATAATTTTATTTAAAATATCTTAATCTTTATGTCAGATGTTTTGCATATAACTTTTGTGCCCAACTCCTATTACCTAAGTTGGATACTATATAAATCAACAAGAGATCACTTCAGATTGGACCAAACACTTGTTTCACTGATTCCTACAAAGTCATGTAATATTCTTAATTCATCCTTTTCCATCTGTCATATCTATGTATCATAATTTACATAACATACATTCCCAATAACATAGTCCTTAGTCTGAACTGAATATAATTAAAATACTGTTCCTGCTTTTCCAGAATTCTGTATTTCACTCTCACTCTAAATTATCTGATGTCACCCACATGAAAAAATATCTATTTTCCATTGAACTTTTTTGCTGTATAATTTTATGAATGTTTATCCTCATACATTTTATTAAAAATAATGAAAAACCCTAGTTTATTATTATATATACTGTAATCAGTGAATACATAAATCTCATTTCAAATGTCTGAGGAAATGCCTAGAGCTTTCACTTCGGGGCAGATTATAAAAATTAATATCACATGGCAACTGTAACCCTTTAGTCATGGCTACTTTGAATGCTTTATTTAGAGAGATCACAATGCTTTATTTAGGCTAATTGACAATAGAAGACTATTAAGAATGCCTGCCTTGAGTGTGGGAAGGGTAGAGTAGCAGTTTCAGCAAGACAGACTAGACACTTTGTCTTACTGATAAGTGGTAGCCAAGCATAAGATAAATGGCCATAGTATTAAGCAAACCATTTATTAACCAACAACCATATTTTTGTTACTGAATTAAGCATCACATCCAGTTAGAGACAGGGAGATGAATCTCCATGATGAAAGTGCCTAATTTGAGCTTGGAATCTGCCAAGTAACAGTTTTACATCTATGATGTTCTAAAGTAGACTCGTTGTTCCAATCCCTGACTACAAGGTTAGCATCGCCTAAGGAGGTATTAAAAAATACAAGTGCCCGTGCTCCATCTCAAGATTAATAATATCAGAACTTCTCTGGGCATGATCAGTATTTTTAAAATATCTTCCAGGTGATTCTACTGTAGTGGGGGTGGGAGTGAGAGGGTCTTGGTTTTTCCCTCTGCCTTGATCCTTCATAACAACTGTAGAGCCTTCGGGATCTTAGAACGTCCTTTCAACCTCTCATGGCATCTGGTCCCATCACTTCATGGAAAGTAGATGGGGAAACAGTGGAAACAGTGTCAGACTTTCTTTTGGGGGGCTCCAAAATCACTGCAGATGGTGACTGCAGCCATGAAATTAAAAGACGCTTACTCCTTGGAAGGAAAGTTATGACCAACCTAGATAGCATATTCAAAAGCAGAGACATTACTTTGCCAACAAAGGTCCATCTAGTCAAGGCTATGGTTTTTCCAGTGGTCATGTATGGATGTGAGAGTTGGACTGTGAAGAAAGCTTAGCGCCAAAGAATTGATGATTTTGAACTGTGGTGTTGGAGAAGACTCTTGAGAGTCCCTTAGACTGCAAGGAGATCAAACCAGTCCATCCTAAAGGAGATCAGTCCTGGGTGTTCATTGGAAGGACTGATGCTGAAGCTGAAACCAATATTTTGGCCACCTCATGTGAAGAGTTGACTCATTGGAAAAGACTCTGATGCTGGGAAGGATTGGGGGCAGGAGGAGGAAGGGAGGACAGAGGATGAGATGGCTGAGTGGTATCACCAACTCAATGGACATGAGTTTGAGTGAACTTCGGGAGTTGGTGATGGACAGGGAGGCCCGGCGTGCTGCGATTCATGGTGTTGCAAAGAGTCAGACATGACTGAGTGACTGAACTGAACTAAAAAGGAATCTTAAACAAGACCATAAGCAGGGCTCCCCAGCCTCTGGGATCTAGTATCTGATGATCTGATGGAGCTGATGGAATAACAGAAACAAAGTGCACAGTAAATGAAATGGGCTTGAATCATCCCCAAACCATCCCCCATTCCTCGCCCACATCCATAGAAAAACTTCTTCCACAAAACCAGTCTCTGGTGCCAAAAAGGTTTGGGATGGTACTGTAAAGGGTCTGAACTGACACTTAAAGCAAAATATTTTTTGTTGGTATTTATTTTATTATAGTGATTTATAAAATTATCTTTGCCATTGTTTGCTCCATATTCAAGAGAAAAAAAAAATTTAAGCATAAAGAAACAATAAAAATGAACTAAATGAGTAATTTCAAATAACATAAATCTTAGAATTTTACTTCCTTTTCCCATCACTTGCCTTTATGGATTAAGGCTAATCATAACTCGTAAATTCTGATTTTATGCCAGACCAAATGCTGCTGGACAGCAGAGGATAAAGGTACCCAAGTGGACATACACACAGACACACACACACATACACACACACATTGACCTTGGGTTCCCTATAGACATTTGGAAGTTGTCAGCAGTAGCATAATGACAGTCCTAATTATTAAAATTACTCTTGTGTGGAAAGTGCTTTAAGATTAAAATGCCGACAGGCATGCAATATGTTAACTGTATTATGATCTTTTTCTTTTCTTTTAAAATGAAATTCTTTAGGAAATATTCCACTGGCTTCCATCAAAACATCTCTCATCACCCCAGTGACATGTTCCCTCTCTCTCACACATTCCAAAGGAATTACTGATAAATTCTGATTCCATAAGAATTCTAATGCCCTAAAGATATACTTTATATTCAGTTAGGTCAAGATATTTCTTTATAACCACAACTACAGAATCTATTACAGTCTCAATTTCTCATATTTCTTTAATATGTAATCACTATTCACTAATTCCCAAATATTTTACAATGACACAAAGATGCTGTGATTTAAATATTGCTAATCTGAAAATATTTTACATGTTTGATTTTAGATCTCAAGAAGAATTAGCTTTGATCTTTAAAAAATAATTTTATGCCCTCTACTATAATATAGGGGCTTCCTTCGTGGCTCAGACAGTAAAGAACCTGCAGGCAGTGCAGGAGACTGGAGTTTGATCCCTGGGTTGGGAAGATCCCCTGAAGAAATGAATGGCAACCCACTCCACTATTCTTGACTGGGAAATCCCACGGCCAGAGGAGACCAGCAGGCTTAGTCCATGCGGTTGCAAAACATCAGAGATGACTGAGCGACTAATACTAACACTATAATATAAATGTGTAAACACACAATGATTTTAGAAAAAACACATCAAAATATGGCATAGCCTGCCATAAACTTTCATGGATCATAGAAATGTCAAATAGAAATGTGGTGTTGGAGAAGATTCTTGAGAGTCCCTTGAACTTCAAGGAGATCCAGCCAGTCCATCCTAAAGGAAATCAGTCCTGGGTGTTCATTGGAGGGACTGATGCTGAGGCTGAAGCTCCAATACCACCTGATGTGAAGAACTGACTCAGTGGAAAAGACCTTGATGCTGGGAGGGATTGGGGGCAGGAGGAGAAGGGGACAACAGAGGATGATATGGTCAGATAGCATCACTGACTTAATGGACATGAGTTTAAGCAAACTTTGGGAGATGGTTAAGGACAGGGAAGCCTGGCATGCTGCAGTCCATGGGCTTGGAAAGAGTCGAACATGACCGAGAGACTGAACAACAAACAGCAATGGTATAGAAAAGAAAAATGGTTATTTTATGTTGCTTCAGGAAGAAATCAGAACCAATGGCTGGCAATTCAGTTCAGTTCAGTCGCCATCCAGCCGTCTCATCCTCTGTCAGGTCTTTGCATGAGGTGGCCAAAGTATTGGAGTTTCAGCTTCAACATCAGTCCTTCCAATGAACACCCAGGACTGATCTCCTTTAGGATGGACTGGCTGGATCTCCTTGCAGTTCAAGGGACTCTCAAGAGTCTTCTCCAACACCACAGTTCAAAAGCATCAATTCAAGGCAGTCCTAAGATGGTGGAGGAATAGGACGGGGAAACCACTTTCTCCCCACAAATTCATCAAAAGAACATTTGAATGCTGAGCAAATTCCACAAAACAACTTCTGAATGCTGGTAGAGGACATCAGGCACCCAGAAAGGCAGCCCATTGTCTTCGAAAGGAGGTAGGACAAAATATAAAAGATAAAAAGAGAGACAAAACAGGTAGGGACAGAGATTCATTCTGGGAAGGGAGTCTTAAAAAAGAGAGGTTACCAAACACCAGGAAACGCTCTCTCTGGCAGGTCTGTGGTGAGCCTTGGAATCTCAGAGGCTACATAACCGGGAGGAAAAATAAATAAATAAATAAAACCCAGAGATTACATGCTTAACGGCAACTCCCAGCAGAGAAGCAGCCCAGATGCTCACATCCGCCACTAGCAAGTGGGGACTGGACAGGGAGGTATAGGTTGCATTGCTCAGGGTAAGGACTGGGCCTGAATGCCCCAAGGGCATTCTGAGGGAACTAACTTGAGATAGCAACCCAGACTGTGGGATAGCCATCCCTAGAAAAGCCCTAATCTAAGACACATCCAGGCCCACTCACAGTACAAAGGACTCAGCAGAGCCAGCCGGCTTTGGACCAGCCCATCCCCCGCCAGAGACAGACAGGCGAGGGCAGCCAGAGCTGGAAGGGGCAATCATGGCCCCAGAGAGGCATCCTTTACCAAACTGAAAGCAGGCTTTGTTGCTAACCAAGACTTCTGGGGATTTTGGATGGTTGACATCTGCCAGGAGGGTCACAGCCAGAGATCAGCTCCCCAGAAGAGATACACGGCACACTTGAGAAGGCACACCCATTGTATACCCAGAAAACTGAGCAGCTGGGACAGGGGAGGCAATAAGATTCACCCCGCAACGAGGGGGTGATTGCACTCACCAAGCATCTGGTCACCTGAGCTGCTCGGACCTGGGAAGGGCACAAAACGCAGGCCCAACCATGTCTGTGCCTTTGTGGAGTACCCAAGAACCTGAATCTGAGTGGCTTAGACCTGGAAAGTGCATGCAACCCAGGGCCTGCCTCAAATAGTTCCTGGCAGAGCAACCTAGAGCCTGAGCAGTATAGAATGGGAAAGCACACACGCTGTGAGCGGGGGCAAACCCGGTGTGGCCAAGACACTGTGAGCACTCCCCACACACACTAGTGTTATTTGTGTGCAGTGTTCCTCCCTCCCCACAGCACGACTGAACAAGTGGCCTAAAAAAAAAGTGACCACCACCGCCCCCTTGTGTCAGGGTGGAAATTAGACACTGAATAGACCAGCAAACAGAAGAAGCTAAAATAAAGAAGGAACCACTTTGGAAGTGACAGGTGCAATAGATTAAAACCCTGTAGTTAGCACTGACTACATAGGAAGGGGCCTGTAGATGTTGAGACGTATAAGCCAGATCAAGGAACTATCTGAAAATGAACTGGCCCCACACTGTCCGCAACAGCTCCAGAGAAAGCCCTAGATATATTTTTACTATTATCATTTTTTAAATTTAAAATTTTTTTTTATTTTTAAGTCTTGTATTACTCCTTTCATTTTCATTTTTATAACCTACTATTACCTTGCAAAGAAAAAAGAGCCTATTTTTAAAGCAAACTTCATATATATACGTATTTTATAATTTTTGTGACTTTGTTTTGTTTTTTTAATATTGTATTTTTGAGAATCTAACCTCTACTCTAGATTTTTAATCTTTGTGGTTTTTTTTTGTATTTGTAATCAATTTTGTACCTTTAAGAACCCAATTTTCAGTACCCATTTTTACTTGGGAGCGAGATTACTGGCTTGATTGCTCTCTCCCCCTTTTGACTCTCCTTTTTCTCCACCAAGTCGCCTCTATCTCCTCCCTCCCCCTTCTGTTCTCTACCCAAATCTGTAAATCTCTTTGTGTGTTCTGGGCTGTGGAGAACACTTAGGGAACTGATAACTGACTGGATCTGTCTCTCTCCTTTTTGATTCCCCCTTTTAAACTCCTGGCCATCTCTGTCTTCTTCCTCCCTCTTCTCTTCTCTGTGTAAGTCTGTGAACATCTCTGAGGGATCCAGACTGTGGAGAGCACATAAGGAAGTGATTACTGGCTAGCATGCTCTCGCCCCTTTTGATTCCCCCTCTTTTCCTCCTGGTCACCTCTATCTCCCCCTTCCCTCTTCTCTTCTCCATGTAACTCTGTGTGCCTCTCCAGGTGTCCCTCACTGTGGAGAAACTTTTCATCATTAACCTAGATGTTTTATCATCAGTGCTGTATAGATGGAAAAGTCTTGAGGCTACTATAAGAATAAGACTGAAAACCAGAGGCAGGAGGCTTAAGTCCAAATCCTGAGGACACCAGAGAACTCCTGACTCCAGAGAACATTAATCAATAGAAGCTCACCAAACGCCTCCATACCTACACTGAAACCAAGCACCACCCAAGGGCCAACAAGTTCCAGAGCAAGACATACCACACAAATTCTCCAGCAACACAGGAACATAGCCCTGAGCTTCAATATACAGGCTGCCCAAAGTCACATCAAACCCACTGATATCTCACTCACTACTGGACACTTAATTGCACTCCAGAGAGAAGAAATACAGCTCCACCCACCAGAACAATGACACAAGCTTCCCTAACCAGGAAACCTTGACAAGTCACCCGTCCAACCCCACCCACAGTGAAGAACCTCCACAATAAAGAGGAACCACAAACTGCCAGAATAAGGAAAGGCCACCCCAAACACAGCAATATGAACAAGGTGAATAGGCAGAGAAATACTCAGCAGGCAAAGGAAGAGGATGAATGCCCACCAAACCAAACAAAAGAAGAGATAGGGAATCTATCTGATAAAGAATTCCAAATAATGATAGTGAAAATGATCCAAAATCTTGAAAACAAAATGGAGTTACCAATAAATAGCCTGGAGACAAGGATTGAGAAGATCCAAGAAATGTTTAACAAAGACCTAGAAGAAATAAAAAAGATAAAAAATATATAATGAATAATGCAATAAATGAGATCAAAAACACTCTGGAATAATGGAGGCAGAAGATAGGTTAAGTGAGGTAGAAGATAAAATGGTAGAATAAATGAAACAGAGAGGAAAAAAGAATTAAAATAAATAAGGACAGCCTCAGAGACCTCTGGGACAATGTTAAATGCCCCAACATTTGAATCATAGGAGTCCCAGAAGAAGAAGACAAAAAGAAAGAGCACAAGAAAATACTTGAGGAGATAATAGTTGAAAACTTCCTTAAAATGGGGAAGGAAATTGTAACCCAAGTTCAAGAAATCCAGACAGTTCTAAACAGGATAAACTCAAGGTGAAACACCCCAAGACACATATTAATCAAATTAACAAAGATCAAATACAAAGAACAAATATTAAAAGCAGCAAGGGAAAAACAACAAATAACACACAAGGGGATTCCCATAAGGATAACAGCTGATCTTTCAATAGAAACTCTTCAGCCCAGGAGGGAATGGCAAGACATACTTAAAGTGCTGAAAGAAAAAAACCTTCATCCCAGATTACTTTACCCAGCAAGGATCTCATTCAAATATGAAAGAGAAATCAAAAGCTTTACAGACAAGCAAAAGCTGAGAGAAATCAGCACCACCAAACCAGCTCTCCGACAAATGCTAAAGGATCTTCTCTAGACAGGAAACACAGAAAAGGTGTATAAACTCAAACTCAAAACAACAAAGTAAATGGCAATGGGATCATACTTATCAATAATTACCTTAAATGTAAATGGGTTGAATGCCCCAACCAAAAGACAAAGAAAGGCTGAATGGATACAAAAACAAGATCCGTATATATGTTGTCTACAAAAGACCCACCTCGAAACAAGGGACACATACAGACTGAAAGTGAAGGGCTGGAAAAAGAAATTCCACATAAATAGAGACCAAAAGAAAGCAGGAGTAGCAATACTCATATCAGATAAAATAGACTTTAAAACAAAGGCTGTGAAAAGAGACGAAGAAGGACACTACATAATGATCAAAGGATCAATCCAAGAAGAATATGGATCAATCCAGGAAGAAGATATAACAATTATAAATATCTATGCACCCAACATAGGAGCAGCCAAATATGTAAGACAAATGCTAACAAGTATGAAAGGGGAAATTAACAACAACACAATAATAGAGGGAGACTTTAATACCCCAATCACACCTATGGATAGATCAACTAAACAGAAAATTAACAAGGAAACACAAACTTTAAATGATACAATAAACCAGTTAGACCTAATTGATATCTATAGGACATTTCACCCCAAAACAGTGAATTTCACCTTTGCACATGGAACCTTCTCCAGGATAGATCACATCCTGGGCCATAAATCTAGCTTTGGTAAATTCAAAAAAATTGAAATCATTCCAAGCATCTTTTCTGACCACAATGCAGTTAAGATTAGATGTCAATTACAGGAGAAAAACTATTAAAAATTCCAACATATGGAGGCTGAACAACACACTGCTGAATAACCAACAAATCACAGAAGAAATCAAAATATGCATAGAAATGAATGAAAATGAAAACACAACAACCCAAAATCTATGGGAAACTGTAAAAGCAGTGCTAAGGGGAAGGTTCATAGCAATACAGGCTTACCTCAAGAAACAAACAAAAAAAGTCAAATAAATAACCTAATTATACACCTAAAGCAACTAGAAAAGGAAGAAATGAAGAACCCCAGGGTTAGTAGAAGGAAAGAAATCTTAAAAATTAGGGCAGAAATAAATGCAAAAGAAACAAAAGAGACCACAGCAAAAATCAACAAAGCCAAAAGCTGGTTCTTTGAGAAGATAAATAAAATTGACAAACCACTAGTCAGACTCATCAAGAAACAAAGGGAGAAGAATCAAATCAACGAAATTAGAAATGAAAATAGGGAGATCACAACAGATAACACAGAAATACAAAGGATCATAAGAGACTACTATTAGTAACTGTATGTCAATAAAATGGACAACTTGGAAGAAATGGACAAATTCTTAGAAAAGTATAACTTCCCAAAACTGAACCAGGAAGAAATAGAAAATCTTAACAGACCCATCACAAACACAGAAATTGAAACTGTAATCAGAAATCTTCCAGCAAACAAAAGCCCAGGACCAGACAGCTTCAAGCTGAATTCTATCTAAAATTTAGAGAAGAGCTAACACCTATCCTACTCAAACTCTTCCAGAAAATTGCAGAGGAAGGTAAACCCAAACTCATTCTATGAGGCCACCATCACCCTAATACCAAAACCAGACAAAGATGCCACAAAAAAAGAAAACTTCAGGCCAATATCACTGATGAACATAGATGCAAAAATCCTTAACAAAATTCTAACAGACTCCAACAACATATTAAAAAGATCATACATCATGACCACGTCAATCAATGTAATACATGACATTAACAAATTGAAAGATAAAAACCATATGATTATCTCAATAGATTCAGAGAAAGCCTTTGACAAAATTCAACATCTCTATTTATGATAAAAAAAAAAACCTCCAGAAAGCAGGAATAGAAGGAACATACCTCAACATAATAAAAAAAGCTATATATGACAAACCCACAGAAAACTTTATCCTCAATGGTGAAAAATTGAAAGCATTTCCCCTAAAGTCAGAAACAAGACAAGGGTGCCCCCTCTCACCACTACTATTCAACATAATTTTGCAAGTTTTGGTCACAGAAATCAGAGAAGAAAAACAAATAAAAGGAATCCAGATTAGAAAAGAAGTAAAATTCTCACTGCAGATGACATGATCCTCTACATAGAAAACCCTAAAGACTCCACCAGAAAATTACTAGAGCTAATCAATGAATATAGAAAAGTTGCAGGATATAAAATTAACACACAGAAATCCCTTGCATTCCTATACACTAACAATGAAAAAACAGAAAGAGAAATTAAGGAGACAATTCCATTCACCATTGCAACAAAAAGAATAAAATACTTAGGAATATGTCTACCTAAAGAAACAGAAGACCTATATATAGAAAACTATAAAACACTGGTGAAAGAAATCAAAGAGGACACAAATAGATGGAGAAATATACCACGTTCATGGATTGGAAGAATCAATATAGTGAAAATGAGTATACTACCCAAAGCAATTTATAGACTCAATGCAATCCCTATCAAGCTACCAACAGTATTCTTCACAGAGCTAGAACAAATAACTTCACAATTTGTATGGAAATACAAAAAACCTCGAATAGCCAAAGCGATCTTGAGAAAGAAGAATGGAACTGGGGGAATCAACCTACCTGACTTCAGGCTCTACTACAAAGCCACAGTTATCAAGACAGTATGGTACTGGCACAAAGACAGAAATATTGATCAATGGAATAAAATAGAAAGCCCAGAGATAAATCCACGACATATGGACACCTTATCTTTGACAAAGGAGGCAAGAATATACAATGGATTAAAGACAATCTCTTTAACAAGTGGTGCTGGGAAATCTGGTCAACCACTTGTAAAAGAATGAAACTGGACCACTTTCTAACACCATACACAAAAATAAACTCAAAATGGATTAAAGATCTAAATGTAAGACCAGAAACTATAAAACTCCTAGAGGAGAACATAGGCAAAACACTCTCTGACATACATCACAGCAGGATCCTCTATGACCCACCTCCTAGAATATTGGAAATAAAAGCAAAAATAAACAAATGGGACCTAATTAACCTTAAAAGCTTCTGCACATCAAAGGAAACTATTAGCAAGGTGAAAAGACAGCCTTCAGAATGGGAGAAAATAATAGCAAATGAAGCAACCGACAAACAACTAATCTCAAAAATATACAAGCAACTCCTACAGCTCAACTCCAGAAAAATAAACGACCCAATCAAAAAATGGGCCAAAGAACTAAATAGACATTTCTCCAAAGAAGACATACAGATGGCTAACAAACACATGAAAAGATGCTCAACATCACTCATTATCAGAGAAATGCAAATCAAAACCACTATGAGGTACCATTTCACACCAGTCAGAATGGCTGTGATCCAAAAGTCTACAAATAATAAATGCTGGAGAGGGTGTGGAGAAAAGGAACCCTCTTACACTGTTGGTGGGAATGCAACCTAGTACAGCCACTATGGAGAACAGTGTGGAGATTCCTTAAAAAACTGGAAATAGAACTGCCTTATGATCCAGCAATCCCACTGCTGGGCATACACACTGAGGAAACCAGAAGGGAAAGAGACACGTGTACCCCAATGTTCATCGCAGCACTGTTTATAATAGCCAGGACATGGAAGCAACCTAGATGTCCATCAGCAGATGAATGGATAAGAAAGCTGTGGTACATATACACAATGGAGTATTACTCAGCCATTAAAAAGAATACATTTGAATCAGTTCTAATGAGGTGGATGAAACTGGAGCCTATTATACAGAGTGAAGTAAGCCAGAAGGAAAAACATAAATACAGTATACTAACGCATATATATGGAATTTAGAAAGATGGTAACAATAACCCTGTATACGAGACAGCAAAAGAGACACTGATGTATAGAACAGTCTTATGGACTCTGTGGGAGAGGGAGAGGGTGGGATGATTTGGGAGAATGGCAATGAAACATGTAAAATATCATGTAGGAAACGAGTTGCCAGTCCAGGTTTGATGCACGATGCTGGATGCTTGGGGCTGGTGCACTGGACGGCCCAGAGGGTTGGTATGGGGGGGAGGAGGAGGGAGGAGGGTTCGGGATGGGGAACACATGTATACCTGTGTTTGATTCATTTTGATTTTTGGCAAAACTAATACAATTATGTAAAGATTAAAAATAAAATAAAATTAGAAAAAAAAATAAAATAAAATAAAATTTAGAGAAGAGCTAACACCTATCCTACTCAAACTCTTCCAGAAAATTGCAGAGGAAGGTAAACCCAAACTCATTCTATGAGGCCACCATCACCCTAATACCAAAACCAGACAAAGATGCCACAAAAAAAGAAAACTTCAGGCCAATATCACTGATGAACATAGATGCAAAAATCCTTAACAAAATTCTAACAGACTCCAACAACATATTAAAAAGATCATACATCATGACCACGTCAATCAATGTAATACATGACATTAACAAATTGAAAGATAAAAACCATATGATTATCTCAATAGATTCAGAGAAAGCCTTTGACAAAATTCAACATCTATTTATGATAAAAAAAAAAAAAAAACCTCCAGAAAGCAGGAATAGAAGGAACATACCTCAACATAATAAAAGCTATATATGACAAACCCACAGAAAACTTTATCCTCAATGGTGAAAAATTGAAAGCATTTCCCCTAAAGTCAGAAACAAGACAAGGGTGCCCACTCTCACCACTACTATTCAACATAATTTTGCAAGTTTTGGTCACAGAAATCAGAGAAGAAAAACAAATAAAAGGAATCCAGATTAGAAAAGAAGTAAAATTCTCACTGCAGATGACATGATCCTCTACATAGAAAACCCTAAAGACTCCACCAGAAAATTACTAGAGCTAATCAATGAATATAGAAAAGTTGCAGGATATAAAATTAACACACAGAAATCCCTTGCATTCCTATACACTAACAATGAAAAAACAGAAAGAGAAATTAAGGAGACAATTCCATTCACCATTGCAACAAAAAGAATAAAATACTTAGGAATATGTCTACCTAAAGAAACAGAAGACCTATATATAGAAAACTATAAAACACTGGTGAAAGAAATCAAAGAGGACACAAATAGATGGAGAAATATACCACGTTCATGGATTGGAAGAATCAATATAGTGAAAATGAGTATACTACCCAAAGCAATCTATAGATTCAATGCAATCCCTATCAAGCTACCAACAGTATTTTTCACAGAACTAGAACAAATAATCTCACAATTTGTGTGGAAATACAAAAAACCTCGAATAGCCAAAGCAATCTTGAGAAAGAATGGAACTGGAGGAATCAACCTGCCTGACTTCAGGCTTTACTACAAAGCCACAGTCGTCAAGACAGTAGGGTACTGGCACAAAGACAGAAATATAGATCAATGGGACAAAATAGAAAGCCAAGAGATAAATCCATGCACCTATGGACACCTTATCTTTGACAAAGTAGGCAAGAATATACAATGGAAAAAAGACAATCTCTTTAACAAGTGATGCTGGGAAAACTGGTCAACCACTTGTAAAAGAATGAAATTATAACACTTTCTAACACCATACACAAAAATAAACTCAAAATGGATTAAAGATCTAAATGTAAGAACAGAAACTATAAACCTCCTAGAGGAAAACATAGGCAAAACACTCTCCAACATAAATCACAGCAGGATCCTCTATGGCCCATGTCTCAGAATATTGGAAACAAAAGCAAAAATAAACAAATGGGACCTAATTAAACTTAAAAGATTTTGCACAACAAAGGAAACTATAAGCAAAGTGAAAAGACAGCCTTCAGAATGGGAGAAAATGATAGCAAACCAAGCAACTGACAAAGAATTAATCTCAAAAATATACAAGCAACTCTTGCAGCTCAATTCCAGAAAAATAAACGACCGAATCAAAAAATGGGCCAAAGAACTAAACAGACATTTCTCCAAAGAAGACATACAGATGGCCAACAAACACATGAAAAGATGCTCAACATCACTCATTATTAGAGAAATGCAAATCAGACCCCAGTGAGATACCATTTCACACCAGTCAGCATGGCTGCTACCCAAAAGTCTACAAACAATAAATGCTGGAGAGGGTGTGGAGAAAAGGGAACCCTCTTACACTGTTGGTGGGAATGCAAACTAGTACAGCCACTATGGAGAACAGTGGAGATTCCTTAAAAAACTGGAAATAGAACTGCCATATGACCCAGCAATCCCACGGCTGGGCATACATACTGAGGAAACCAGAAATGAAAGAGACACGTGTACCCCAATGTTCATCGCAGCACTGTTTATAATAGCCAGGACATGGAAGCAACCTAGATGTCCACCACCAGACAAATGGATAAGAAAGCTGTGGTACATATACACAATGGCGTATTACTCAGCCATTAGAAAGAATACATTTGAATCAGTTCTAATGAGGTGGATGGAACTGGAGCCTATTATACAGAGTGAAGTAAGCCAGAAAGAAAAACACCAATACAGTATACTAACGCATATATATGGAATTTAGAAAGATGGTAACAATAACCCTGTATACGAGACAGCAAAAGAGACACTGATGTATAGAACAGTCTTTTGGACTCTGTGGGAGAGGACGAGGGTGGGATGATTTGGGAGAATGGCATTGAAACATCTATATTATCATATGTGAAACGAATCACCAGTCCAGGTTCGATGCATGAGGCAGGATGCTCAGGGATGGTGCACTGGGATGACCCAGAGGGATGGGAAGGGGAGGGAAGTGGGAGGGGGGTTCAGGATGGGGAGTACATGTACACCCGTGGTGGATTCATGTCAATGTATGGCAAAACCACTACAATATTGTAAAGTTATTAGCCTCCAATTAAAATAAATAAATTTATATTTTTTTAAAAAAGCATCAACTGTTCGGCGCTCAGCTTTCTGGATAGTCCAACTCTCACATCCATACATGACCACAGGAAAAACCATAGACTTGACTAGACGGACCTTTGTTGACAAAGTAATATCTCTGCTTTTTAATATGCTGTCTAGGTTGGTCATAACTTCCCTTCCAAGGAGTAAGCGTCTTTTAATTTCATGGCTGCAATTACATCTGCCTTGATTTTGGAGCCCCAAAAGATAAATTCCGCCACTGTTTCCACTGTTTCCTCATCTATCTGCCATGAAGTGATGGGACCAGATGCCATGATCTTAGTCTTCTGAACGTTGAGCTTTAAGCCAACTTTTCCCCTCTCCTCTTTCACTTTCAAGAAGAGGCTCTTTAGTTCTTCTTCACTTTCTGCCATAAGGGTGGCTGGCAGTTACATGGAAGCAAATTTGAGATCAATATGAATAGGATGAATAACGAGATCTGACAGAAATTGGGTGCCTTGTTTAGCATACCTATTACTTGTAGTTGATTGTATGTCCAATTTGAGAATTCACCATCTCTGAAAATATCAGAGCTACAAATAGGAAGTAGAATAAAGCTGATATGCTCTCAGCCTTCCCTCACCCCATGGATTTGTTACCAATAGGTGGGGGTCCAGCTGCTTGCCAAACAAAAGTCAATGAACAGCCCAGGTTGGTGAAAAGGAAAGTTTGCTTTATCTCACATGCTGGCAACTGGTGGGGTGGGCAGGCAGAGCTCACACGATACGGCTCAGAAAATTATCTATAGCCCTTGAGAAGGAACTAAATGTCCTTGACTTTGCTTAATGGGTAAAAAGTGAAAGTGGAAGTGTTACTCACTGAGTTGTGTCTGACTCTTTGTGACCCCATGGACTGTAGCCCGCCAGGCTCCTCTGTCCATGAGATTCTCTAGGCAGGAATACTGGAATGTATAGCCATTCCCTTTTCCAGGGGATGTTCCTGACCCAGGGATTAAACCTTGGGACTCCTGCATTGCAGGCAGATTCTTTACCACTGACCCACCAGGGAGTCTTAATGGGTAAATTATTATTATTTGGTCTCCTCTGACTGTTTTCCTTTGTTTCTGCATATTCTCACTTCTGTGATTAAACGTATTCTCAGACAAAGGGCAGGCTGAAGACATGAGGGAGCAAGGGCCATAGGGTCCTGCTCCATTTCAGAAGGAGTATCAAACATTCATTCTCAGACACAACCAAGCACCAGCCCAAGCTGAAGCACTATTGTTTCTCTAAAGGACATTCTCTGCCTTCTTAACCAGGCCAGAGACATAATTAAATATTTGGGTTTTTAAATGCCTACCCTTCCAGCTCCCAGGCAACCTTCTGTTGGGACCAGATAACTAAGAAGAAAGTACATGCTCAAATCTTTATCTCAGGGCACAGAGGCAGTTGAAAAACCAAACATTAAATACCAACAAATGTGGCTATTTATTGTGTAAGTAAACTAAATTGCCTCCCTATTTTTCTGTCATCTCATTTTCCCCTGTGCTTCAATCAGTGAAGTATATAAATTAAAGGCAAGCCTTTTTTATTTGAAAAAAAAGATATTATATTATTGATGCCTAGTAATCCTAAGTAATGCCACTTAGTTTTGATCCTTTTTGCAAGGAAAAATATATGTTTGGTATAAAGGACACTGAATAATTTATGTAATGTTTAATAATGCATTAAACTGGGGAGAATTCAGAATGACACTCATAGTGATCTAAATTATTTTCATGCTATATTATTCCATATGTGCCCATACACTTGAAATTGTTAGCACAGGCAATTAAAAATGAGAAATACGATTTGGAAATTAAGCAAACAAGAAAAGCTACTTTTATTTTGAATGATAAGACAACAGCTTTTTAATCAAGCAATTTGAATTGCAAGAACTGATGATGATAAAATGTAAATTAATGGATTAGGATTTACAGTTATGTTGTCTTAAACTGAGCATCGTTTTCCCCATGCCCAGAAGCTGCTGACAAGGAGTAAATGTATTAAGGGTGATAAATGTCTATGATTCAGTGATACGGAATAGCAAGCGTCTCAGGAGCAAAGATGCTGCAGAAGTATAATAATTTCCACCCAAACTCAAAGCTATAACAATTTATTACTGATTTCTCTGTCTCTTAATTTTAATGCTATCTTGATCAGCTTATCTGAAGTTTGAAAATGCTACCAGGGTCTTCTTATCTCAGCTATGTGCTGAACTCAGGCCTGTGTGTCTTTAGGGAACAATTTGGTTCACTAGGAAGATGTAAAAGTTACAAACAAGGTGCAAACACAAATGCCATTGTCTTTATCCCTCTGATTTCCATTCCTCTGATAGAGGCTCACTGAAGCCTCTATCACCCGATTTCATCCAAGCCTTCTAGAGGGCAATGAGGTTCA
This sequence comes from Bos mutus, assembly GCF_027580195.1. NCBI lineage: Eukaryota > Metazoa > Chordata > Mammalia > Artiodactyla > Bovidae > Bos > Bos mutus. Next base: position 35,385,163 of record NC_091617.1, on the reverse strand, counting down.
CCTTGGTTTCCATGTTTCTGAATGCTAGCATACATGGGAAGACACTTCAGTGGAACTTAAAGTCTAAAGGGAAAATGTTACACTCTCAGCTGGTCACACCTCCTAAAGTGGTTCACTTCATGTTATAGGGACAAAGGAAATATACCTCCAGGGTCAGGCTTTAAATCTTATAAAGCAGGCTCTGTATACTGATGTGACTCGCAAAAGCAGGTGAATCTTGCAACTCTAGCAGAGGCAGGCATTTTAAATGTTTTCTATTCCAAATATGAGGAAATAAAATCTGTAATACTTGGCCTTTTAAAAATCTCCTTTAAAAAAATCTTCATAGGTATATTTTTACTGATCTTTCTAATTCTCTTAGGATATGTTACTCAACATAAATTTACAAATAGTTTCCTCAAGATGTTACACTTTGGCCAACAGTTTGAGAGGATCTTTTTCCTTTGACTGTCATATTCTATAAAATTTCAAAATGTTTTACTAAAGGAGAGGCAAAATTACTACCTTGGTATTTGGGAGATAATAGAACATATATGCACAGATCTCTGCCCCTGGTCCCTGAAACAGAGCTCCTAAAACCTTTGTAATTTCATAAATGATGAGAACACTAGGAGCATCAGACTGAGGTAGGTGACTCTGACTCTGGGTGGACTCCTTGATGGCCCCTGGATGGGGGCTGGCGACCAGAAAGACCAAACAATGATTAGAAGCTTAGAATTTTCAGCCCTACCCTTCATCCTTCATACAGGAAAGAGTGGTTAGAAATGGAGTTAATAATTGATCATGCCTACATGATGAAACCTCAGGAAAATCTGAAGAGTAGAGGATTCAGAGAATTTCCATGTTGGGAACACATCCATGTGCACTCTGATCCTCTCAAACTTCACTCTATGGATCTCTTCATCTGGTTGTTCATCTGTATCCTTTATCATACCTTTTAATAAACTGGTAAACGTTAGTATTTTCTCTGAGTTCTGTGAACCACTCTAGCAAATCTGGGAACCTACTAGTTCCTGGATTAGCACTTTGTGATTAGCACCTGCTATCTAGGTTATCTAGGTTGGTCATAGATAGCATATTCAAAAGCAGAGACATTACTTTGCCAACAAAGGTTCGTCTAGTCAAGGCTATGGTTTTTCCTGTGGTCATGTATGGATGTGAGAGTTGGACTGTGAAGAAGGCTGAGCACTGAAGAATTGATGCTTTTGAACTGTGGTGTTGGAGAAGACTCTTGAGAGTCCCTTGGACTGCAAGGGGATCCAACCAGTCCATTCTGAAGGAGATCAGCCCTGGGATTTCTTTGGAAGGAATGATGCTAAAGCTGAAACTCTAGTACTTTGGCCACCTCATGCAAAGAGTTGACTCATTGGAAAAGACTCTGATGCTGGCAGGGATTGGGGGCAGGAGGAGAAGGGGACGACAGAGGATGAGATGGCTGGATGGTATCACTGACTCGATGGACGTGAATCTGGGTGAACTCTGGGAGTTGGCGATGGACAGGGAGGCCTGACGTGCTGAGATTCATGGGGTCGCAAAGAGTTGGACACGACTGAGCGACTGAACTGAACTGATTAGCACCTGAAATCAGGTGGGAGCAGTCTTGTGGACAGAGCATTTACTTGTGGTTTCTGACACTGTCTTCAGTGTCAGAACTGAGTCAATTTATAGGCCAGCCAGCTAGTGTTGCAGAGAACTGCTTGGTTGTGGGGAAAAGTCTCCACACATTTAATGACCAAAGTGAAGTGTTCCATGTGAGAGTAAGAGAGAAAAGAAGGTAGAAAACTGAGTTTTTCCAACTCAGTATTGTACCTAAGTTCCTCCTTTGATTATTAATGATGAATAGTTTGGTAAGTCTGTTGGCCATTTGTCTTTATTTCTCCGTTGATGACCTATTCATGTTATTTGACTGATTTTATTTTTCTTATTGATCTTAAAGTTTTCTTCCATATTGGTTTTATTAACCATCTGTTATATATATGCATATATTTGTCACTTATGTTGTAGTCATAGAATTATTAATTAATCACATTTGTTATTCTCTATACCACAAACAAAAAGTCGTCTATGTATATTTTTTATTTTGAAATTGTTAAATCCACAGAAAGCTTAAAAAGCATCACAGAGAAACCATCATGATTCACCAACTGTTAACATCCTTTTATACCTGCTATACACACACACACACACACACACACACCTTTTTTCAATCCTTCCAAAGTAGGTTGCAGATATCATTACATTTCACCCCTCAGTACTTCAGCATGCATCGCCCAAGAAGTGGAACATTATTTCCTATGAAACCACAACATCATTACCACAACTAAGAAAATCAACAACAGTATTATCCAACATCCATAAACAAATTTTCTCAACTATCCTCAAAATCTCTCTTCAGGATCCAGTAGTTCATAGCATTTGATCATTATATGTCTTTAGTTCCCTCAATCTAGACAAGCTATACTTCCCTTCTTTGGTCCTTCCTAATGTTGACTATTCAAAAGGTCCAGGTCAGTGAACCTGTAGCACATCCCATTTTCTAGATGTATCTGTCAGATATATCTGTTTTCTCCTCATTAGATTTAAGTCAAACATATCTGACAAGAGTCTACATAGAAGATTAGACATACTTCCCAACGTATTATATCATGAGTTAGTGGAGAAGGAAATGGCAACCCACTCCAGTACCCTTGCCTGGAAAATCCCATGGACGGAGGAGCCTGGTAGGCTACAGTCCACGGGGTCACAAGAGTCAGATATGACTGAGCAACTTCACTTTCTTTCTTTCTGTAGTTCCTTTTGGAAAAGGAAATGGCAACTCACTCCAGTGTTCTTGCCTGGAGAATCCCATGGATGGAGGGCCTGGTGGGCTACAATCCATGGGGTTGCAAAGAGTCGGACATGACTAAGCAACTAACACACACAGTGTTTATTAAATTAAAGCAGAGCCACACAAGGCAAATTGGGGTTAAAATACTATCAACCTCAAAAACTAGATTAAAGAATATATACTTAAAAGTTACTAAGAGACTAGATCTTAAGTTCTCATTTAAAAAAATTATAAATTATATGATGTGATGGCAGTGTTAGCTAACACTATGGTTGTAATCATATTGCAATATATAAGTACATCAAATCAACACATTGTTCACCTTAAACTTATATAATGTTATGTTAATTATATCTTAATTAAATTTTTAAAAAAGAATATAACTTGGCCCAAAAGCCAAAACAAGGATATCTATTTCTGCCCATTGAAATGTACAAATTTCATCCATCAGTGGCTGAACACTTGACAAACCATGTAACCCTCTCCTCACTCATATTCATACAGATTACATAAATTTACAATTGAAAAAGTAGATCTGTATATGCAAGTTGTTCAAGCATACTTAAATATTTTCTAATAACTGTAACTTTTCACAAAACAGAAGTGAAGAAAGACAATGTGTTATTCTAAGCAAAGAAAAAGAAGCAATTCGTAAGAGGAGAGATGATCTGTGATGCAATTAGAATGAAGTGAGTCATTCCTTCTCTAGGAGAAGGGTTCCAAAGGATGATCCAGTGTTATTCACTTCTGCCAAATGAGCAGGAGACCTTTCCCTAACATAGCAAACTGCTAGTTTTTAATTTATTCATGATCTATTCTTAAAATACCACACACAGAAACAGACAAGTCATTAATTTCATATGGTCAAAGCTATCAATATATTATGTATAATTTCTTCTTTTTCCTTAATTGTGATAAGACCACTGTGTACTCAGTCACTCAGTCATGTCTGACTCTTTGTGACACCCTGGACTGTAGCCCACCAGGCTCCTCTATCCAAGGAATTTTTCAGGCAAGAATACGGGAGTGGGTTGCCATTTTCTTTTCCAGGGGACCTCCCCAACCCAGGGATCAAATCCGTGTCCCTCGCATCTTCTGCATTGGCAGGTGGATTCTTTTTCACTGTACCACCTGGGAAGCCATAAAACTGTACCACCCATCCAAAAATAAGATGAATATTTATCATCTAGTTGTTTATTACTGATTTGTTCATACCACTTTTTAATTCATTTGAAATTCATTTTTATATACAGGGCATTTAATATTAGCTTTTCTCTTGGGGTAATCTCCTAGCAGTGCTATCTAACAGAAATATATGCAAACCAAGTACCTAAGTTCAAACCCTCTAGTCACCATATTAAAAAAAGTAAACAAATGTGAAAGTGATTTTAATAACATATTATATTTTAATTAACCCAACCTTTCCAAATATTGTCATTACAACATTAACCCATTATTTGATAAATTATTAATGAAATATTAATAAGATTAATAAGATTCCCTGGTGGCTCAGATGGTGAAGCGTCTGCCTACAATGCAGGAGATCCGGGTTCAGTCCCTGGGTTGGGAAGATCTCCTGGAGAAGGAAATGGCAACCCACTCCAATATTCTTGCCTGGAAAATCCCATGGATGGAGGATCTTGGTAGGTTTCAGTCCATGGGGTTGCAAAGAGTCAGACACGACTGAGCTATTTCACTTTCACTTAATGAAATATTATACATTCTTTCTTCATACTGTTAAAGTGTTCAGACTAGGATCAACATGGAGTCTTCATGCTTAGCCCCACATCAGCAAACCAAAACTTAACTGTTTCTGTGCTCAGCTCTCCCAGAAATGGAAGATCTAGGTCAACCAACCACTGCTTGAACAGCTTCAAGTTATACAGGACTGGCTTCAAGACTTCCTTTTGGGCCACACAAATAAAGTAATTTTGCCTTAATCAATCATCATACCCCTAGTGTAACTTTCTGGTTCCTGTTCACTTCAGTCTATAAAACCCTCTTACTTTGTACAACTCTTTGAAGCACCTGTCTATTTTCTTGACTGGATAATTTCTAATTCATAAATCACTAAACAAAACCCAACTAGGCCTGAAACTTCCTTCCAATAATACTAAATCTTTGAAATCTGGAGTGTATGTTACATTTACAAAACTTCTCATTTCAGACACTAAATATTTATCAGCAATATTTCTATGTATTGAGGTTTAATAAATCTATAATTTAAAAAAAAAGATTCACATAGTCATTTTCCAAACTTAAAAAGTTTCCAATAAAGTATCAGTTTTAAAATTAAATTAATAAAAATTAAATAAAATTTAAAATTCAGTTTTTCAGTCACACAATCCATATTTCAAGTTCTCAACATTACATGAGATTCATTGCTATAACATTAGACAAGACAGTCTAGAGAGTCCATATCTGCTCAGTGGATAATCAGAGATTCAATTTGGAATCTTGTTATTTTTTAGCACTTTAGTATGTAGTTATAGAAACTCATAGTCCAGTCTTATTAGGACTTAATCATTTAGAGGAGACAAGGCAGAAATAATGATGATAGATGATATCATCTATCATAGGTACAAAGTGTATCATTTAGATAGATATAAACTAAAATGTGTGGTAAATTTCATGTCACTTGTATGTAGACCTTATAGGATATCTGAAATCAAAAAAAGCAACATGGCTTACATTTGCTTCAAAACTAGGAGAGAACAGATTTGTTCTGAGCCCCACAAAAATCTACACCTTCAAAATGCATTTTTAATCTTACCTCAGCCTTTGATGCTCTCCTCATTAGTCTTAATAAAAGAAAACTCTCATTCTAGTTATGATAAAAAGTTATCTTATTATTTATTTAAAAATTAGTAATAAATAAATTCAATTGTCTGTATTAGAAAATTTACAGCAAATAATTTAAGGCAATAAAACCTATTTTGTAATACTATACCACAAATATCTGCAATTTTAAACATTAAACATGTATTGCCGAATCAGAAGTTGGAATGCAAAATAGCTTTATTTTTAAAAACAGCAGAAGCATTTTATTCTATTGCCATTTCTGTGAGCATAACAAAAGTATTTTACAAATGAGTAATCATAGGCACTGAAGTCAAGTGTTTATCACCAAAATTCATACAATAAGCCACCACTGTCCTGAATACTCTGTGAACTTGACTTCTCATCATTAGAGCCAGGAAGTAATGAAATGGCAGCATTTTTCATTAATTAAATTCATATTTAGATTTAACATCTTACAATAACAGGGATTGGAGACTAGAAATAAGATAATAACTAAACTTGTATTAAACAATTTATATTTGACTTGAACAAGTTTCAGAGGTACTAACCAATGTCTGTAATCTCATGAACAAAGCGTTTTGAAAATTTACTGAACAGTTGACTATCTGATAGTCACAAAAGGGAAGTTCCTTTTAAGGACTTTAATGGTAAGAAAGCTTCCTGAATGGACTGGCGGTCCACACTGCAACAAATCACGCAAGGAAAGCATGAGATTTTGTAGGTAAAGATTTTTGTAAATGACAGCCTCCCAGTGATCTCAAGTATGGATCTGATTTTCACATGCTGCCACTGATTTCCTCATGTGCTATCAAGGGACAGATCCTTTCCATTCACAGTTATGTGAATAAATTTTTACATAAAAGAACACCCTCCCAATTCTGCAAATACATGGGAGTGGGTCATCTTCAGTTCCGTTCAGTTCAGTCACTCAGTTGTGTCTGACTCTTTGCGACCCCATGGACTGCAGCACGGCAGGCTTCCCTGTCCATCACCAACTCCTGGAGCCTGCTCAAACTCATGTCCATTGAGTCAGTGATGCCATCCAACCATCTCATCCTCTGTCGTCCCCTCTTCCTGCTGCCTTCAATCTTGCCCAGCATCAGGGTCTTTTCCAATGAGTCAGCTCTTCACATCAGGTGGCCAAAGCATTGGAGTTTCAGCTTCAGTCCTTCCAATGAATATTCAGGATTGATTTCCTTTAGGATTGACTGGTTGGATCTCCTTTCAGTCCAAGGGACTCTTTAAGAGTCTTCTCCAACACCAGAGTTCAAAAGCATCAATTCTTTGGTGCTCAGCTTTCTTTATGGTCAAGCTCTCATATCCACACATGACTATTGGCAAAACCATAGCCTTGACTAGACAGACCTTTGTTGGCAAAATAATGTCTCTAATTCTTAATATGCTGTGTAAGTCATCTTCAGGATATTCTAAACTTTGGAATTTGATTAAAGTTATTGCCCAGTGCAGTTTTCATGATTTTATTCACAAAGCCTTCTTTTTTATATCAGTGAGCCACATTTGCCTGTGAAATAAAATGAATGCCCAAATGTTTTTATTCATTTTGTGATAAAATTTGGATTTTTTCTATTGAAGACTTTGGAGTTTGATTTATTGACTTAGTCCAGATAGGGTTTCTCAACTACTGTTCAGTAAAAAGGCCTCTTCTGACACAGAATGGTCCCAATTCAAGTTCAGATAATGACCCGAGGGCAGCTAAAATTACTTCACCCTGATGCATTGTTAGGGAAGTTAGATATTATCATTGATTTTAAAACTCTTCCTGTAGTAAAGGATGATTTGAGTTTTTACTGTTTCATTTTATTAGTGACCAATAAAATGAACAATATACATCCTTATATACAGTTAAATACATGATAGCAGTCTTTACTAGGAAATGAAACAAAAATAGAAATATGAAAAAAGAACCTGAAAGAAAAAATAAAACAAAATGATCCTCTAATCAACTACTCCTTATTTGTATTCAACTTGTGTATAATATTGATCATGTGTGCTAAATTTGTTTTAAAATAATTTTTGTCACTTCACAGTCTGTTAAATAAGCTAATTTTTTTTTTCTACTTGCTTCACTGTAGTGAAAGTGTCTGAAAATTAGCTTTTTTGATTGTGATGTAAGTGTCTGACAGTAAGCTTTTGATTGCCAGGGCATCTACTTCAAAGACATCCATCTTAAATAAACATACTGCCAGCTACACAAGGAGATAAGTAGTCAGGCTGTCCCACCCAGGAAGCTCCCCTCAGGTGACCCAGAAAATTGACCATTTGAGTGATCTTGTTTTTTCTTTCAGCACTTTAATTCCAGCTCTTACGTCTTTATTTATCAAAGAGTAAACTGAAGAAATCTGAGGATCCCTACCCTTGGTCCCAGAAAAGGCAGAGCTCCAGACCCGCAAGCTCTGTATCTGTGTGGACCCTAGGTGTGCCATGTCCCCTCCAGGACACGTGTGTGAATTAAGAAAACCTTTCCAAGTTTCTTGATGTTTGTTGCCGAGGTGTGTCTAGTACAAGGCCCAGACCAGCCACAGCACTGACTTCAGACAGAGAACTGTCTGTGGGGGGCTCACCACAAGTAGTGCCAGCTCAGGTGAGCACCCCAGGCATTCCTAGCTGATAGCACCACCACTGATAGGCTGAGATGAATACAAAACACTCACTTTCCATAAATTTGATTCAGAGAGAATTCTAAAATACATTCCAATAATTAGAGAAAAGTTTTCATTTGTACCTGGCCACTGAGGCCACCCCACCACCACCCTAGTCTCAGAAGTGATAGAAATAAATCATTTTCATGTATATTAGAGGCAGCTATTTGGCAGGGAACACCACCTTGCCTTAGCCAATCTTGAGTCTGGACAGTTAACTGGAAGAGCTAGTTAATTTCTGCAAGCAGCCTCTTCCATTTTCTCAGAAAATGAGGGGAAGCCTAGAGTGGAAGCAAAGGAGGAATAGAGGAGGGAAAGACAGGCAAATATGGAAATAAAGTGGATAACTGCTGAGGCATGGTTAATCAGAAAGGACACTCCATGCATATTATGGACCCATTGTGATAATAAAATTGGAATAAAATTGCCTACCCAAACCACTTGAGACACTCTGCATCTTTAATTTTTAAAGTTATGAAGACACTTGACACAGAAGGGGATCAATTATCATGAGTTTGCGTGCAAATACTTACTTAAGCAAGGCAGTGGGTCAGAGTCAGTAGGAAAATTGCAGGCTTGCAGCCACGTAATGGCAACTAATTACACTATTTCAGGGCCCCTTTCCAATGGTCTCAGTTGGCAGTAATGGTCATGGCTGATTTATTCTGAATCACTTTTCGGGGTCTGAAGTTATGATAAATTTATATGTTTGCTAAAGAAAACCGGTTCTGATAATGAATCCACCAAAACATTAAAACAAAAGGGAGTCCCTCCAGTTAACTTGTTATGTGCTCTGATCTTTGAGATAAATAGTTTGGCCTGATTTCAAAACAGAATAGAGGTGTCTAGTATGGGATTAGAGCAGTTCTCAGATCACAGTAGCCCCTCTTACAATGATCAACCTTGAACATATATATTTTGGAAGATGAGAATTTTAACTGTCTCCCCTGAATGTGACAGTTTAATAGAGTGCTTTGTGGCTCAGATGGTAAAGAATCTGCCAGCAATGTAGGAGACCTGGCTTCAGTCCACGAGTTGGGAAGATCTCTTAGAGAAGGGAATGGTTACCCACTCCAGTATTCTTGCCTGGAGAATTCTATGGACAGAGGAGCCTAGTGGGCTACAGTCAATGTGGTCACAAAGAATTGGACACGACTGTATGACTAACACTTTCACGTTATTTCATTTAAAATAAAGTAATAGGTGCTTTTCTTTATGTGAATAACAGTTTTGAGGGCATGTTCAGGCACTGGCTCAGTTCTGAATTATCAAGGCAAATTTAAATTTTATTTGATTATACTATTCACCTAAGATTATTCAACTGATTTAGTAGAGAAGTCTTTACCTTTCTTTTTTTCTCTATCTTCACAAAGTCTTGAGAGATTTATATTTCCACAAGGTCAAGTCTGAGGGGAAAAAAACAAGCTGGCCTGATAGACAAGGAAACTGAACTTCATTACTGAGTTCAAGGAAACAAACCATTAGAAGCTAAATGAGCATTGTCAGATAAAAATAAGCAAACCTCCATTTATTGTCTACAATTCATTAAAGAAAAATTCACATCTCTCTCACCCTATTGTCTATCTGAAAGCTATAGAAGTAGACATGACATTTGAAGACTGACTGTTCCCTTTTTTCTATTTCTTATCTGTGAGCAATTTGCCCATTAAGAAGTGAATTTAGTATTGGGAATGAATTGCTTTCTCGTTCTGTCCTACTCAATGTACTGTTTTAATGTATATGTGAAGATTAATCCGTTACATATAAAAATAAATCCATTCCATGGTATTTCCCTGAATCTCTTCCAAAGGATATCACCTTTACAGTAAATAAAGCTTTGCTTATGAAAGAAGCCCTAAGCCATAAACCTAAAGTACAAGTTCTCAGCCGGCATGGCCACCTGCATGGCCACCTGCACTATGGGTGGACACGACATACTGACTGCCATCAAAGGCAGTGACTGAGAGGCCAAAAATGGGAAGACACTGTTATCAACACTATATATGCCACCAAGCAGCTGATCAAATATCAACATCAGTTCCTCGTTTTGTTGGCTTGAATCTAGGAGCACAATCTTGTTTGGTATCAATCCTTAAAATGTAAAATATGCATGTTCACACATTCAGTGTACTAAATGTTTCAAGAAATACATAAATATGTGTTCAGAATCTCTCCCTTTCTTTTCCTACCTTTTCTGAAGTTTTCACTTTATTTCTTTCTGAAACTTACAATCTATTTGAACTAGGAAAAGAATGCTGGCACAGTACTGGGGAATACCTGGCTCAACACTGAGTAAATGATTCCATGCTGGCACCTCAAATCCATACGGAGTCTGAAAAGGCAAGATTGGAAGGCTACTGCTCTCTATTGATACCTGGGCCAATATGGTTAGTAGAAGTAGTAGTTTTCCTTTCTTCCATCTGCTCTGTGGTCTACTTGGGGGTGGAAGGCTGTTAGCAGTGGGATAGGAACTAACAGCATTACATGCTACAAAGAGCAATTGCCTGAGCAATTTTCCTAAGCCAGAGCCAAAGCAAAGCAAATGCAATACTCCCCCTCGCCTCGCTGTCAGCCACATGAGAGTGGAGCTGCTCAGTGATCTCCACAGGGCGAATTCCGTGACGGAAACTGAATTCTATAGCCAATTGCATGGCGGCATGGGTCTGCCTCCAGTATAGAATTTAAATATTAAACACTACATAAATTTTTTTTCAGGGGCTCTTAAAAATAAAGAATTTTAATAGCACAGGTGTATTTGTTTGACTTCTTTGAAAGAAAACACCTTATAGCTAAAGAAAAATGCACAGCGTTATTTGGAAATATTAGTATCACATTATAGTTTAGTATTTTAATTTCAAGTCCAATGAAACAATGGTCAAAAAAACTCATCTTAAAATTACTCAATGTTGGGGTACACGTGTCTCTTTCCCTTCTGGTTTCCTCAGTGTGTATGCCCAGCAGTGGGATTGCTGGATCATAAGGCAGTTCTATTTCCAGTTTTTTAAGGAATCTCCACACTGTTCTCCATAGTGGCTGTACTAGTTTGCATTCCCACCAACAGTGTAAGAGGGTTCCCTTTTCTCCACACCCTCTCCAGCATTTATTATTTGTAGACTTTTGGATCGCAGCCATTCTGACTGGTGTGAAATGGTACCTCATAATGGTTTTGATTTGCATTTCTCTGATAATGAGTGATGTTGAGCATCTTTTCATGTGTTTGTTAGCCATCTGTATGTCTTCTTTGGAGAAATGTCTATTTAGTTCTTTGGCCCATTTTTTGATTGGGTCGTTTATTTTTCTGGAGTTGAGCTGTAGGAGTTGCTTGTATATTTTTGAGATGAGTTGTTTGTCAGTTGCTTCATTTGCTATTATTTTCTCCCATTCTGAAGGCTGTCTTTTCACCTTGCTAATAGTTTCCTTTGATGTGCAGAAGCTTTTAAGGTTAATTAGGTCCCATTTGTTTATTTTTGATTTTATTTCCAATATTCTGGGAGGTGGGTCATAGAGGATCCTGCTGTGATGTATGTCAGAGAGTGTTTTGCCTATGTTCTCCTCTAGGAGTTTTATAGTTTCTGGTCTTATGTTTAGATCTTTAATCCATTTTGAGTTTATTTTTGTGTATGGTGTTAGAAAGTGGTCTAGTTTCATTCTTTTACAAGTGGTTGACCAGATTTCCCAGCACCACTTGTTAAAGAGATTGTCATAATCCATTGTATATTCTTGCCTCCTTTGTCAAAGATTATGTGTCCATATGTGCGTGGATTTATCTCTGGGCTTTCTATTTTGTTCCATTGATCTATATTTCTGTCTTTGTGCCAGTACCATACTGTCTTGATAACTGTGGCTTTGTAGTAGAGCCTGAAGTCAGGTAGGTTGATTCCTCCAGTTCCATTCTTCTTTCTCAAGATCGCTTTGGCTATTTGAGGTTTTTTGTATTTCCATACAAATTGTGAAATTATTTGTTCTAGCTCTGTGAAGAATACTGTTGGTAGCTTGATAGGGATTGCATTGAATCTATAAATTGCTTTGGGTAGTATACATTTTCACTATATTGATTCTTCCAATCCATGAACACGTGTACCCCAATGTTCATCGCAGCACTGTTTATAATAGCCAGGGCATGGAAGCAACCTAGATGTCCATCAGCAGATGAATGGATAAGAAAGCTATGGTACATCACACAATGGAGTATTACTCAGCCATTAAAAAGAATACATTTGAATCAGTTCTAATGAGGTGGATGAAACTGGAGCCTATTATACATAGTGAAGTAAGCCAGAAGGAAAAACATAAATACAGTATACTAACGCATATATATGGAATTTAGAAAGATGGTAACAATAACCCAGTGTACAAGACAGCAAAAGAGACACTGATGTATAGAACAGTCTTATGGACTCTGTGGGAGAGGGAGAGGGTGGGAAGATTTGGGAGGATGACATTGAAACATGTAAAATATCATGTAAGAAACGAGATGCCAGTCCAGGTTCGATGCACAATACTGGATGCTTGGGGCTAGTGCACTGGGACGACCCAGAGGGATGGTATGGGGAGGGAGGAGGGAGGAGGGTTCAGGATGGGGAACACATGTGTACCTGTGGCGGATTCATTTTGATATTTGGCAAAACTAATACAATTATGTAAAGTTTAAAAATAAAATAAAATTAAATTAAAAAAAAAAAAAGATATTACTCCAGAATGGGGAGGAAACAGAATGGGGCTGAATAAAAGAAGCCATGTCAATTTGGAAAAAATAAATAAATAAATAAAATAAACACAACCTAAAATTAAAAAAAAAAATTGCTCAATGTTATATCCTTCAGCTAAAATACAGACAAAATATTCCAAGATTTGAACATTCAATGTAGAGTGCCTCTTTCCCCCATTTAGAATGTTACATGTTTCAAAAAATTACCTCTTCACTTCTAAAGAGATAAGAGGAAAATGAAATGGAAAAGTTCAATTGACAGTGACACCTTCTATAGATAACATTGAAAGCAACTGCTCTTTCCATATCCCATGCCTGAAAATATAAGTAAATTGTATTCACTGAATCTAAACCTTCGAAGTATATATAATCAATGTGCGTTAAATAACTATCGGCACTTAACTTTCTTCTTCTGCTTCTAGTTTTGAATAGAATTTTACTGTTTACATTTCAAATTCAAAGCTACATAATAATGATAGCCATTTATTTTGTGTTTTTATATGTATATTAGCATTTTTGTATCTTAAAGTCATTCGGGTTTTTCTTATATTTTAAGTTTTTACATATAAAAGGTACTGATTTTTTCTTAAAAAGTCAGAATACATACAAAGTCAGAATAAAGCATAGACTAATGTTGAGCAATTACTGGGATTAAAATATTATACATTGCTTTTTCATGAAATTGCAGAATCTTAAATCCAGAAGATAATCTTAGAAATCAACTAATATAACCCTCCTCATTTTACAAATGAAAAAGAAAAACATGAGGTTCAGGGGAAAATAAGTGATCTGCTTACCATCACATGGCTAGTAGATGACAAAGCTGACACCAGACTTTAGACTTTAAGTCTTGAAATATTTCTTACTCTGTGCATGCATGCAAAGTCACATCATGTCCAACTCTTTGCAACCCTATGGACTGTAGCCTGCCAGGCTCCTCTGTCCATGGGATTCTCCAGGCAAGAATACTAGAGTGGGTTGCAATTTCCTTCTGCAGGGGATCTTCTTATTTTACAAGCTTCCTAATGGAATATAGGGCTTCCCTCATAGCTCAGTCGGTAAAGAATATGCCTGCAATGCGGCAGATCCATATTCGATTCCTGGGTCAGGAAGATCTCCTGGAGAAGGAAATGGCAATACACTTCAGTACTCTTGCTTGGAGAATCCCATGGACAGAGGAGCAGACTACAGTCTATGGAGGTCACAAGAATCGGACACAATTTAGTGACTAAACCACCACCATTGTCCTAATGGAACATAGATTAAAATGTATAAGATAGATAAATGAGTGCCTAGGACCAATTAAATCAAGATAGTATAAAATACAAAGCTTCAACAAGAAATAGATGACACACTTAAATTTGGATACTTGGAAGAGGCTCTATCTAATAAATGAATTGCTTGTCAAGGTGTGGGCAGGGAATAAAGAAATCATAAGAGATATCACCAGAGACTGGGCTAGAAAAAACTTGAGCTATTACTATTTCTTAGCTTAACCTGAGAAAGACTGTGTGGCTCTTGAAAACCAAAGAGAAGATCCTGCAGGATGAGCTGCTTCAACAGTAGCTCTGACCTGTGGTTGAGAGGCAGAGTCAACAGGAGGTGATGGTTAGAGGGTAAGACCACCTGTTGATATTCTGCCCACATAGATCTGTCTTGTGGGACAGCAAGCTGAGTGGAAAGGACAAGATGCAAGTCAAAAAGAGGAGATGAAAGCATGCAGGTGAAGCGTGAACAAAGAAAGCAAACAGGGAATGAGCTAAATGTGGAAAAGACATCGATTTTAAAGTTACGAGCAAAAAATACTAACTCAGTACAAGGAGCAGACCAGACAGAATGACAAAGTTGTGTTGGATAACAGATTGTAAACAAAGTCAAATTTCTGGAAAGAGAGAAAAAGAAGAGTGAATTGAAAGAGGAGGGAAATCTGAGACAAAGAAAGAGAAGGTTGAAGGAAGATGGGTATAAATGAATCAGAGCTTAACACAAAAAGTTACTGTTTCATGTAAACCTGTTCCAACTGGGCCTAAGCAAGAGGTGAAGTTGATGCTTTTGAACTGTGGTGTTGGAGAAGACTCTTGAGAGTCCCTTGGACTGCAAGGAGATCCAACCAGTCCATTCTGAAGGAGATCAGCCCTGGGATTTCTTTGGAAGGAATGATGCTAAAGCTGAAACTCCAATACTTTGGCCACCTCATGCGAAGAGTTGACTCATTGGAAAAGCCTCTGATGCTGGGAGGGATTGGGGACAAGAGGAGAAGGGGATGACAGAGGATGAGATGGCTGGATGGCATCACTGACTCAATGGACGTGAGTCTGAGTGAACTCCGGGAGTTGGTGATGGACAGGGAGGCCTGGTGTGCTGCGATTCATGGGGTCGCAAAGAGTTGGACATGACTGAGCCACTGATCTGATCTGATCTGATCTGATACTGCTCTAATATTTATGTAAATTAAACATTTAAGCTTCGTGTGAATATTGAGACTTTCCAAGTTACCTCAGTC
Source organism: Bos mutus (assembly GCF_027580195.1). Lineage (NCBI taxonomy): Eukaryota > Metazoa > Chordata > Mammalia > Artiodactyla > Bovidae > Bos > Bos mutus. Next base: position 35,369,663 of record NC_091617.1, on the reverse strand, counting down.
TTTGAAATACGCTCTCTTCATCCAAAATCCTTTCCCATGCCTTGCCTGGCACAGAAGACTCTTGCAGCATTTTTCTTGGTGTTTAGTTATCTAACTTTCCTAGGATTCCACTGTGTGCCTGTTCTGCCTCCACCCACTACCAATCCCACCTGCTTCCTGAACAGCATCCATTCAGATCTTTCTCAAGATGACCTCTTACAGAGGCCATGCACATCCTAAACCTCTCCCTGGTTCACCATTTTCCTTCTGTAATTGCTCTGTCTTGCTTCTGGCTGTTTAGGATTTGATTTCTTCCACAGGAACTCACAGCTATATAGAAAACAAAGAAAAGAAATAAATCAAGTTTGTGGGGCTTGTCTCCCAATATTACGGGAAGAATAGAACCTGCTTTTTTCTTTTCTCTGGATGTCTGCATGTGTTTCTCTGCTTCTCCCACATATCCTTTTTCTTCTACCAGCAAAGCATCATTCTCACTTTCTTTCCAGATTTTTGTTTGCCAATCAAAATATAGACTTTCTCTGCTGAGACATTTACCAAACTCAGAAAGAAATATATTTTGCTTACAATTTAGGACTATGGTGTCATTTGCCTAGTTTTTATTTTCTTTGCAATTTCATTGGCCCAAGCGACAGTTCCTGCATCTATAAAAGGTAAGTAATAATAGCTTCTTCCTCACAGATTTAAAATGATGTGAGATAATCCATGTAAAGTGCTGATTACAGTGCTGCAAATAATAAAAGCTCTTTAAATGTTAACTATTATTATTATTGCTTTCTAAATGGCTGTCCATGGTGGACTGATGATTTATTGTGAAAGACGGTAATTAAATAAGCTAAGGGTCAAGGCTGTTCAAAGGGTGAAGATGAGAGAACAATATGACCTCCATTATAATCTCTTGGTATCAATAAGCAAAATGTTGCTAATGATAAGCTAGTCTTTTTCTCAGAAATGACACATATTTATCTCCATCAATTATATTAGCCAGTTCAGAATAAAGTTATATTTTTTAACAGTGACCTTATTTTCTCAGAGTTTGTGCTTAATGAATCATATTTGGGGCATTCAACTTAATCTTAAAACAATTAATAGAAATAATGCAGAGTACAACTCTGTAGATATTTTGAACATTTTCAAGAAATAACTTTGCAAGTGGATCATCAAATGCCTGAAAAACCTCTGTGCTATAAACACACAATCTAGGGAGGAATACAGGCCAGCTGACTGAAGTGAAAACTGTATGGTCTGAGGCTGAAGTAGGATTAACAGAACCACAGAAAACAACTCAAATTAGAACCATACCAGATTATACATGAGATAATTAGTATATATAGTAAAATAATTAAATGTGGTCTTTTAAAAAATGGGTTTATATTAGAAAATACAGAAAAGTACAGAAGAGTCATCTCACAAACACTTTGTACCCACCTCCCAGATTCAATAAACATATTATCACATTTTCTTTGCAATTGCGAAAAGAAACAAAACAGCAAAATCTTGATCAAAGTCCTTCTGGGGCAGCCTGATTGATTCCCTATGCCATCCATCCCCCTTGCCTCCTGGATGTAATCACCATTCAAATTGAGATATATCCTTTCTATCCATGTTTCTGTATCTTTTGCATACAAATACATAACATACATGAATATGTCTACACACAACATATATTATTTTTATGTTTCAAATTTTTAAATAACAGTTACAACAGAATTCTTAAGAGTTTTCTTTTTCTTTCAACATTTTTCTATTCATTTTTGTTATTCATTGTGACTGCTGTATATAATTTTACCCACTTATAATAATGGCTATTTAGGTTGTTTTTAGCTTTTTTCTATAAACAACAATGTTGCATTGAATATCCTTGTGCATATTTTCTTGTGCACATATGCAAGAGTTTTTCTGAAGTAAATACAGCACTTAGCAGTGGAATGTTGGATCCTGATCAACCTAACGATACTGCCAAAATGCTCTCAAAACTTGGTGTATCAATTTATGCAACCACTACCTACATAAAAAGTGAAGTCGCTCAGTCGTGTCCGACTCTTTGCGACCCCGTGGACTGCAGCCCACCAGGCTCCTCTGTCCATGGGATTTTCCAGGCAAGAATACTGGAGTGGGTTGCCATTTCCTTCTCCAGGGGATCTTCCCGACCCAGGGATCAAACCCAGCTCTCCCACATTGCAGGCAGATGCTTTAACCTCTGAGCTACTAGGGAAGCCCACCAACATAAAAGGGTTCCCTTTATTCCTTATCCTTACCAGCAAATGATCTTATCAGAATGTTTTCAATGTTTATTGGTCTGGTGAATGTGAGATTGAATAACACTGTTTAGTTTTTTTTTTAAGTCAAATTAAAACAAATTTTCAAATGCATGTCTTTTAAGCAGTAAATCACTGGATTATGGGTTTGAAGCAGCTTACTAAATTTCCATTTAACCCATTTTGTATCAATTTGTAATGGGATTGTGTATGATATTAGGAACTTTCCAAAGAATGATTGGTGAAACACAGCAGATTCCCTTTCTTTCCAAAGCAGAGGAAGACAGTTGCTCTCAAGCATTTTTCTCAAGCCCAAAATTACCTCAACCCTTAACAAGAGCTTGCTGCTAAGTCACTTCAGTCGTGTCCAACTCTGTGTGACCCCATAGAAGGCAGCCCACCAGGCTCCCCCGTCCCTGGGATTCTCCAGGCAAGAACACTTGCTTACCTATAAATTAGAACTTCTTAGGCTGATTTTATACTTAAAAAAAAAAAATAGCATCCTTAGAAACTCTGTTTTCACCCCCATCCCTCTCTTCCCTGTCCCCCAGCTCCTCTTCTTCCTTTTCTCCCTGTTGACTTTTTTTCATAACAAAAATCCATTTAAATATACTGTTCTATTGTGACGCTCGACTGGTTAGCTCCTTCTTAAAAGTGACAGAGGCTACAACTTTCCACACAGACTTTGCATTTGAGTATTTTCATTAATACAGCAGCAGGATTTGAGCATTTCATTAACTCTTCATTTGGACTTTGACAATCCTAATAAACCTATCTTTCTCCCAAAAAGACTGTATCCAATCATTTATTCCCATTACTTATTCTGGATAAAATTTTCCACAAAAAGTATCTTTGTTTCTAAAGTTAGTCCCTAAAAAGCAGATTTTTAAAAATTAAATGAAAATATCTATAAGTTGCCATACACCAGCAAACTGCTGCTGCTACTGCTGTTAAGTCGCTTCAGTAGTGTTCAACCCTGTGCAACCCCATAGAAGGCAGCCCACCAGGCTCCCCCGTCCCTGGGATTCTCCAGGCAAGAACCACTGGAGTGGGTTGCCATTTCCTTCAATGCATGAAAGTGAAAAGTGAAAGTGAAGTCGCTCAGTCGTGTCCAACTCTTAGCGACCCCATGGACTGTAACCTACCAGGCTCCTCTGTCCATGGGATTTTCCAGGCAAGAGTACTGGAGTGGGTTGCCATTGCCTTCTCTGACACCAGCAAACTAAGGACTATTAATTAACAGATTTCTGTTTCACTGTATTGTTGATATTCAAGGAGTCATGTAGGTTATGTATACATACAGTCATAATTTTATTTAAATAATGACACTTTACTAGTGTCGATTGTATTTTAAAAATTATAAAGAGGATTTAAGCTCTTGTGAGATAATCAGAATATAGCTCTTGAAATAAGCATACTATAAGTTTTATGACTGTATTTGATTTTTATGATTTATATGTTATTGATTACTTGACAAGTGAAGAGCAGCAACATTAATAATTACTTTGTCTTTTTCTCCTAAGTCAACTTATATATAGCTCAACCACTTTTGATAACTTATTATTTTATATCATATAAAAAATAATAAAACAAAACTTTTTTGCCTAAATTTCAAGGCCCTCAATAACCCAAACTAACCCATGAGTACTGAGTCATCTTCTATTATTTCTCTATAGATACTCTACACCTCAGCCAAATTACAATTTCTTGCCTCTGTTCATTAACAACATTCCCTATTTTTCTCTGTCTGCATCACAGACCTATTGTGACCTTTACATGAACACTTTTACATTGTTTTCTTATTGCTAATACAACAAATTACCACAAATTTAGTGGCTTAGAAAACAGAGATCTCTCATCTTAGGTTAGAAATGTAGGTTAGAAATGCAATATAAGTCTCACAGGGTTAAAATCAAGGTATAATCAGGGTTGTGTCCTTGAGTTTTCTGGAGGCCACCCATGTTCCTTGGCTTGTGGCATTCTATTGTCTCCAAATCCCACATGTTACAACTTTCTAACTATCCTTCTGTAGTCTTAACTCATTCTCGCAACACTAAGGTGGCTTCTTCAATGTGAAGGACCCAGTAATCAGACTGGGGCTTCCCAGGTAGCACTAGTGGTCAAGAACCCACCTGTCAATGCAGGAGACATAAAGAGGCATAGGTTCAATCCCTGGGTCGGGAAGATCTATTGGAGAAGGAAATGGCAAACCACTCCAGGATTCTTGCCTGAAGAATCCCATGGTCAGAGAAACCTGGCAGGCTATAGTCCATGGGATCAAGAATTAGACACAGGTGAAGTGACTTACCACATACACTCATAATCAGATTGAGTTCATCAGATTGAGTTCACCTGCATAATTCAGCTCATTTCCACATCTCAAAATCTTAATCACATCTGCAAAATCCATGGATTAGCTCATGGGTATATTGGGGGATCTATTATTCTGCCTCCCAGAACTTTCTTCTATTCCTGCTACCTAACAAAGCTTACCTCTTTACCCACAGAAATAGAGCATGTGGTGAGTGATTCAGATGAAAAAAGAAATGTCATTCAATTCAACTTCCCATTTACAAGTGAGTCCAAGAGTATTACTGCTGCCAGATACTAAATTTTTAGAAAATATTTGTTAAATTCTGAATGAAACAACTAGCTTTTCTAGGCCCAGCTCAGATAAAAATATTGCTTTGATGCCTCAATTTTTCCAATTTAAGTAGATTTCTCAACCCACATTTCTTTAACATTTTTTATCTGACCACTAAATTATAAACTATTATTTTATATGAGGACAAATATTACTTTTCTACTCTCAGGTATTATATTCATTATACATTTTATTTTATGGTGTGTTTATTACATGGTAATAGTTTATACTTTTTCCATTTATTTCCCTTTTCAATCATTCATTTCACTGTGCATTTTCCATATTTTTATGTACTATATTTTACTAGTCCGGGTCAGTTCTAAGCCTAAAGGCAAGACCAGATGCCCCCAGTTCATTTCCCTTTCTGAGCTCACCTTTATTAATTCCCCTCACCAGAAACTATACTGGAGCAGGGGTCCTTGCAGAGAAAAGATTTTCCCACTCCCTGCCTTCTTTTCCAACATTTCTGCAATTGAGGTGACAACTCAGATTGGATTAGTACCCTGGGCCCTGCTGTCTTTAAGAAGTAGGAAGTTCCATTTCTGTCTCAGGACTCTGTTCCTGTCATATTATTTTTTGTAACAGAAGAATCAGTTTTATTTAGCACAGCCAAGTTTATGTTCAGTGCATTACCTTCATATGTATGTGCTCAACCTTTTCAGTTGTGTCCAACACTTTGGGACCCCATGAACTGCCAGGCCTCTCTGTCCATGGGATTTCCCCAGCAAGAATACTGGAGGGGATTGCCAAACCCTCCACCAGGGAGGGGATCCTCATGATCCAGGGATTGAATCTATGTCTCCTGCATTGCAGGTAGATTCTTTAGCTGCTGAGCTATTGGGAAAGCCCTTACTTTCATATCTTAGGCACTTAAAAAATGTTGGATCATAGGAAAAGCAAGAGAATTCTAGAAATACATATACTTCTGCTTAATTGACTATGCTAAAGCCTTTGACTGTGTGGATCACAACAAACTGGAAAATTCTTAAAGACATGGGAATACAAGGCCACCTTTCCTGCCTCCTGAGAAACCTGTGTGCAGGTCAAGAAGCAACAGTTAGAACCAGACATGGAACAAGGGACTTGTTCAAAATTGAGAAAGAGTACATCAAGGCTGTATATTGTCACCCTGCTTATTTAACTTCTATGCAGAGTACATCATGTGAAATGTAGGGCTGGATGAAGCACAAGCTGGAATCAAGATTGCCAGGAGAAATATCAATAACCTCAGACATGCAGATGACACCACCTTAATGGCAGAAAATGAAAAGGAACTAGAAAGCCTCTTGATGAAGGTTAAAGAGGAGAGTGAAGAAGCTGGTTTAAAACTCAACATTCAAAAAAATATATATATCATGGCACCCAGTCCTATCAATTCATGGCAAATAGATGGGGAAACAGTGGAAACAGTGACAGACTTGATTTTCTTGGGCTCCAAAATCACTGCAGACAGTGACTGCAGCCATGACATTAAAAATGCTTGCTCCTTGGAAGAAAAGCTATGATAAATCTAGATAGAGTATCAAAAAGCAGAGATATCACTTTGCCACCAAAACTCTGTAGAGTCAAAACTATGGTTTTTCCAGTAGTCATGTATGGATGTGAGAGTTGGACCATAAAGACTGAGCACCAAAGAACTGATGCTTTTGAACTGTGGTGTTGAATAAACCCTTGAGAGTCCCTTGGACTGCAAGGAGATCAAACCAGTCAATCCTAAAGGAAATCAACTCTGAATATTCAGTGGAAGGACTGGGGCTGGGGCTGAAGATGAAACTCAAATACTTTGGCCACGTGATATAAGGGCCGACTCATTGGAAAAGACCCTGATACTGGGAAAGATTTAAGGCAGGAGGAGAAGGGGGCAACAGAGGATGAGACGGTTGGATGGCATCACCAGCTCAATGAAGATGAAATCTTGAGCAAACTCTCAGAGATGGTGAAGAACAGGGAAACCTAGTGTGCTGCAGTCCATGAAAATGCAAAGAATCAGACATGATTGAGTGACTCAGCAACAACAAACATTTACCAGGGGATCCCTCGTGGTCTAGTGGCTAAAAATCCACTTGCCAATGCAGGGGTGATGTGTCTGATCCAGGAAGATCCCACATGCCATGGGGTAACTAAGCCCGTTCACCACAGCTACTGAGCCAGCACGCTCCAGGGTAGTTGCAAACTGCTACTGCTGAAGCCCACGCACCTAGAGGCTGTGCTCTGCAACAAGAGAACCACCACAGTGAGAAGCCCACATATGGCAACGAAGAGTGGTGACCACTCTGGGTAACTAGAGAAAGCCCATGCACAGAGACCCAGAACAGACAAAATAAATAAATAAGTAAACTTTAAAAAATAAACATTTATCAGATGAACAAAAAGATGAGTGAAATAGATAAAATTTGACTCCTGGTCTATGTTAGTGTGTACGAATTTTGGATGCAGGAGCAGAGTGGATAAGTCTATTCCACTTTTCTCAACCCACTTTGGATACTCATTTTGAAAATCCTTTGCATTGGTGATAATATTTTTTTTCAGATGTAAATGTGATTGTTTTCAAGTGTAAAAGTCAGTAAACTGTCTTCTAAAAACATTAATGAAAAAGCACAACAACCATTTTGGCCCAAGAATGATGTAGTAAAATCTTCTGTAAGAGAATACATAGTAACAAAATTATTCTAAAAGTATTTCAAAATAATTTTTAGTCTTATAGTACTTTTAGATCCCTCTAAAATGACTTTATTCAAAAATACCACATGTATCAACATTAATGTCCCATCTAGTTAGTATATTATTATACTTTTTTGTATCTCCTTCTTCTTTAACAGATCTTGAACTCCTTGGTGTGGCTAGTATGTCTTTATATACCATAGAACCTAGGACAATTTCTATTTCTTTTTAAAACTACTAAACAAATAAGTGCATATCTCATTTGGTATAATGCCTTCCTGAGGTGTTTATTGAGGATTAAGATGTGCAAGGGGCTGTGAGAGCTTCACTTGTTCCCTTGCCATCATGGAATAAGAATGGAAAGCAATTCCAAATAAAGAAATTATCTGTCTCCATATACAAGGTCCCTTCTCATAGATAAATCAAGATGTCCTCTCCGGTGTCTCAACTTCACAGTCAGATTAGCTTTCAACTTGTAAGCATTAAATAAAGCCTCCTGATGTCTGGATCTGATGTCTATGGTCTGTCTTCACATTTGAAATGCTGTCCTCCTCTAAAAGATGACTTGGGTGTAAAATGTTGCATTGGGAAAGATGAAACATATATTTTGGTACAGGTACAGCATTTAAAAATATTTAAGCCCTATCTACTCCTAATTTATTTTAGGATTAATTTATCCAACAGCTGCTTGGATTTAAATAATTTTTAAATAATGAAGTTTTCGCATTTATATAGTAGGGTACTCTAGCATTGTTACTCTTTACAACTTCAAGAGTTCAAGGACAAAGAGAAAGTATATTTTTCTTCCTAGTTCACTGATGATGAAATAGGAGCATAAAATTTTTAAGTATCTTATTCTAAGTCATATAATGAGTCCTGATTAAAATCACTGCTGGAAATCAAAGCTCTTTGTTCAATGGGTTCAACAATAGGCTATTTATCTTCCTCGGACACTTTGCATAAGTAATAGCAGCTCACATTTAAGAACAATTCCAGTGGCCATAATATCTATATTCATTTTACATTAGAGGATTTAATTTTCTGTTTATGAATTCAGCATATTTCTCTGAATTGGATGTAGTTCAGTGTTTTATTATAGGAAATCGTATTTTTTTTCTCTAGGTTGTCAGGAAACAGTTATCCAATTTTACTAAGTTATAACAATGGTTCTTATCCAAAAGCTGTTATAAGTCATGAAAATGAAATCAATTTACTGGCTCAGCTCCCAGATTAAGAATTGCTTTATGAATAAATAAAGTAATAGATGGCATCTAAAAGCGGAAGAGATAATTTATATATTTTCAGCTTACTTCTTATATTTCACATTTAGTAGTGAAATAGTTACTATTTGGAATTGAGATGTCTCAGATTGCGCTAGTATTTTGCAAAAAAAGGAATAGGCAAAAAATAACTAGATATAATAATAATAATAAAAGCTGATTTTCCACAATACACATTCATTGATAATTTTAATATTTTATGAATTTAGACACTTTGACATATCTCTTCTACTTCATTCTCAATTTTCCTTCCCTAGCCTATTCACATTTTGTCTTTTCAGTGAGCACCTGCAAAATAAATATGTCCACCCAAAGGTTTGTTCAGAAAATGCTCATTATTTGTCAATTTTATGTATCACATGAAGAATTCACATTTTGACAAGTCACCCTTTATCAATCTTCTTATTATTCTATAAAATTTGATAAAACTAACAAAAGATGAAAAACAGTTTAAGCATAACATCAGAAGTAAACCATTACAAATACAAGACAAAACATAAGAAACAAAAGGAGAAAAACTGACCACCTGGAAATTTCAAGGGAAAAAAGAACAAGATAACAGGATAACCCTAACATACTTAAAGCTAAAATGTATTTGAATTAGAAAGAGGGAGATTGAACATGATTCTCTCTTTTTTCCATTCTATAATCTTTACCTAGATAAATTATCTTAACCTAAGACTACAATAGTTCTTCCCTGGTAGCTCAGATGGTAAGGTGTCTGCCTGCAATGAGGGAGACCCAGGTTCAATCCCTGGGCTGGGAAGATCACCTGGAGAAGGAAAAGGCAACCCACTCCAGTATTCTTGCCTGGAAAATCCCATGGATGGAAGAGCTAGTAGGCTACAATCCGTGGGGTCGCAAAGAGTCGGACACGACTGAGCGACTTCACTTTCTTTCTTTCTTAAAACTACAATTGACAGCTATAATTCTTTGGGCAATATATGTTTCTCTACTACCTAGACCTCTTTCCAGAGCTCTGAATACACTTATCAAAAATCTGTTTTATATCTTCTCTTGCTTGTCTTAAATATGCTCTCTGTGTGTGTGTGTGTGTGTGTGTGTGTGGTGTACAGGTGTGTGTGCTTGCTATTGCCATATCTTTGGTACATTGATACCATCCTTCACCACCCCCCCCATTATCAGTCATATCTAACCCAAAGTGAAAGTGAAGTCACTCAGTCATGTCCAACTCTTTGAGACTCCATGGACTGTAGCCTACCAGTCTCCTCCATCCATGGGATTTTCCAGGCAAAGTTACTGGAGTACCTATCTAATCTAATCCATCACTAATTCACGATAGCTGTTTCCTCTGAATTATCTCCTGAACATATATTTGTTTCTCTCGATTTCTAATTCACCACTCTATTCCAAGCCACCATCCTGGACTGTTGTAATATTCACTTAACTGTTCTATCACTTCCCTCCAAACTGTCATCCACATGGTAGCCACAATGACCTTTATTATACAGAGTGAAGTAAGCCAGAAAGAAAAACACCAATACAGTATACTAACGCATATATATGGAATTTAGAAAGATGGTAACAATAACCCGGTGTACAAGACAGCAAAAGAGACACTGATGTATAGATCAGTCTTATGGACTCTGTGGGAGAGCGAAAGGATGGGAAGATTTGGGAGAATGGCATTGAAACATGTATAATATCATGTATGAAACGAGTCACCAGTCCAGGTTTGATGCACGATACTGGATGCTTGGGGCTGGTGCACTGGGACAACCCAGAGGGATGGTATGGGGAGGGAGGAGGGAGGAGGGTTCAGGATGGGGAACACATGTATACCTGTGGTGGATTCATTTCGATATTTGGCAAACTAATACAATATTGTAAAGTTTAAAAAGAAAATAAAATTTAAAAAAAAATAAAGAAAACTTGAGAAGGAAAACAAAACAAAACAAAAGTACAACCATAATGTTATGCTGCTGCTGCGAAGTTACTTCAGTCGTGTCCGACTCTGTGTGACCCCATAGATGGAAGCCCACCAGGCTCCTCCATCCTTGGGATTCTCCAGGCAAGAACACTGGAGTGGGTTGCCATTTCCTTCTCCAATGCATGAAAGTGAAAAATGAAAGTGAAGTCGCTCAGTCGTGTCCGACTCTTAGCGACCCCATGGACTACAGCCCACCAGGCTCCTTCGTCCATGGAATTTTCCAGGCAAGAGTACTGGAGTGGGGTGCCATTGCCTTCTCTGCCATAATGTTATAGTCATGCCTATAATCATTCGGGACAAAGACAAACATGGCTTCAAGACCTTGATCGAGTCATTTAAGATATCTCTTGATCCAAATCTAACATCACACTTCTCCTTGCTCTCTCCTAACTGCCACCATCTTTCAGTACCACATCCTCACTGTGCTTCCTCTCACTACAGGGTTTTGTTCACATTCCTTCTTTTGCTTAGTATGTTCTCTCCTCCCTTCTTCACCTAGTCAGTTCTTACTCATCCTTTAGAGTTAAACTCCTTTGCACTTTCACTGGGAAAGATTCTCTTGGCAAGGTCAAATTACCTGATTCTATACCCTAAATAATAAGGCCCTCCTCCTTTATTGCACTTACTATGTAAACTTTTTTATCAACTCTGTTCTCTCCTCTAGACTGTAAACTATAAAACAGTAGAGAGGGCTTACAACTTTACTTATCATGATAACTTGAAGATTAAGCAAGTGAATGCAGATACTAGATAACTGAAAAAAAAAAAGTTTAATATGAACACCAATTGTAGGTAGTTGATTACAATAAACCATTATAAATAATGGAGGAGAGATAGATTGGGAGATTGGTATTGACATATATACACAACTTTAGATAAAATAGATAATAAGGACCTACTGCTTAGCACAGGGAACTCTACTTAATACTTCGTAATGGCCTATATGGGAAAAGAATCTAAAAAAGAGTGGATATATATGTAACTCCTCACATCAGTTCCTCCTATCAGGAAGCTTCCATAAGCCTCTTATCCTTATTCATCAGGGGCAGACAGAATGGCAACCACAGTCACAGAAAACTAACCAAACTGATCACTTGGATCACAGCCTTGACTAACTCAATGAAACTATGAGCCATTTCATGTAGGGCCACCCAAGACAGACGGGTCATGGTGGAGAGTTATGACAAAACGTGGTCCACTGGAGAAGGGAATGACAAACCAATTTAGTATTCTTGCCTTGGGAACCCTGTGAACAGTATGAAAAGACAAAAAGATATGACACTAAAAGATGAACTCCCCAGGTCAGTAGGTGCCCTGGTGATAGACAGGGAAGCCTGGCTTCCTGCAGTCCATGTGGTCGCAAAGAGTCAGACATGACTGAGCCACTGAAATGAACTGATGTATAACTATTTCACTGTGCTATACACCTGAAATTAACACAACATTATAAATCAACTATACTCCAGTAAAAGTTTTTTAATTATAAAATAAAATTTTAAATAATATTATTTAAATAACATAAAAATATAAAACATTTAAGGATATATTTAGCAAAATAATAAATATAGGACTTCTATACTAAAAACTTGAAAAAATTTCTGAGACAGGGTAGAAAAGAAACAAAGAGGATAAACCATAAATGACTGATAAAGTGGAATTCACAAAATGTAAAACTTCTATACTTCAGAAAACAACATTAAGCAAATTAAAAGACAACTAGGAGAATATTTTATGTGTGTGTATGTGTACGTGTGTGTATGAATACATGTGTATATATAACAAAGGATTTGTATCTTAGATATATAAAGATAATAAGAAGAATTACAACTCAATTAGAAAACACCTTTATTCACAATGATTTTAAATGAAACACAACCCAAATTTGCATCAATGGGTAAATAGGTAAACAAATTTAGGTATATCCATCCTACTCATCCATAAAAAAGGAATAAGACATGAAAGTACATAGGTAAATCTATACTGGGCAAAAGAATCCAGATAAAAACAGAGTGCATATTCTAGGATTCTATTCATATGGAATTCTAGAAAAGGCAAACATTATCTATAGTAAAAAAAAAAACACAACTTGATTAGTTGTTGATTAGGACTCGGGAGGGAGTCAGTATACTGATGGCATAGGCACACAGGGAGTTTCTCAGGGTGATGGACGTGTTCAATAACTTGATTGTAGTGGTGGGTTACAATGGTGGACACACTGTCAAACTCATCAAATTGTACATAAAAGTGAGTGAATTTTATTGCATGTAAATTATATTTCAATAAAATTAAGTAAATGAAAAAAACAATTCAATATTTAAATTACTATGGGTTGAAAAATAAGTAAAAAATTACAAGAAAATAAAAAGCCTTAGCCAATACAACTGATACTGCTTCTTATTTCAAAGTGAGGCAGTAATAGTCACACCTTCCTCAAAGAACTGGGAGAATTTTCTGTAATCATTTTATGTCCTTATTTCTTTGGGAAATACCAAAAATTGCACCCCCTAAGCAGTGCATTAAAAAGCAGAGACATCACTTTGCCGACCAAGGTCTGTATAGTCACAACTATGGTTTTTTCAGTAGTCATGTATGGATGTGAGAGTTAGACTATAAAGAAGGCTGAGCGCCAAAGAATTGATGTTTTCATTCTGTGGTGCTGGAGAAGACTCTTGAGCGTCCCTTGGACTGCAAGGAAATCTAACTAGTCAATCCTAAAGGAAATCAAACCTGAATATTCATTGAAAGGACTGGTGAAGCTAAAGCTGAAACCTTAATACTTTGGCCACCTGACGCGAAAAACTGACTCATTGGAAAAGACCCTGATGCTGGGAAAGATTGAAGGCGGGAGGAGAAGTGGACAACAGAGGATGAGATGGTTGAATGGCGTCACCAACTCGATGGACATGAGTTTGAGTAAGCTCCCAAGTTGGTGATGGACAAGGAAGCCTGGTGTGCTGCAGTTCACGGGTCATAAAAAGTAGGACACGACTGAACAACTGAACTGAACTGATATCCATGCTGTCCTAAAATGACAAAATTTCATTCTTTTTTATGGTTGAGAAATATTCCATTGTGTGATATATATGTGTCACACATACACACAGATACACACACACACACACACACACACACATAAATATATCCATTCATCTATTGATGGTCACTTAGATTACTTCCATACCTTGACTATCATAAATAATGCTGCAATAAACATAGGTGTGCATATATCTCTTTGAATTAATGTTGTGTGTGTGTGTTTGTGTGTGTGTGTGTGTGCTCAGTTGCTTCAGCTGTGTCTAACTCTTTGTGACTCTACAGACTGTAGCCCGCCAGGCCCCTCTGTCCATGGGATTCTCCAGGCAAGAATACTGGAGTGGGTTGCCATGTTCTCCTCCAGGGGATCTTGCCAACCCAGGGATCAAACCCATATCTTGTGCATCTCCTGCAGTGCAAGCAGATTCTTTACCCACTGAGGCCACCTGGGAAGTCCTTGAATTAGTGTTTTCTTCAGATAAATATCTAGGAGTAGAATTGCTGGATTTTATGATAGTTTTAATGTTTTGAGGAATTTCCCTTCTGTTTTCCATAGTGGCTACACCAATTTACATTCCCACAAACAGTGCACAAGTGTTCCCTTTTCTCCACAACCTTGCCAACACTTGTTGGTTTTGTTCTCTTTGTTTTTCCATGACAGCCATCAGCCATTCTGACAGGTGTGAGGTGATATCGCATTATGGTTTTGATTTCATTTCCCTGATGATTAGTGATGTTGAGCATTTTGTCATGTGTCTGCTGATCATCTTATGTCTTCTTTGGAAAATGTCTATTCATGTCCTCTGCCCATTTGTTAATCAGGCTGTTTGGTTTTTTGGTGCTGAGTTGTAAGAGTTCTTCCTATATTTGGGATATTAACCTCTTATTAGATAGATTGTTTGCAAACATTTTCTAGCATTCAGTAGACAGCCTTTTTGTTTTGTTAATGATTTCCTTCACTGTGCAAAAGCTTTTCAGTGTGATGTGGTCCCATTTGTTTATTTTTTCTTTTGTTTCTCTTGCCTGAAGAGACATATCTCTTCCCTCCAAATATTACCAAGACTAATATCAAAAACTGTACTGTTTTTATTTTCTTCCAGAAGTTTCAGGTCTTTCATTTAAACCTTTAATTTGTTTTGAATTTATTGTTGTGTATGGTGTGAGAAAGTAGATAAGTTTTACTCTTTTACATGTAGCGGTCCAATTTTTCCAACATCACTTACTGAAGAGGCTTTCTTTTCCCCATTGTATATTCTTACCTTGTTTATTATAGATTAATTGCTTATATTATTGTGGGTTCATTTCTGGGCTCTCTATTCTGTTCCACTGATCTATATGTCTGTTTTTGTGCCAGGATCAAACTTTTTATTAGAGGAGCTTTGCAGTATAGTTTGAAATCAGGGAGTATAACATCTCCAGCTTTGTCCTTCTTTCTCAAGGTTGTTTTGGCTATTTAGGGTATTTTGTGTTTCCATATATGTGTGCTCAGTCGCTAAGTCCTGTCTGACTCTCTGTAACCCCATGGACTGTAGCCTGCCAGACTCCTCTGTCCATGGAATTTTACAGGCAAGAATACTGAAGGGGGTTGCCATTTCCTTCTCCAGGCGATCCTCCTGACCCAAGGATCAATCCCATGTCTCTTGCAGCTGGCTCTTACATTGGCAAGAAGATTATTTACCACTGTGTTTCCATGTAAATTTTAGAATAACTTATTCTAGTCTTATGAAAAAAAAATCATTGGTATTTTGATGAGAATTACACTGAATCTGTATATTGCCTTATCTTTTTTAACTTAAATACAATTTTAAGAACAACAGCAAAAAATTATTAGAGCTTAGGTTAGACCTGGAAACCCACTCCAGTATTCTTGCCTGGAGAATCCCATGTGCAGAGGAGGCTGGCGGGCTACAGTCCATATGGTTGCAGGAGTAAGACCCAACTGAAGCGACTGATCATGAACACATAAACCTTTAAAACCTGTTAATTTCATTTTTCAGGTTTGCATTTGGTTTTCAATATTTTGAATATATCATGTCCTATATTGTTATCACTTCAGTTCAGTTCAGTTGCTCAGTCGTGTCTGACTCTTTGAGACCCCATGAACTATAGCATGCCAGGCCTCCCTATCCATCACCAACTCCAGGGTCTACTCAAACTCATGTCCACTGAGTTGGTGATGTCATCCAACCAACTCATCCTCTGTCATCACCTTCTCCTCCTGCCTTCAATCTTTCCCAGCATCACAGTCTTTTCAAATGAGTCAGTTCTTCACATCAGGTGGCCAAAGTATTGGAGTTTTTGCTTCAGTATCAGTCCTTGCAGGGAATATTCAGGACTGATTTCCTTTAGGATGGACTGGTTGGATCTCCTTGCAGTCCAAGGGACTCTCAAGAGTCTTCTCCAACACCACAGTTCAAAAGCATCAATTCTTTGGCGCTCAGCTTTCTTTATAGTCCGACTCTCACATCCATACATGACCACTGGAAAAAACATAGCCTTGACTAGATGGACCTTTGTTGGCAAAGTAATGTCTCTGCTTTTTAGTATGCTGTCTAGGTTGGTCATAACTTTTCTTCCAAGAAGTAAGCATCTTTTAATTTCATGGCTGCAGTCACCATCTACAGTGATTTTGGAGCCCCTCCAAAAATAAAAGTCTGCCACTGTTTCCATTGTTTCCCCATCTATTTGCCATGAAGTGATGGGACCAGATGCCATAATTTTAGTTTTCTGAATGTTGAACTTTAAGCTAACTTTTTGCTCTCCTCTTTCACTTTCATCAAGGGACTCTTTAGTTCTTCTTTGCTGTCTGCCATAAGGGTGCTGTTATCTGCATATCTGAGGTTATTGATATTTCTCCTGGCAATCTTGATTCTAGCTTGTGCTTCATCCAACCTAACATTTCTCATGATGTCCTCTGCATGTAAGTTAAATAAGCAGGGTGACAATATACAGCCTTGACATATTCCTTGTCCTGTTTGGAACCAGTCTGTTGTTCCATATCCAGTTCTAACTGTTGCTTCCTGACCTGCACACAGATTTCTCAAGAGGCAGATCAGGTGGTCTCGTATCCCATCTCTTTAAGAATGTTGCACAGTTTGTTGTGATCCCATCATCAAAGGCTTTGGCATAGTCAATAAAGCAGAAATAGATGTTTTTCTGGAACTCTCTTGCTTTTTCGATGATCCAACACATGTTGGCAATTTGATCTCTGGTTCCTCTGCCTTTTCTAAAACCAGCTTGAACATCTGGAAGTTCACAGTTCATGTATTGTTGAAGCCTGGCTTTTATAAACCTATATTGTGTAAGGGAGGAATTTTTTTTTCCTCTACCCTTCGAGGTTCTTTCAGCTTGCATAGTAATTTAATTGACAGATAATCAGTAGAAAAATTAAATTTGTACATATGGGAGCCTACTTAATCATAAAAGACTTCAAGCGAGTCACAACACTGAGGCTTTAACGCCACACTAAGCTGAGAAGAAGGGGTCAGGGGTTGGTGGCTTCAAAGGGAAGGAAGACATTTCACAAGATGGAAGAGCAAATGTTTGCTAAGCTAAAGTTTGTCATGCCATGCAGAGACAATGGGACACAGAGAGGAATTTAAATAAACGGATCATGCTGTGCTCCCCACAGCTTCCCACACCTAGCCCACACTGTCTGTAGTTATCCCTTGTGATAGTTCTCTTCTGGAACCAGGCTTTCTATCTAAATTCTTTAAGGCAGCTTGAGAAGTAAAAAGTTCTACCTGGGATTTTTGAACCTTATGAACAAAGGAATCCACATGTGAAAGTGGGGTTTTTGGACCTTGTGGACACATCTTGGCATGGCCTATTTTGCTCCCTGTCAGCTGTAAGATCTATAAGTGCAAGTGTTACATTCAACTATACTCCAATAAAAAATTTGTAAAAGCTTCATAAAATAAGTAACACCTCCACATCCTAATAGGGCACTAGGGTGCCTCAGATGGTAAAGAATCTGCCTGCAATGCAGGCGACCCAGGTTTAATTCCTGGGTCGGGAAGAGCCCTTGGAGAAGGGAATGGCAACTCGCTCTAGTATTCTTGCCTGGAAAATTCCATGGACAGAGAAACCTGGTAGACTACAGTCCATGGGACTGCAAAAGAATTGGACATGACTGAGCGACTAACTCAATGGACATGAGTATGAGCAGGCTCCAGGAGTTGGTGGTGGACGGGGAAGCCTGGCATGCTGCAGTCCATGGGGTCACAAAGAGTCAGACATGACTGAGTGACTAAACTGAACTGCGTGACTAACACCACATCCTAATAGAATATAGCTTTAAAATATGCAAAGTTTAACCAGAGGAGTAAACTGACATTATAAAATGTCTGCTTATTTCAGTTATTAATTCTTTGTTATATTTTTATTTCATAAAATATTTGTAGCTGGTATGTCCCTCTGAGAAGATCACTCATTGGATGTGACATCTGGTCAACAGCTTAGTGAAGTGTTACAGTGCTGTATGTCTAACTCTTTTAATCCTTGTTCATGACAGCACACGCCATGCTACCACTTTAATGCCACTGAACCAAGGAATGTTCTAGCACTGGTCACTTCTCAGGCTTGAATAAAATCTTTCCCTTCAGAATCTCATGTCCTGATACTTACTTCCTCATGAGTGGTCCAAATATCCTACATGTAACATACGGGTGCTGTGTAGGAACGTTTTTTCCTTCATTCCTGTTTGCCAGCCTAATCTGGCACCATCAAGTACATCGGATCTCTTGTAAAGATCTGAACGTATCCTGACCCAAATAGATAGCCCATTCTTTACATCCACACAGATTTCCTCCCCCAGGTTTAAGCTCTTTCTGCTTCTTATGTCTATGAGGGAAGGGAGAGACTTTAAAATCATATCCACCCTCAAAGATGAGCCTGTTCTCTGATTCAGACAGATTTTTTTACACTCTTTCCCAGAACATTGAGGGATTACTTGCTTTACTTTTTAATTAATTTCTATTGGAGTATAGTTGATTTATAATGTTGCGTTAGTTTCTGCTGTGTAGCAAAGTGAATCAGTTATGCATATGCGTATATCCACTCTTTTTAAGACTCTATTCCCATATAGGACTTGACAGAGTATTGAGTAGAGTTTCCTGTGCTATACAGTAGGTCCTTATTAGTTATTTATGTTATATGTAGCAGTTTACCTGTGTTGATCCCAGTCTCCAAGTTTATCCCTCTTGGTAGCCATATATAGATTACATATAAAGAAAACAAACTTATGGATACTTGTTTTATATTGAATATCTATGTATTGACACAAGCTATACTGGTGATTTTCTCAAAAGAAAGGAATTACTACACAAGCATGGTTTCTTTCAAATGAACAGAAACAAGTTAGTACTGCTATAGAACAGCTTAGAAAAATATGTTCTCAGTTTAATAAAAGAAAAAAAAAGAACACAGGTTTTTCAGTCTCCTTGTCATACATTCCAATGTATACTTTTGTCATAGATTTCTACAGTTGGTCTTGTCTCTAAAATGCATCCAGAATGCAGCTGCTCCTCAACAACCTGTTATAAACCACTGTGATTTCAACATATGCTTTTCTCCCTGATTTTACCCATGTTCTTTGTACAGTTTATGACCAACACAGATTGACTGTCTTAAAACTCATGTCAGATGATTCATTTCTCTATTCACTAATTTCCAGAACCAATGGAAGGAAAAGTCAAAGTTCACACACTGGCATGATAAAGTCAAAGTTCTCCATGATCTGGCAATTCCTTCCACTCTCATCCTCTCCTACACCCTCCAGCCAGCTGGCTTTCATGCTGTTCCACAACCACACAGGTGCCAACCCAAGGCCTTTACACTTCCTATTCCTGATAGACATAGCCCTCATTGACTCATGTCCATGTAGTTTTTAATCAAAGGTTTTCCCTTCTCAGTGAGGTCTTCCTGAGTACCTGATTTTAAATTTTACTGAGGAGGCCCAACAAATAGCTGTGAAAAGAAGAGAAGTGAAAAGCAAAGGAGAAAAGGAAAGATATACCCATTTGAATACAGAGTTTCAAAGAATAGCAATGAGAGACAAAAAAAGCCTTCCTTAGTGATCAGTGCAAAGAAATAGAGGAAAACAATAGAATGGGGAAAACTAGAGATCTCTTCAAGAAAATTAGAGATACCAAGGAAACATTTCATGCAAAGACAGGCACAATAAAGAAAAGAAATTGTACAGACATAACAAAAGCAGAAGATATCAAGAAGAGGTGACAAAACTACACAGAAAACTATACAAAAAAGATCTTTATGACCCAGATAATCATGATGGTATGATCACTCACCTAGAGCCAGATATCCTGGAATGTGAAGTCAAGTGGCTGTTAAGAAGCATCACTACAAACAAGGATAGTGGAGGTGATGGAATTCCAGCTGAGCTATTTCAAATCATGAAAGATGATGCTGTGCAAGTGCTGCACTCAATATGCCAGCAAATTTGGAAAACTCAGCAGTGGCCACAGGACTGGAAAAGGTCAGTTTTTCATTCCAATCTCTAAGAAAGGCAATGCCAAAGAATGCTCAAACTACCACACAATTGCACTCATCTCACACGCTAGTAAAGAAATGCTCAAAATTCTCCAAGCCGGGCTTCAAGAGTATGTGAACCATGAACTTCCAGATGTTCAAGCTGGTTTTAGAAAAGGCAGAGGAACCAGAGATCAAATTGCCAACATCTGTTGGATCATTGAAAAAGCAAGAGAGTTCCAGAAAAACATCTATTTCTGCTTTGTTGACTATGCCAAAGCCTTTGACGGTGGGATCACAACAAACTGTGAAACATTCTTAAAGAGATGGGAATACCAGACCACCTGAACTGCCTCTTGAGAAATCTGTATGCAGGTCAGGAAGCAACAGTTAGAATGGGACATGGAACAACAGACTGGTTCCAAATAGGAAAAGGAGTACGGCAAGGCTGTATATTGTCACCCTGCTTATTTAACTTATATGCAGAAGACATCATGAGAAACGCTGGGTTGGATGAAGCACAAGCTGGAATCAAGATTGCCAGGAGAAAAATCAATAACCTCAGATATGCAGATGACGCCACCCTTATGGCAGATAGCAAAGAACTCAAAAGCCTCTTGATGAAAGTGAAAAAGGAGAGGGAAAAGTTGGCTTAAAGCTCAACATTCAGAAAACTAAGATCATGGCATCTGCTTCCATCACTTCATGGCAAATAGATGAGGAAACAGTGGAAACAGTGACAGACTTTATTTTTGGGGGCTCCAGAATCACTGTAGATGGTGACTGCAGCCATGAAATTAAAAGACACTCCTTGGAAGAAAAGTTATGACCAACCTAGACAGCATACTAAAAAGCAGAGACATTATTTTGCCAACAAAGGTCTATCTAGTCAAAGATATGGTTTTTCCAGTAGTCATGCATGCACGTGAGAGTTGGACTATAAAGAAAGCTGAGCGCTGAAGAATTGATGCTTTTGAACTGTGGTGTTGGAGAAGACTCTTGAGAGTCCCTTGGACAGCAAGGAGATCCAACCAGTCCATCCTAAAGGAAATCAGTACTGAATAGTCCCTGGAAGGACTGATACTGAAGCTGAAACACCAGTACTTTGGCCACCTGATGTGAAGAACTGACTCATTTGAAAAGACTCTAATTCTGGGAAAGATTGAAGGTGGGAGGAGAAGGGGACGACAGAGGATGAGATGGCTGGATGGCATCACCGACTCAACAGACATGAGTTTGAGTGAATTCCGGGAGTTGGTGATGGACAGGGAGGCCTGGCGTGCTGCAGTCCATGGGGTCGCAAAGTGTTGGACACGACTGAGCGACTGAACTGAACTGAGTATTCCCAATTCCAATTTAATGTTTTCCTTTTTTCCCCGCTTTGGAACACTGATTGACACTAATATACTCATATAACTTAAACAATTTTATTATCTATCTCCCCCCACTAGCATGTAAGCTGATGAGGGCAAAATATTTTAGTTTGCTCTTTGTTTATTTGGTTCACTGGTATTTGCTTATTTCCTAGAAAACTGTAAAGGAGACTAGGTAATTCATCCATATTTGTTAAACAGGTGAATTAACCAATACTATGATTTTTTTTAACTGGGCATAGGGAAGAAATAAACAAGATAGTCTTAATTCAGCAGATATTTAACCAACCAAAAATTAGTGATGGAGATAACTTGGCTAACTAGGAAATGTTTATGTTTATATAAGAACAAGAAGGTTTTTAAGAACAACCAAGGAAAATAAAGAAAATGGCAATGAACTAGACAGCCAATCTTATATTTGATTGTATAAAACTCAACATTTTCCACTTCCTGATTTGGATGCATTTATATTCTCTGTCCTAATACTGAATTACAGACTTGCATTTAATTAGATAATAAATTCTGTACATTTACAGTTCCTGTAAAATAAGAGACCATTATCTTGACCTTTTTAATTGACTTAATCTGCCAAGATTCTGACCAAAGCTTGTAACATTTTGACACCACATTTTGCAAAAAGCTTTTATATATTGAAGCTTCATCAAACTGAATAATATATGTGCAGAGACTGGAAATATGTACTTTGCTCAGTATACTCTAATTAACATAATTGGCCTAGCACCAAAAATGAAGGGAAGAGTTACATTTTAAAACACACAGATATTAAAAAGACCACTCTTCATCTAAGTCACTAATAGTTTATATGTGTTTCTGTATATGTGCTTCAATCAAGAATTTATATGGGAAAAAGTAATCAGTAAAGAAGTAATGGGAGTTATTGGAGCCTAAAATAGGATTGATGAAAGAAGAAGTCTAATAATTTAGTGGCCTTCAGAAAAAAAAAAAAAAAAAGAACAAATACGATGCTAAAATAAATAGGAGTTAATTAAGACAAACTTGGAAAAACACTATGGGAAATGAAAATTATGATAAAGCTTATCTCAAGGCAGTGCTACTGGTAAGAGAAAATAAAAAGAAAGAAAATTCACATACCAATATCATCCTATAGACTTGGGTAGCAATGATGGCCTGCTCAAATTGCAATGCACTCCCAGGAAAAAATTAACTTAAAATATAATTGGAATTATGGTGGCTACATCTAGTCGCTACAGTGGGATAGAAATATATAAGCACATAAGTGTAATGGGGACAGTTTAGTAAAAGCCTGTGTCTGCAGCCTGTTATATTTAAGGTGGCTATTGTAATGATGAAATAAAAAACAAAATTATCAAAAGACTAGATAGAGAATACAGTTTACAGTTTTCTTGCTCACTTTCACTTCCAGGTGTCTGCTAACCTTCACTGGCTGAAGATTTTCACTTGTTTCACTGCATTTTTATCCCACATCTTATTTCCATCATGATGCCTGGCTTTATTCTGGGTGACATCATTATCTACATAGATGATCTGCCTCACAACTCAAGTCTCAGTTCCTTGACTTCCTCATCTTTAACTATCATTTTCTTTCCTCCACCTCAGCCACCTACTCATATGGTCACACCCTGGACTTTTCAATGTCAGTAACTATTCTACATTAAAAATCTCCACTTTAGCATTCTATTTGCTGACCACCTTACACTTTTCTTCCTTTTCGCTACCAGTTTTGCTGCTGAAGCCTAGGTTTAAGGATTTTGAGTATGGGAAATGAGCACAATTGTACAATAGTTTGAACATCCTTTGGCATTGCCCTTCTTTGGGATTAAAATGAAAATTTTCCAGTCCTGTGGCCACTGCAGAGTTTTCCAAATTTGCTGACATATTGAGTAAAGCACTTTAATAGCATCATGATTATCCAGGTCATTAAGACCTTTTTTGTATAGTTCTTCTGTGTATTCTTGCCACCTCTTCTTAATATCTTCTGCTTCAGTTATGTCCTTCAGGTTTTTGTCCTTTATCATGCCCATTCGTGCATGAACTTTCCCCCTTGATATTTCCAATTTTCTTGATGATGGGAGAGTCAATTCCCAGGCAGGTTGATAAGAAGTCCGGGGGTCCCTGAGGAGTGATGGGTCCGAGGTTCTTGAAGAGAAGATGGGGTCTGGAATTCTCAAGGAGGAGGAAAGGACAATCTTTTTTTTTTTTTTTTTTCTTTTCCTCTACATTCCTTAGTCCACACAACAAACAACTCAGTTTAAACTCTGTACTAGGCATTATATAACAACAATGTATCCTGCTTGAGGAAAGTTTCTCCTTCCTGAAAACCTTCTGACTAATTCTAATATCTTAAAACATAAATTATGAGCGTGTGTCTGGTAGGATCTTTCTATTGTTAAATTCTAATCCTGTTATCCTAAAATGTGAATTGTGGGAGTGGGTCTGGTAAAATTTCCACAAGCTTGAGACATTCTTTTGATTCATTGTAACAATAAATTAAAAAGTATATAATTCCCTCGCTAAAGACTAGCGGGTGGGGCACTTTCTGCCCCCTTCTGATGTCTATGTCAAAAGCGTTCTCTGTTCCTTTTCACTGTAATAAAACTTCTGCCACACAAGAGCCCTGAGTGATCAAGCCTGGTCTCTGGTCCTGAAGCTAAATCTTCAGAGATCATGAATCCAACACCTTTTCACCATATGCTAGCAACAAGATCTCTAATTTTTCCCATTCTATGGTTTTCCTCTATTTATTTGCATTGTTATCTACCATTGCTATTCTCTGGAACTCTGAATTCAGTTGGTGTATCTTTCCCTTTCTCTCTTGACTGCCAGGGTCCTCTGTCCATGGGATTTCCCAGGCAAGAACACTGGAGTGGGTTGTCATTTCCTTCCCCAGGGGATCTTCCTGACCCAGGGATCAAACCCCGGGCTACTGTCACGTCTCCTGCATTGCAGGCGGATTCTTTACCATTGAGCCCCCTGGGAAGCTTTCTAGCTAACCAAACTGTGCCTTCTAGCTAACCAAACTGTGCTTTCTAGCTAACCAAAACGACTGAGATTTTTGCCTTCAAGGTCACCCTGGAGCTATACATTCCCCAAATCCAGCTGAATCTCTCCATTATATTCTTACCTGATGGCTCAGTGACATTCAAGATAGTTTTTCACCCCTCCTTCTTGAACACCTCTCGTCTCTTGGCGTCTACATCACTATACACTTTAAAGTTTCCTCCTGCCTCACCAGTCCCTTTTTGGTCTTGGGCTAGCCATTGCTCCTGTGATCATGCGCAATTATGAACGGCCTCAGGAAACTATCTGGAATCACCTTTTCTCTTTGTCTTATACTTTCTCCCAAAAAAAGAGGAAATTTTGCTCCCTCTTCCCCCAATATTCTTCTCTATTCTTTAGCATCTCCGTAAGTGACATACCATCTTTTAATTTATTCTTCCAGTGTCCTCACTCCTTTTATCCAATTTATCACCCTATTATTTCAAATTTACCTCCCAATTATATCTCAACCTGTTCTTTTCAACTGTCCTCCATCCTAGTTAAAGCATCATCAGCATTTCCAACCTACACAATTGCAAGTCTCACTCTCATCTCCCTGCTTCCATTTCTATCTCACTACTGGCCATTTTCCACAGCTACAAAAATGATTCGCTTTTAAAACATACGTTGAATCAAGTCATTTTTGTATGAAATTGTTCCAAGATTTCCTACTGCTCTTTGGCGGAAAAAAATGGCTCCTGTCAAATTATTTTTATCTCATAATATATCATTCTATCTCTTGATCACATCTCGCCATGCCACAGCCGCACTGGTTTCCTTTACTGTCCTCATTCCTGCCAAGTTCTTTCTGTCCTTAGAGCTTTTCACTTGCTATTCCCATGGCTAGCAGATCTCATCCCCTTAACATGGCTAGGTTTAAAAAACAAAACAAACAAACAAAGAAAACAACTGGAAGTCTCAGAGGAAGAAAAGAAGGAAAGAAAGAAACAGAAAGAAAGAGGAAAAAAAAGAAGGGAAGAAAGTTTCCCAACCACCCAATCAAAATGGATGCTTTCTGCTTCTAGTTCCTTTAACTGAATATGCTATTTCCTTATCATTTTTCACAGTCTGTAATCACTTGTTTTATGTATTTGCTTCCTGCTTTATTGTCCATCGCAGGCTACTAGAATGCAATTTTCATTAGGGCAGGGACTTTATTTTAGTCACTTTGATAGTGTGACACAAAGTAATCACTCTGGTAAATATTTTTGAGCAGAATAAAATAATAATCGAGTATGAACTACTGCATAAAAGCTAATTTGGGAAAGCTATTATTTTCTATTTCTGCACAAATATCTTTAATGTCAAAAGCAAAGCTATAGTATGAAAAGAAACAGGCTTCCATGGGCTGTTTAAAATGATTAATAACTCCCAGAATCTAGCTTATGACTAGCCAGGCACAAGAAATCCCACTTAAGCCACATGCTGATGAGTAAACGATAAAAGGGTTCCCTGAGTGTCCATCTGGAAAAAGACCTGAAAATAATGAAGAACTGACTGTGCACCAAACATTGTGCTGGATATTTTATCTAAATTATCTCTAGTATCAAACAACACTCTGAAGTATGTTTTGCCATCATCATTTCACCCATAAAAATTCTGACCTCAGGAAGATAAGAACTTGCCTAAGATTTCATAAATAGTGAACAATGAATATTCCATTAAAGATTAATCTGCCCCACTCCAAAGTATATATTCTTTCTACAATATTACATATCCTCTCATCTTTTGCTTCCTATTTCAGTAAATTTAAGTTGGTACCTTTTGAATCTGAGAATTAAAGTGCAGGCCCAGGAGAGATCTATAAGATTTCTAATTTTGATCTCCTAAGGGACCTCCCAAAAAGAAGGAGAAGGAGGGAGAAGGGAGAAACACTTAAGACTAATTGGGGTACACTGCAAAGGTAATCATTGTACATCACTGGGTTAATATAATAAGTGTGAGAGGAGAAACTGGCTTCTAGACCCAAACTACTTCTCTCATCCAAATGACTCCCTAAAATACACCAGAATCATATAGCTAAATAAAAATGCAAAAATGAAAGGTTAGGTTTGCGTGGGCAAACTATTAGTGAGCCATTAGTGAACCGTTCACTAACAGAATCCATTATTAAAAAAAAAAAAAAATTAGACCACAAGGAGATAAAACCAGTCAATCGTAAAGGAAATAAGTCCTGAATATTCATTGGAAGGACTGATGCTAAAGTTGAAACTCCAATACTTTGGGCACCTGATGCAAAGAACTGACTCACTGGAAAAGACCCTGATGCTGGGAAAAATTGAAAGCAGGAGGAGAAGGAGACAATAGAGGATGAGATGATTGGATGGCATCACCGACTCAATTGACATGAGTTTGAGCAAGCTCCAGGAGCTGGTAATGGACATAGAAGCCTGGCGTGCTGCAGTCCATGAGGTCTCAAAGAGTCAGACATGACTGAGTGACTAAACTGAACTGAAGACTCGTATCACGACTCTGGGATACGAACTTTCAAAGACCAGAGCTACTTTAATAACAAGGACAAAGTTGCTTAGAGCATTGATGAGTCCATGATTTACTTCTGAATTCTCCATCTTCAGGTCTCCACAGCTGAACCCAGTGCCCCTCTCCTATCCAACTACAGGCTCAGATTTGCTCAGAAGTATTTTGTCACTGAACAAAGAAGCTGCAAAGGGTTCCTGCAAGTTGAAGTCACAGCAGCAGAAACGACAGGAGCAAAAAATTAGGGGAAAAAACATGATGGAGAAATTGCAACTGTTTTGGACCTCTATGCTGCTGCTGCTAAGTCGCTTCAGTCGTGCCTGACTCTGTGCTACCCCATAGACGGCAGCCCACGAGGCTCCCCTGTCCCTAGGATTCTCCAGGCAAGAACACTGGAGTGGGTTGCCATTTCCTTCTCCAATGCATGAAAGTGAAAAGTGAAAGTGAAGACGTTCAGTCCTATCTGACTCTTAGCGACCTCATGGACTGCAGCCTACCAGGCTCCCCCGTCCATGGGATTTTCCAAGCAAGAGTACTGAAGTGGGTTGCCATTGCCTTCTCCATTGGACATATATATATATATTTCACAGATGAATATATTTTGATTATGCAGTCAGAAGTATCATAATATTTTCAATAATCAGGGTTTCTAGAAGTTAAGCCCCATCTATTAGCAGCTTCTGCCCTGACTAGTAAGGCTATAAAGTCATCTTTCTGAATCTCTCAATCGCAGTTTCATGAGGACCAAGTTACCCTTTAATTTCTCAGTACTGGTATCCTGACTACAGAGGACTGCAGCAAGGATCAGTTCCTATCCCCAAGGCAGCCATCTTTCATGTAAGAAGCTAGCTCTGAGATAGCTTAGTCCAAGAACCATTTTCTATAGAAAAGTTCTATACTACATACAACACTACATAGTGACTGACTTGCCAAGGTAGGGTCTCTCTCATGAATGAGAGGTATCCAGAGAAAGTTCTCTTTTGGTTAAAAAAAAATTTTTTTTAATGGGTAAAGAAGCAGGTGAGGAGAGAAAGAGGAGGACCAAAGTAGAAGAACTGCCTGTGCCCACTTTCCTCAGAACAGATGAAGCCAGCATTCACAGCAGATCATTGACCAGTACAGGCTATCTTTAAGTATAATTAATTGAATAACAGTTGCTTCTATCATTATGTCTGAACTTCTATGAAGTGTCATGCATAATTATTTCTCTTTTTACTTTTCTAACTCATTAATTGAGGCCCTGTATAACTTATCAGAAGGAAGTCTGTTTTTTCCAACTACAACCCATGTTTTCCTCAATTTCTTGGGAAAGACACTAAGGGCTTAACTCTAGGAATGAAAGTTAACCCTCTTCTGAACTTAGGTTTACAAGGACCTCATATTTATTCCTTACACTACTGCCTTTTTTCTCACTTTTAAAAATTGTGTTGCTGAGGGATGTTTATGTTTGCCCAGTCTTGTATGTATTTATTTTATCTGCCAAGATAGCCCCAGAGGGTCTCCATGATAGGGTCTGAAGACACAACTTTCCTAAAAACTGTTCACCTGTTGACTGTCCCCCACATAACATCTACAAAGCTGTGTGTGTGCGGGCTTTCCCGTCCCAGCCCCATGCCATGTCGGTCCTCTGTATACCATCTAAAGAACCACCATACTATTACTTTCATATAGGAAATTTTATTTCAGGGATCTCATTGCCTCTGTCTGCCACCAGACCCTGGCATAGGCCATCCAGGTTAGCTATTCTACTTGGTCTCCTGTACTAAGACTTCTAAGGAGACGTATTTAGGCTATTTATTGACCTCTTCCCTTTGAGAAAGCCCCAGACTTTCATTTACAGATACACTTTCTTTCAAGGAACATATTACCTGACCAGTGACATTTGAGAGTGCAAACCTGAATGAACAAAGCTTCTGTCACATTCTCATCTCAGGATAGTGGCTGGATCTTAACCTTATCTTGGCACATGTGCAAGGCCACTGAGTTGTCTTTTGAGTGATGTGTGTGTGTGTGTGTGTGTGTGTGTGTTGGGGTGGGGGGTGGGGTATCTCCAAAAACCAGCAAGAGACTGGCATTTTAAGTAACTTCTTCCATGGGAAACCCATTTAATCTCTACTTTGACTGATTGTCTGTTTTCACATTTATAAAAAGAAGATAGCTTAAGCCCAAACTTTCTACTATCTAAGCTCCTTGGCAGGAATAAATTAAACACGGGCAGGAAGTCATTAATTCTTAATAGCTCAACATGTGAAAGGAATAAAAATAAATCTCTGAATCCTTTGCCTCCCATAAGCTTAAATAGTGAACCTATACCATTCATTTTCTGGCATAAAACTCTTACTTATTTTTTTTCTATTTCTTATAGTTATTATGTTGCTTTCTTACCTTAATTCTGAAAATATTTTAGAAGTATTAATCCACTCTACTCTCTTTTATATGGGCATTGCCAGTCAACAAAAATATAACTTGATAGCCTTATTTTTTAAGTAGTGCTTTTTAGAAATAATTAATAGTTTTCTAAAATAGTTTTATAGTTTTTAATAGTGCTAGTAAATCATTTTCTAAGTGGTGATATTGTCTTTAATGAACCTAATAAGTGATATAAGAGTTAAATGTAACACTTAAGAAAGTATCACTTCAGTTTGAAGTCCTTATTACCAGATCCTTTTTGTAAGCCTCTACTATTTTTTGACAAAATCTAACATTCTTTTTGGCTAATTCTTTTGTCTTATACATTGCAAACATTTTTTTTAACTTTACTACTTTAGTTTCCTTTGCCTACTTTCTGTGCTCAAAGTTTAGCCCAAATAGAATAGTTTATTTTTCTAAGTTGAAAATTGTTTTTGTTTCCTTTCTAAATACATTTTCTAATCTTCCACTTATTTGTATTAGTAACTCAATAAATATCAACATAACCGATCATGTTTATAACAATGAAGTATGTCACTAGCTGTTTAAAAAGTATATATGATTTCATAATCCCTTTCACAATTTGATACACAAAAATATACTAATATATTTTGAAGTTTTTAAAAAATGTTTTACAGGTTGAAATGAAATACTATAAATGTAATATAATGTTTAATAGAATAGCTATAATAAATAAATACTTAACATTAAATTGATGATGAAACTCAAGACTGAAGACATTGTTAAATATCTAGATGAGATAACCATGGCATGATAAAAAAAAATTTTTTTTAATAAACAAGTGTATAAAATGTTTAAAAATGAAAGTTTGTACTTCTGTCAAACAACAACAAATACAACAAAATTCTAAGGGAATTTTAATATGCACCAAAAAAACTTTCAAATGGTATTTCTGTCAGCCGACCAGTGCCAGGGACTACCCTCACAAACTGAGGGACAATAATGAAGGTTTTCTCAACTACAAGCCTCTTTCCATATTTTCTTTGAAGTAAGTGGGTTTGCACACTAGCTTTTGTATTTTTCAACTATTATTAATGTATAGGATTGAGGGGGTGGGTGGGAGGCTCAAGAGGGAGGGGATATATGTATACCTATAGCTGATTCACATTGTTATACAGCAGAAACTAATATAACATTGTAAAGCAGTTATGTTCAAAAAAAATTACAGGACTGAAAGGGGGAAGACCTAGAATTTGAAGAAGATGGAATAGCTCAAATGCTATAAAAATTAAAGTTTATCTGTCAATTAGAAGGAAGAACTTTAAAGACATAATGATACGAAGCAGAGTTATCACTACTATTAATTGCACAGACATATTAAAAGGACCCCAGCAAGTGACCTCCTCTAAAACAGAGAATGCTTGGAAAAAATATGTCTTAATCTTCTATTCTGCACTTAGATAAATGTCAAGTATATCTATCACCTCAATTAACCATAGGAAAAAAGCTGTCAAAATCTAATTCTTTTTTTGACAAGGCGTTTATTCTGAAACCAGCAAAGGGAAGAAGCAGGCAGTTGCATTGGAAAGAGACGAGTGTCACTGGGGTCTGAGCCAACGAGGAGCTTCCCACGTGCAAAATGCTGATTAGAACCACGGTGAATTTGGGCGAGCATGTTCCAAGTTTGTTGACTTAGCTACTACAAATCTGCGACTTTGCAGTTTGGTTGACCTGGGAACTGAAATTGTTAACAAAATAAATGCTTTCGCTTTTAGCAATGCCATGCAAAATAAAGATGGATTGATGAAATGAAAGCACTCTACCTTAAAGAATCACATAGGCAATTGCAAAAATGGAAGTAAGTTGTTCATTATAAACGTTTCTTCTACCTTTGTTATCTTGAAAAAATTAAATTATAGAGTAGCTTTTTATATCACTAATACTGACACAGTCAGTCAAAGTTAACAGATGGTCATCCATTCATTTAGTCACATAACAAATATTTATTGTGTACTTTGGCACAACAAGAAATGTGCTAGATCCGTCAGAATATATACAAAGATTACAAAATGCAAGTCCTTCCTTTCAGGGCACTATAAACAATAAGACAACATCATTGTATGCTACTATAATATAAATTTTTTAAATATATTGGTCAATCAGCAATATTAACATAGTGAATCAACAGTTTAGAGATGTACTGTCCACCACAGAAACCATTAGCCTATGCAGCTAATTAAATCTATATTAATAAAAAGTAAATAAAACTAAAAATCTAATTCCTCAGTCTCACTACCCATATCTCAAGTACTCACTATCCACGTGTGATTAATGCTTCCTGTGCATTTCCATCACTCTGAAGAGGCTCACTGAAAAGCACTGGCTTTGAATATAGAAACACCCCATCAGTCTGTAGGAATTTAATAAACTCACTTAGTTGAGTCTTCACGAGTGGAAAGAAACAGATAAAATTTTGACATATTCAAAAGTTCACTAAACAGAATAGTAAATATAAGGAAATATCATGCGCAAAAGTCAAGAAACCAAAAAGAAACCAGCACATGGGGTATATACAGGGAGGGCAGGCAGCATTGATTTATTCATTTTTACTGATAGGATAATAAAGAGTAGAAGTGGGGAATACAGTTATATATTTAATTTGGACTTGTATCACTAATAAATATGAATGGCAAAAATCTCCATTATTCCATAATAATTTTAAGTTTGTTTTGGAGTACATTGATGGGATTTTTTTTTTTAATTTTAACAGCTTCTTATGTATTTTATGGGTATGTAAAAAAATATAAGCACACAAAATCTGTTATATCACTGAGTAAAACAGATTACTTTTTCCATTAAAATAGAGTCAATCGAATCAAATTCACAGATGATCACTGTGTAGACAGTGGCGAGCCCCCAGGTTTTACAGCTAAGGCAGTACATAATGTGTTGTCTAAAATCATTAACTACCGGCTTTAACACTTTCCCACTGTTTGACCATGGGAATACTACTTTTTTCTGCACTTCTGTTCCTCTTCTGGAGAACGATTAAGATTAGAGATGTTAAGAGTAACTATCTTACTGTATTTGTTTAAAGGCTAATGGTAAAGCACTTTATCCCAATGTTCATCGCAGCACTGTTTATAATAGCCAGGACATGGAAGCAACCTAGATGCCCATCAGCAGATGAATGGATAAGAAAGCTGTGGTACATATACACAATGGAATATTATTCAGCCATTAAAAAGAATACATTTGAATCAGTTCTAATGAGGTGGATGAAACTGGAACCTATTATACAGAGTGAAGTAAGCCAGAAAGAAAAACACCAATACAGTATACTAACGCATATATATGGAATTTAGAAAGATGGTAACAATAACCCCTGTATGAGACAGCAAAAGAGACACTGATGTATAGATCAGTCTTGTGGACTCTGTGGGAGAGGGAGAGGGTGGGGAGATTTGGGAGAATGGCATTGAAACATGTGTAATATCATGTATGAGACGAGTCGCCAGTCCAGGTTCGATGCACGATACTGGATGCTTGGGGCTGGTGCACTGGGACGGCCCAGAGGGAGAGTATGGGGAGGGTGGAGGGAGGAGGGTTCAGGATGGGGAGCATGGGTATACCTGTGGCGGATTCATTTCAATGTTGGGCAAAACTAATACAATATTGTAAAGTTTAAAAATAAAATAAAAATAAAAAAAAAAAAGAAAAATTTAAAACATACAAGGGAAAAAAAATAATAATAATAAAAAAAAAGTCAAAGATAGTACCCATGTCTGAACAGAGTATCAGCAATAGGAAAGTTGAGAAGGGGACAAATATATAGATATAATACAGCTAAATAAATAGGACTTGATAAATAATTTAATAGAAAGATGAAAGAGAGAAGTCGAAAGAAATACCAAAGTTCTTAAGTCTAGGTAAAGAGGAACCAAGACACAGTGTAAAGCAGATGTTTAGGAAGAATGATGATGGGTTTCAGTTAGAAATACTGACTTTGAGGTTTTGACAGGAACTTTAGGTTGAGGTATTTCCCCCCTCCCCTCAATGGTGGAAATAAGGATCTGGAGCTCTGCAAAAAAAAAAAAAAAAGTCAAACTATAGGATTGTCATCAGCATGTGTGTGTGTGCTTAGTTGCTCAGTCGTGTCTGACTCTTTGCGACCCCATGCACTGTAGCCTGCCATGTTCCTCTGTCCATGGGGATTCTCCAGGCAAGAATACTGGAGTGGGTTGCCATACCCTCCTACAGGGGATCTTCCCAACCCGGGGATCAAAGCCAGGTCCCCCACATTGCAGGTGGATTCTTTATTGTCTGAGCCACCAAGGAAGCTCAAGAAAACTGGAGTGGGTAGCCATTCCCTTCTCCAGAGGATCATTCTGACCTAGTAATCGAACCGGGGTCTCCTGCATTGCAGGCAGATTCTTTACAAGTTGAGCCAACTATTGTTAATTATTAAAAGCATGATACCAAATGTGGCTGCCATTGGAAGAGAGTGAAGAAAAGAATTCCTAAAGAACATCTTCTCCTTTAAGTAACATGAGACAACAACTGAGACTGAGATGGAAAATTCAGAAATGTGGATGAAAACCAAAGTACAGAAGAGTTACAGAAAGGAAGAGATAAACAGTGGTCTTAAGTGCTACAGAGTGGTTGAGGATGATGGGAATTGAAAGAAATCACTGGTTTAATAACTAGAAATTACTGGTAACTTTAGAATAGAAAGTTTGAGATAGGTCAAAGCCAATATTCAAGCCTGACTTGAAGGTCAGATGTTGGTACTCTTTCCATAAATTTAGCCACAAATGGAAAGAGGAAAGTGTCTGCTTGAGGAAATGACAGGAGTAAGGGAAAGTTCTTGCTTGTTTTTGAGTATATCTGTAGACTGAAAAAATAGTGAACATGAAAGGTATCTGAAAACTGAAACAGAGAATATAACTCAAAGAGCTAGATCCTGAAGCTAGTGAAACAGGAATGAATTAGTAAAACATCGAGAACTCAGTCTTGGAGAGGGAGGAGAAATTTCTTTGGGAAGAAAAGATGAAGGAGAAATTTCTTTGGGAAGAAAAGATGAAGATGTATAGAAAGGTAGACTGAAATTAATAATTTTAAATAACTAAGATCAAAAGTCCTCAACATTCATTATTCAAAAAATATTTGCTGAGCACCCACAATGTGCAAGAGATTTTCTGTTTGAGAAACTGGTGATACAGAAATGAACAAGACAGGCAGGAACCTGAACTTACCAGTCAATATATTCTTGAGAAGGGAGAAATACATGTGCAGATAAAGGAAGGCTGCAGTACATGGTGGAGAACACCAATATTCAGAAACAAGGGAAAAGAGAAACGAGGAAATGGCAAATAATAATCAAAATAATTAGAAATTATGGACATGGTTTTGGAGAAAATTAACTCAGATGATGCAATAGAGTAACTGAATAGATAGCTTTTGGTCAGCAAGGGAAGGCAGGGAAGCCTCTCAGAGTTTGGAAAACATGAGCTTAAATCTGAATGTGGTCAGGTCTACTATGGGGAGACCAGAGGTAAGATTTTTAAGAACAAGTTTAAAAATCCAAAACAGGAGTGATTTTAGCCTGAGGGATTGGGGAAAGGAAAGAATGGCATTGCATAGTCAAATGAAGAAGAAAATCAGATGTCTTGAGTGAATATGGGTGTCAGAAGTGAGTTTTGATTGTTTGTGAAATAGAACTTTGGAAGAGATATAGAGAAATGAAAAGTATTCAATAGCTATAGAGTCACATCATTTTTTGTTTTATCTTGCTCCTGTATGCTTCTCAAAAACTAGTGGACCTCAGCAATCTGTCTATAACATCTTTACTCCATCATCTACACTCACAGCCTAGCATAATTTCATCTAGTTCCTTAGTAACAGTTTTCTATATGCTTGTTGTTGCTGTTCAGTAGCCCAGTTGTGTCCAATTCTTTGCAACCCCATGGACTGCAACAGGCCAGGCCTCCCTGTCCCTCACCATCTCCCAATTTGCTCAAGTTCATTCTTCACTGAATTGGTGATGCTGTCCAGCCATCTCATCTGCTGATGCCCTCTTTGCCTTCGGCCCTCGATCTTTCCCAGCATCAGGGACTTTTCCAATGAGTCATCTGTTTATATCAGATGACCAAAATACTGGAGTTTCAGCTTCACCACCAGTCCTTCCAGTGAATATTCAGGGTTGATCTCCCTTAAAATTGAAACTGGTTTGATCTCCCTGCTGTCCAAGGGACTTTCAGGAGTCCTCTCCAGAACCACAGTTCTATATGCCAGTGACTCCCAAATCCATGTCTTTATCCAGGACCTCTCTGCTGAACACAATACCATTCCATCAGTTACCCATCTCCAAATGGAGATGGCAGCTCCATTTGGATATCTCAGAAGCTTCTCTAAGTCAGCACATACAAACCAGAATTCTTCATTACTCTCTCATCCTCAAATACACTGCTCTCGAATCCCCTTTTGTAGTTAATAGCTTTCATCCACTTAACTGCTTAGGGCAAAGACTAAGCAGGCATACTGACTATTCTACTTTCATGTCCCACAACTGTCAAATGTCTTCTTTATGTACAAAATACATCCCAATTAAACCACTTTCACCAAATCCAGTTACAACTCTCATTTATTTCTTCAATTTAATTCGTGCTGTTCTAACAAACTCCTAACCAGTCCCCCTGCTTCCACTCTTGTTGTTCTACAATCCATTCTCCTTAAAGCAGCCAAAATAATCCTTTCCTAAAAATATCTACATAAAATTCATATTAAGTACTTCCTTCATGGCTCATATGGTTAAAAATCTGCCTGCAATGCAGGTGACCCAGATTCTATCCTTGGGTTGGGAGATCTCCTGGAGAAGGGAATGGCAACCCACTCCAGTATTCTTGCCTGGAGAATTTCCGTGCACAGAGAGGAGCCTGGTGGGCTGCAGTCCACCGGGTCACAAGGAGTCAGACAACTGAGTGACTAAAACACTTACTTCTTAAATGTTTGATAGATTTGCCAGAGAAGCCATATGGGTCTAGACTTCCTTTGTGGAAATATTTTAAATTACAAATTTCAATCATATATTTTTATTGACAGAGGGCTATTCAGGCTTTTTGTTTTATCTTGAATCATTTTTGTAATTTTTGTCTTCAAGAAATGTATTCATTAAATTTCTGAAGTTTATTAACACAAAGCTGTTTATAATTGTCTCCTTCTTTAAATACAGTGCCTGTGTGTGTGTGTGTGTGTGTGTGTGTGTACTGAAGTCTAATTTTTCATTCCTGATATTGCAATCTGTGTTTTCTAATTTTTGCTTTTTTAGTTGAGCTAGATCTTTATCAATTTTTTTATCTTTTCAAATAATTAACTTTTGGTTTCATTAAGTTTCTCCGTTTTTTTTTTCTATTTTAATTTCAGTAATTCCCACTCATATTCATTACTTTACTTACATTAATTTAATTTGCTCTTTTTTGAGCTTCTTAAATTGAAAGATTTTAGGATAACTGACTCTCATCCTTTCTTTATCATAGGAATTTACTATAACATTTTCCTCTGAATACCACTTAGGTACATCCCACAAATTTTGATACTTTGTGTTATAAATTTTACTCAGTTCAAAATAATTTTTCATTTCCTTTTATTTCTTATATAACTCATGAATTAGTTAAAAGAGTATTATTTAATTTTCAAATACATGGGATTTCCCAGATACCTTTGATGCTGGTTTCTAATTGAGTGCATTACTATCAGAGGACAGACTTTCAATGACTTTTAAGTGTTCTTTTAAATGTCTTTTTGCACTGCAAACAGGTTCATCAGCACCATCCTTCTATATTCCATATATATGTGTTAATATAAGGTATTTGTTTTTCAGACTTAGTCCACTCTGTATATAACAGGCTCTAGGTTCGTACTCTTGCCTGGAAAATCAGAGGAGCCTGGTAGGCTGCAGTCCATGAGGTCGCTAAGAGTTGGACATGACTGAGCGACTTCACTTTCACTTTTCACTTTCATGCATTGGAGAAGGAAATGGCAACCCACTCCAGTGTTCTTGCCTGGAGAATCCCAGGGACAGTGGAGCCCGGTGGGCTGCCATCTATGGGGTTACACAGAGTCGGACACCACTGAAGCGACTTAGCAGCAGCAGCAGCAGCAGGTTCATCCACCTCATTAGAACTGACTCAAATGTGTTCCTTTTTGTGGCTGAATAGTATTCCATTGTATATACGTACTGCAGCTGCTTTACCCATTCATCTGTTCGTGGACATGTAGGTTGTGTGTATGTGTTAGTTATTGTAAACAGTGCTGCAATGTGTCTTTTTCATGTGTCTTTTTCAGTTTCGGTTTCTTCAGGGTATATGCCCAGGAGTGGGATTGCTGGGTCAAATGGTGGTTTTACTAAAAACGCTTACTCCTTGGAAGGAAAGTTATGACCAAACTAGATGGCATATTCAAAAGCAGAGACATTACTTTGCCAACAAAGGTACGTCTAGTCAAGGCTATGGTTTTTCCAGTGGTCATGTAT
This sequence comes from Bos mutus, assembly GCF_027580195.1. Taxonomy (NCBI): domain Eukaryota; kingdom Metazoa; phylum Chordata; class Mammalia; order Artiodactyla; family Bovidae; genus Bos; species Bos mutus. The sequence goes on along the minus strand of NC_091617.1, from coordinate 35,331,560 downwards.
GGATGTAAGAGTTGGACTGTGAAGAAAGCTGAACACCGAAGAATTGATGCTTTTGAACTGTGGTATTGGAGAAGACTCTTGAGAGTCCCTTGGACTGCAAGGAGATCCAACCAGTCCATTCTAAAGGAGATCAGCCCTGGGTGTTCTTTGGAAGGACTGATGCTAAAGCTGAAACTCCAATACTTTGGCCACCTCACACAAAGAGTTGACTCATTGGAAAAGACTCTGATGCTGGGAGGGATTGGGGGCAGGAGGAAAAGAGGACAACAGAGCATGAGATGGCTGGATGGCATCACCAACTCGATGGACATGAGTTTAAGTGAACTCTGAGAGGTGGTGATGAACAGGGAGGCCTGACGTGCAGCGATTCATGGGGTCGCAAAGAGTCAGACACAACTGAGCAACTGAACTGATTCCTAGTTTTTAAAGAAATCTCCATACTGTCTTCCATAGGGGCTGTATTGACATTCCCACCAACAGTGCAGGAGGGTTCCCTTTTTTCCACACCCTCTCCAGCACTTGTTGTTTGTGGATTTTTTTATTATGGCCATTCTTATGTCCAGTGTGAGATGACACCTCATTGTAGTTTGGTTTGCATTTTCTCTAATAATGAGTGATACTAAGCATCTCTTTATGTTTTTATTAGCCCTCCATATGTCTCCTTTGGAGAAATATCTGTTTAGGCTTTTCGCCCACTTTTTGATCCAGTTGTTTATTTTTCTGTTATTGAGTTGTATGAGTTGCTTGTATATTTTGGAAATTAATCCTTTGTCAGTTGTTTCAACTGTATTATTTTCTCCCATTCTGAGGGTTGTCTTTTCACCTTATTTATAGTTTGCTTTGCTGTGCAAAAGCTTTTAGGTTTAATTAGGTCCCATTTATTTTTATTTTTATTACCATTATTCTAGGAGGTGGATCATAAAGGATCATGCTATGATTTAAGTCATACAGTGTTCTGCCCATGTTTTATTCCAAGAGTTTTATAGTTTCTGGTCTTACATTTAGGTCTTTAATCCATCTTGAGTTTATCTTTGTGTATGATGTTAGGAAGTGCTCTAATTTCATTCTTTTGCACATAGTTGTCCAGTTCGAGAGCACCACTTATTGAAGAGACTATCTTTTGAATGATACTGTGCCTTATTTCCCAGAATATGGTATACATTGCTAAATGTTTCATATACTATTGAAAATAAATGTATTCTCCTGTGGTTGGGTAAAGTATTTTATAAATAACAATTAGGTCAAATCAGCTAGAGTATTAATTCTTCTATTTCTTTACTGAATTTCTGCTAACTTGTTCTACGAATTACTGAGTGGTAGTAACTATAATTGTCCATTTATCATTATTTCTTTCAATTTTATGAAGTTTTTCTTCAAGTATTTTGAAGTTCTGCTATCAGATGCATTCACATTTATAACTGTTATATCTTTATATTATGCTGATACTTTTATCATTATGAAGCCTCTACCTTAGTGTCCAGTAATGACTGACACAGTAGTAATGCTTGTGTCAGGTCTTATTTAATCTTAATATAGCCAATTCGGTTTTCATATGCTGTTTGTACATTATACTTTTACTATTATTCTACTTTTAAGATAGTTATATTTGAATTCCATATTTTATAGTCAAAATATGTGAGAGTCTTGCTTTGTTTAATCTAGTGTGACAATATCTATTGATTTAAGTCTGTTTAAATTTATTTTTTTCTAATTTTATTTTATTTTTAAACTTTACATAATTGTATTAGTTTTGCCAAATATCAAAATGAATCATTATCAGTATGGTTGGACCTAGCTCTGACATTTTGCTATTCATCTTTTGTTTGCTTCACTTGCTTTCTAGTCCTCTGTTCCTCCTTCTCAACTTTTTCTTTGTTAAATAATTTTTATTATAAAGTTTATTTTCTCTTTTATCACTAAGCAACACTTTGGTTTCTGATGAGAATTCTCTTTCTGGCTTGCAGACCAGTCTTGTCACTGTGTCCTCACATGAGTTTTCCTCAGAATATGTGTAGAGAGAAATAGTGGTTCTCTGGCATTTCTTTTTATAAGGACACTAATTCTGTTGGACAATGGCCCCACCATTACATCTTCATTTGACCTTAATTACTTCTCAAAGGCACCATCGCCAAATACAGCTACATTGGGAGACAGAGCTTCAACATATGAGTTTGGGGGGAGAAATTCAGGCCATAATAAGACAATATGTTATAGTGACTCTGAAATCTCCTTTCTTCTTCTTAGGATTATTGATTTTAGGTTTTCATAAGCCACAAATGGACTTGCCTGGACTCAAACTAAAATTTGTTTGCTGCACAGTGTGGAAAAAATGACAACTATGCCAAGTTTTCTTGGCCACTAGTTGCTGCTTTTTTAGCCTAGATCCCATGTTGGTCTCTTCTGTACCTGTTTAGTTTGGATGTCTGCCAAGGAATTTTGCTGAGTTGATGCTCAGATTTTTAGGCTCATCCTTTTGATGGTTTCTTGCCTCCAGGGCCCAGCTAGTAAATTTCCAGTTGCTTTTCTTTTCTTTTTTCTAACAAATCAATCTAATAGGACTACTGTTTTCTGCCACCCAAGCTCTCTGTGGACTAGAGATACATTCAATCAAAGGCGTAACAAATTCCAATCTTTCAACAGAATTAAGTCTATCTTTCAAGAGACTCATCTCTACTTTCTTCCTGTTTTTGCATCAATATCCCTGGGGTCATCAAAATACATGCTTACTCTACTGGTCATCCAAAGCATTTGGACAAAGTATATTTTAAAAATTAGATTTTTGGATTTCACCCCTTTTGTTGTAGTCCTGCTTCTAAAAGTTTCTCCTAAATATCCAGTGATTTTTCCTGCTTCAAAATTGAGGCATTTAGGCTGAGGTTTTTTATTTTTTTAAAGCCACAAAACTGTACTTTCTACCTAGTAGAAGAGTACCTAGTAAACACAGTAGCAATCATTCAGTAGTAAACTCTTCTCAAGTCTCTGCCTGCCTTTTGTCATTTTCCAGTATCTTCAAATTTCTGCTTTTGCTTTTTTTCCAGTTTCTATAATTCTTTTCTGCAGGAGGAATTGCTTGAACTTGTCACACCACCTATCATCAGTGATCAATTTTACACACAAATCAGATCAAATTGCATAAAACACACACACACACACACATACTGGCTTAAAAAATTCAAAACTTTATTTTCTCTTCAACTAGTGTAAGGTACAATACAACCTCAATATGCTATAAGACTTTGTATAATCCATCCACTGTCTAAATATCTAGCCTCATTTCTTTTGATTTTCCTCCTTATTGACTGTACTATAGCCATAACAGCTATATCAGGTAATCAATAGGCTGCCTAATCAACAGTTTGCCCCATCCTATTCTTCTAAAAACAATTATACTTTTTTTCATGTTCTTGTTATTTTATACAGCTAAGTATCTCAATAATGTAGGAATTATAGGTTTCCTGCCTCCCCAGATATATTTACAGGTGTATGGGTTTTCCTGGTGGCTCAGATGGTAAAGTGTCTGTCTGCAATGCAGGAGACCTGGGTTCAATCCCTGGGTCGGGAAGATCCCCTGGAGAAGGAAATGGCAGCCCATTCCAGTATTCTTGCCTGGAAAATCCTATGGACAGAGGAGCCTGGTAGGCTACAGTCCATGGGGTCGCAAAGAGTCAGACATGATTGAACGATGTCACTTTTACTTTTTCACTTTCACCTGACATACCTAAGAATAATTACATTCCCTTCGCCTGTGATGAGTTCAGGATTGGTTATTTGAAAGATCTGGGTAGCCTATGAGAAGAGGTTGACAGAGATTCTGAGAAAGTTCCTTCTCATTCTTCTAAGAGACATTTAGGGATTAATTTCCTTGCCCCCTGAAATTGGATAAGGAAACTCTGATAAGATACCAGCAACCACCCCATAGCCACAAAGTGAACTGAACTTCAAGGGGTACAAATCAAATGTTAATGTGAATATACGGGGGAAGAAAATGGAAAGAAGGAAAAAAAATCTGAGTTCTTGAGTTGGAATCTGTTGGGAAAGGCAGTTTTATGCTGGCAGTCTCTCCAGCCAATATTGACTGCTTAAGAATAGCCCTTGGTTAAAAATAAAATAAAAAAAAATAACAGGCCTTGGGCCTGAAACACATCCTCACCAAGAGATCAAGAGTCCCCATGGCCTGTGTTGGTTTTATCACTTCGATGGAATATCTTTCCCTGTTGCAGATTCCATGTGTTCTCCACTGTTCTGCTTAAGCGGGTACAGTATATGGTACCTGGCCAATCCCATTTCAATAGCTGCTCCTGCAGAGATAGAATAGGCTCCTTCTGCTACAGCACAAGACGAGTGCATGCAAGTCAGTTGCTCCGCATTGGCTGTCAGAGGGACTCGCTGGCCCTGGAGAACCCCTGCCCACTACAGAACTGATCTTGCTGTATCCCTTCCCTACATCCAATCCAGTGCTCTCCTTGATGACTCCAATTAAGATGCAGTGGGAAAAAGTGTCTTTGAACTTCTACTCCTGATAAAACAGGCAACAGATGCCACTGGCTCAACAGGGTCGAACAACCCTGAAAACTATCAGACCTTTGTACTTTTAGTTATGTAAGCAGAAATGTGTCCTAATCACTTTAAACGATGGGATTTTTTTTCCTCTTTCTTGTGAAAGAAAGCATACCCATCTTTCTTTCTATTATATCATAAAAATACTAAGCTTATTCCTGCCTTCAGGCCTTTTCAATTATTATTACCTATTTTTAAGGCTTCTTCCTCCAGATTTTAATTTGCTTGCCTTCTTTTCAACATTCAAATCACAGTTCCAAGTGCAATCTCTTCAGAGTCTTTCCCAAACAGCCTAGTTGAAATAATTTATTTTCTTTTTTCTACTTATTACTATTTAAAGTTTTATTCAATAAAAAGTCTTATTTTTCTTTTTGTTATTTCTCTATCTTTCTCAGTGAGAATTTCAACCCTTTGAAGGTAAGCACTGTCATTCACTCTTGTATCCTCACTGCCTAGAAGAGATCTGGCAGCTAACAGATCCTTAATAAATGGTTATTAACTTTAGAAGTTGCATAACTGTATCAACGTGGATAGAAACAGCTTTAATGATAAACCTTAGTCTTCATTAGAATAAAAATCTTTCAAATTTATGTTGCAAAATGAGCTTACTTATAGGAGGAAAATGTCAAGAATATCAATTGAAATCCATATTGTTTTGTTCAGAGCTGTTTGTTTCCTGCTAATTCCTTGGAGATTTTTACTCTCCAAAATATTTGTATATGAATTTTCACAACAGAACAGTCTCTTCAATTTGAAAAATAGGTTTAAAGGTCATTTTTCCATCACTCAAATTCCTGGAAACAAATCTGTTTACTTGGGAGAAAAACCAAATAGTATCATCTTACCATTAGTCAAAAGACTTGCATTTTTATTAAATGCTATCCAAATGAGGTTTTTTTTTTTTAACCAGACTTTGCAAATTAGCACTAGCTCATATGCCCAGAGAACAAAACAAATAATTTAGATAACACAGAAACTCTTCATTATTTTAATATTCAACAAGCATCAGAAAAACTATTCCTGAGTGATGAAAAACAATACGCATTTTTTGTTGGTGTGAAGGGCTTTCATTGACCTTTTCAGACTCAGGGACCTGTTTCTCAGAGCACTACCAGAAACGAAGTGAAAAGCCAGTTTTGAAAATACAGATTTCTAAATCCTAAAGAAATGTAAGTATAAAATATGGAGTTCTCTTAAAACTTCTTGTTTTTATCAAACCAGTCAATCCTAAAGGAAATCAACCCTGAGTAATCATTGGAAGGACTGATGCTGAAACTGAAGCTCCAATACTTTGGCCACTTGATGCGAAGAGCTGACTCACTGGAAAAGACCCTGATGCTGGGAAAGACTGAGGGCAGGAAGAGAAGGGGCAACAGAGGATGAGATGGTTGGATGGCATCAGTGACTGAATGGACATGAGTTTGAGCAAGCTCCAGGAGATTGTGAAGGACAGGGAAACCTGGTGTGTTGCAGTCCATGGGGTGGCAAAGAGTCAGACACTACTTAGTGACTGAACAACAACTAAGAGTTTTGGAACTCTTTTTTAGTCTTAGTTACAAATAATACAGAGTGGTGATGATACAAGAAAAATAAAACTCAGCTCGTGCTTAACGACTATGTTCAAGGAGTGCCTTCAGTACAGCCTTTCTCCATTCCCTGCTGCTGACCCTATATGACACTTTCTCCAACTCAGCCTTAAACATCTAGTTTCCCATCCACAATTAATACTCACTCTGAGCATGACTTGCACAAACAAAGCCTCAACTATATGCAACTATACAGCAACTACATGACTTTTTCACCTTAATTTCCTTTTCTACACCCTCTTGTGAATTAGAAAGCATCTCTTGAGAATAATAGAGACAGGCTGAGGCACAAGATAACTTTATTTTTTTTTTTTTTTTAAAAAAAGCACTTTAACTCACAGTATTAATTATGGTCCTATTTCTAAAACATTTCCTTGCTTCTTGCATTGGCTCCAATTACATATTTTATGCTTACTTTGCCCCTTATTCTCCTCCTTCAATAAAACCACCACTTGTTAAAAAAAAATAAAAAACTCTAGAAAATAGTGATCACTCTAATACACCACTTAAAATTACCCTGTATGTACCCATTCTCTATTAAAAATAAATGTGGTGGGGGACACAGAATTACTGCTTGAGGAAATGAAGTATTTTGTTATCAACTTTAAGACTCATTTACAAACCAAACTTTAAGACTTGCTGACACAAAAACTTCAAATCTCTAGTAGAAAGACAAATTTGTCTTTCCTAATCTGCCTTATAGGTTGATTTTATGCCTTCCCTGCCTCATATGGTTTCTGGTCAACTCACTCTAGAACATGATGACAACATGATACCCACATACAGCTGTGGCTTAACCATTACACAAACTGACTGCCTTGGAATGCCGACTCGGCTTTGTCACGGACATGCTCCGAAGCTTTTTAATCATAGAACTGGCCACAGATGGAAACCCAGGACCTGGCGTAGGCCTGTGGGTCTGTGGGACTTCAAAGTGCTAGAGTTTAAGATCCTCTGCTTGAGAACCAAATGCTACAGGGCAGGAAAACCACACTAAATAAAATCAGAGGAAAGAGAATATTGCCAACATGCAGTTACCTTAGGACTGATTTTCATTTTATAATCCCATCAGACACAGTATAGAATCCATGATAATCTCCTTTCATAGGCTGAAATAGGCACCACCTTTTTCTTTAATCTCCATGGTGAAGTCAAGTGAAGTGAAGTTGCTCAGTCATGTCCGACTCTTTGCGACCCCATGGACTGTAGCCTACCAGGCTCCTTGGTCCATGGGATTTTCCAGGCAAGAGTACTGGAGTGGGTTGCCATTGCCTCTCCAGGAGATCTTTCTGACCCAGGGATCGAACCCGGGTCTCCCGCATTGTAGGCAGACGCTTTACTGTCTGAGCTACCAGGGAAGCTCCATGGTAGTATTTATATAAAATACAAGACTTTTAAAGGAGTCTGTTGTTAGGATAACAATATTATGTGATATTAATATAATATAATACTATGAGTTAAGATGACATTGGAGAGTTGATAATCTGTGAGATTACATGACAAACATTAAATCAACAACCAAGAAACTCAAGGGTTTCGTAAATTCGACCCTTGTAACATACACTTATTCTGGTGAATTCCCTTACTACAGTAGGAAACTTCAGATGACCCTTCTTCTGGGTGTTGGGGTTCCTCTCTGACACTGATGAAATGCCTGACCAAAGGGGCCCAAAGGACTCTGCATAGATAGTATGTTTCAAACAATGACATCAAGTGCTCTCCATGGGGAAGGGATACATGACTGAGACCCTCATTACTTCAGGAGTGATGATAAGTAGTGGACACTGGAATAGCAAGTATGTCCATTTATTAGATTGTCTGCTGGCAGGTGGAGGACCTGGGGGCTTTCCCTGACTAATTAAATATGGTAGACAATGTTAAGGTTCCTTAACTTCTTGAACTTTTCTAAAGGCTTCAGAGAAAGTCAGCCAGTAGGAGAAAATAGAAAACTTAAACTTCATTAGTCCTACTCTCCCCCTCAAATTCAGCCAGAATCACGATATTAAATCATGGATTTTAATATCCATGAACAAGAATTACATAAAGCCCAGTCTAAGGATTCTTAAATTGTCTTAATTATATTAACTTCGGCTCTATTTCAGCCACCCGCCTGAGATCGGACGTTATTCAAAGCAGCTCTCTCTGACATCTTTAACATCAATATCCTGCTTTCTGACCACAACCCTCAACTCTTCCAGCTTCCTTGTGTATTTTAATCCATTTCCATTTTAACCTCATTGGCAATAGAGTCCGTGGTTAAATGTGTGGGCTCTTAAATCAGTCTGCTTGGATACACATCCTGGATCAGTTGCCTCCTAGCTGTGTACCCTTAGATAGGCCTCCACTTCCTCATCTAAAGAAAATGGAAGTATTATAATCTAGCAGATACACATGCCCATCTCACATAGTTGTTATGAAGATAAAACAGGGCAATGTGGAATATTCAGCGTAGTAAAAGGTATGGAACATATTACACCTAAATAAATGTTAGCTGTTTATTTATTATTAAATAGCTATTTATTTACGCACATCTATTTATTCCTTTCTGAAGTATCTATTTATTTGGCTGTAACTGGTCCTAGTGGTGGCACGCAGGGTCTTCAATCTTCAATGAGGCATGAGAACTCTTAGTAGCAGTATGTGGGATCGGTTCCCTCACCAGGATCAAGCCCAGGCTTCCTTAGCCACTGGACCACCAGAGAAGGCCCTATTTATTCTTAAATTTGTTCATTTTCTCCTAATTTCTTCCATATCCAGCCTAAAACCTGGATTCCCTTAATTTTCATTTCCTTACATGAGACAGAAACAAATTTATCCTATTAGCTGCTCTGTTTTCTCATCAACACTGGTGAAAACCAATGGGAAAATACATCACTGGGCAGTAACTATCCAAAATGTAAGGCCTTCCAAAGCATTTGTGCTATTGCCATGGTTCAGTAAGCCTTCTACATGTCAACAAACAACAACATCTCTAAATACTGGACAGCATGTAATACAAGCCATATTCCTCAAATATTCTTTATTATCTCCTTTCTGTAAAAAGTTTCAGAATAATGACTCTTTCCCTTTAAGACTGTGTTGAGACTTTTTTTTTTCCATGTATTTTCATACTTCTGACTTTTTCCTAGGTTTGTTTGCTGAGTCCAGAGCAACAGTATAAATGGAGGCATGCATACAATGTTTTAAATATTTAAAAGTTATATATCAAACTAACAGAACATTCCGATTCTATCCAAGATGGAGTAACAGCAACCAATTTACTGCCCCACTTGAAACAAACTCATGCCTTCAAAAACTCAGAGAAAATATGTAAAAAAGTTGTTTTTTTTTTTTTTTCCAGAGTTTGGACAACAGTTAACAGATGACAGTGATCCCGGAGAAATGGGGAACAAATGAGGTGAGTCCAATAACTTCTCTAATTTACTCTTTGAGAGAGTCTTCAGGCCACAGCATGGGAGGAAGAATCTTGGAGGACCCCAGAAACTCTGAATTGAGAAGAGAGAGCTGAGCATCCAGGGAAAATAAGGTTGCTAGCAGTCACTTCAGAGAGAACCAGACAGGAGAGACTCACACGGAAACACAGCTCGAGATGTCTGCAGAGGCTCAGCTTAAATATTTGGCAGAAAAATTATAGTGCATGCACATGTGGACACTACCCTAAGCCAGGGGAAAATCGACAGAAACAATGCTTGACATTAACACAGGGTTAGGAAGAGTGCCTCTTCCGATCATCGAGACTGAGAAAACTCATTCACAGGTAATGACCACTCACAAAGGTCTTGCTGTAGGGGGAGGAAAAAATTAACCCCAGGATGAGCACAAAACTAGACCCGGTGAAAAAGTCATAATTGAAAAACAAAAAAGGATCAAACTTTCCTTTTTTGGAAATCAAAACTTTTCCTTTTGGAAATCAGTTTCCAAATAACTATCTTGGAATAAAGTTCAAGCATATTTATAGGAATACAAAAGATGCAGTACTCAAACGGTAATTTTCACAATGTACAGCACACAGTCAAAGATGAACAAACTTGTAAACAGGAAAATATGAACCATGATGAGGAGAATAATCAATAAAATGAAACTGATTCAAAACTAACACATGCTGCTGCTGCTAATTTGCTTCAGTCGTGTCCGACTCTGTGCGACCCCACAGATGGCAGCCCTCCAGGCTTCCCCGTCCCTGGGATTCTCCAGACAAGAACACTAGAGTGGGTTGCCATTTCCTTCTCCAATGCATGAAGTAAAAACTGAAAGTGAAGTTGCTCAGTCGTGTCTGACTCTTGGTGACCACATGGGCTGCAGCCTACCAGGCTCCTCTGTACATAGGATTTTCCAGGCAAGAGTACAGGAGGAGGGTGCCATTGCCTTCTCCCGTAACACATGCTAGTATTAGTGAAGAAGGCCAACAAAATGCGTATAATAACAATATTGTGTTACAAAATTAAAGAGAAATGAAATATAAAAAAGACACAGATATTACTTCTAGAGATAAAAAACTACAGTGACTAAGATAAAAAATATGCTGAATAGGATTAGATGTTCAGTTCAGTTCAGTTCAGTCCCTCAGTTGTGTCTGACTCTTTGCAACTGCATGAATTGCAGCACGCCAGGCCTCCCTGTCCATCACCAACTCCCGGAGTTCACTCAAATTCACGTCCATCGAGTCAGTGATGCCATTCAGTCATCTCATTCTCTGTCGTCCCCTTCTCCTCCTGCCCCCAATCTCTCCCAGCATCAGAGTCTTTTCCAATGAGTCAACTCTTTGCATGCAGTGGCCAAAGTATTGTAGTTTCATCTTTAGCATAATTCCTTCCAAAGAACACCCAGGACTGATCTTTAGAATGGACTGGTTGGATCTTCTCGCAGTCCAAGGGACTCTCAAGAGTCTTCTCCAACACCACAGTTCAAAAGCATCAATTCTTCATGCTCAGCTTTCTTCACAGTCCAACGCTCACATCCATACATGATCACTGGAAAAACCATAACCTTGACTAGATGGACCTTTGTTGGCAAAGTAATGTCTCTGCTTTTGAATATGCTATCTAGGTTGTTCATAACTTTCCTTCCAAGGAGTAAGCATCTTTTAATTTCATGGCTGCAATCACCATCTGAAGTGATTTTGGAGCCCAAAAAAGAAAGTCTGACACTGTTTCCACTGTTTCCCCATCTATTTCCCATGAAGTGATGCAACCAGATGCCATGATCTTCGTTTTCTGAATGTTGAGCTTTAAGCCAACTTTTTCAGTCTCTTCTTTCACTTTCATCAAGAGGCTTTTTAGTTCCTCTTTACTTTCTGCCATAAGGGTGGTGTCATCTGAATACCTGAGGTTATTGATACTTCTCCCAACAATCTTGATTCCAGCTTGTGCTTCTTCCAGAAAAGTGGTTCTCATGATGTACTCTGCATATAAGTAAATTAAGCAGGGTGACAATACACAGCCTTGACGTACTCCTTTTCCTATTTGGAAGCAGTCTGTTGTTCTATGTCCAGTTCTAACTGTTGCTTCCTGACTTGCATACAGGTTTCTCAAGAGGCAAGTCAGGTGGTCTGGTATTCCCATCTCTTTCAGAATTTTCCAGTTTATTGTGATCCACACAGTCAAAGGCTTTGGCATAGTCAATAAAGCAGAAATAGATGTTTTTCTGGAACTCTCTTGCTTTTTCCATTATCCAGCAGATGTTGGCAATTTGATCTCTGGTTCCTCTGCCTTTTCTAAAACCAGCTTGAACATCAGGAAGTTCACGGTTCACATACTGCTGAAGCCTGGCTTGGAGAATTTTGAGCATTAATTTACTAGCGTGTGAGATGAGTGCAATTGTGCAGAAGTTTGAGCATTCATTGGCATTGCCTTTCTTTGGGATTGGAATGAAAACTGACCTTTTCCAGTCCTGTGGCCACTGCTGAGTTTTCCAAATTTGCTGGCATATTGAGTACAGCACTTTCACAGTATCATCTTTATAGGATTTGAAATAGCTCAACTGGAATTCCATCACCTCCACTAGCTTTGTTCATAGTGATGCTTCCTAAGGCCCACTTGACTTCACATTCCAGGATGTCTGGCTCTAGGTGAGTGATCACACCATCGTGATTATTTGGGTCGTGAAGATCTTTTTTGTACCGTTCTTCTGTGTATTCTTGCCAGTTCTTCTTAATATCTTCTGCTTCTGTTAGGTCCATATCATTTCTGTCCTTTATTGAGCCCATCTTTGAATGAAATGTTCCCTTGGTATCTCTAATTTTGTTGAAGAGATCTCTAGTCTTTTCCATTCTATTGTTTTCCTCTATTTCTTTGCATTGATCGCCGAGGAAGGCTTTCTCTTCTCTCCTTGCTATTCTTTGGAATTCTGCATTCAGATGTTTATATCTTTCCTTTTCTCCTTTGCTTTTCAGCTATTTGTAAGTCCTCCCCAGACAGCCATTTTGCTTTTCCACATTTCTTTTCCATGGGGATGGTCTTGATCCCTGTCTCCTGTACAATGTCATGAACCTCCATCCATAGTTCATCAGGCACTCTATCTTTCAGATCTAGTCCCTTAAATTTATTTCTCACTTCTACTGTATTATCATAAGGGATTTGATTTAGGTCATACCGGAATGGACTAGTGGTTTTCCCTACTTTCTTCAATTTAAGTCTGAATTTGGCAATAAGGAGTTCATGATCTGAGCCACAGTCAGATCCCGGTCTTGTTTTTGCTGACTGTATAGAGCTTCTCCATCTTTGGCTGCAAAGAATATAATCAATCTGATTTCGGTGTTGGCCATCTGGTGATGTCCATGTGTAGAGTCTTCTCTTGTGTTGTTGGAAGAGGGTGTTTGCTATGACCAGTGCGTTCTCTTGGCAAAACTCTATTAGCCTTTGCCCTGCTTCATTCCGTACTCCAAGGCCAAATTTGCCTGTTACTCCAGGTGTTTCTTGACTTCCTACTTTTGCATTCCAGTCCCATATAAATAAAAGGACATCTTTTTTGGGTGTTAGTTCTAAAAGGTCTTGTAGGTCTTCATAAAACCGTTCAACTTCAGCTTCTTCAGCGTTACTGTTTGGGGAATAGACTTGGGTTACTGTGATACTGAATGGTTTGCCTTGGAAACAGAGATCATTTTGTCGTGTTTGAGACTGCATCCAAGTACTGCATTTAAGACTCTTTGTTGACCATGATGGCTACTCCATTTCTTCTAAGGGATTCCTGCCCACAGTAGTAGATATAACGGTCGTCTGAGTTAAATTCACTCATTCCAGTCCATTTTAGTTCACTGATTCCTAGAATGTCAACGTTCTGTCTTACCATCTCCTGTTTGACCACTGCCAATTTGCCTTGATTCATGGACCTGACATTCCAGGTTCCTATGCAATATTGCTCTTTACAGCATTGGACCTTGCTTCTATCACCAGTCACATCCAGAGCTGGGTATTGTTTTTGCTTTGGCTCCATCCCTTCATTTTTTCTGGAGTTATTTCTCCACTGATCTCCAGTAGCATATTGGGCACCTACTGACCTGAGGAGTTTCTCTTTCAGTATCCTATCATTCTGCCTTTTCATACTGTTAATGGTGTTCTCAAGGCAAGAATACTGAAGTGGTTTGCCATTCCCTTCTCCAGTGGACCACGTTCTGTCAGACTTCTCCACCATGACCCACGTAGACCATTGTTATTGTTTAGTCACTAAGTCGTGTCTGAGTCTTTTGCGATCCCATGGACTAAAGCCTTCCAGACTCCTCTGTACATGGGATTGCCCAGGCAGGAATACCAGAGTGGGTTGCTGTTTCTTTCTCCAGGGGATCTTCCCAACCCCAAGATCCAGCCCACATCTCCTGAACTGGCAGTGGAGTCTTTAACACTGAGCCACCGGAGAAGTCCTAGAGGTAGATTAGGCCTTGCAAAAGATTGGTAAAATTGAAAATGTAACATAAAGTAATAAAAATGAAATACATAGAGAAAGAAATATTTGAAAAATTAAAGGACTTCCCCGGTGGTCCAATGGTTAAGAATCTGCCAGCCAAATCAGGGGACACAGACTTGATCCCTGGTCAGGGAGGATTCCACATGCGGTAGAGCAACTGAGCTTGTGCACCACAACTACCGAGCCCACACTCCACAACTACTGAAACCCATGTACCATTAAGGGCCATCAACTAGCTGTGGAATAACTTCAAGCAACTTAATATGCAAACAAAAAAGCACATGAAAAGATGTTCAACACCTCTATTTATTAAATAAATCAAAACTACAATGCGATATAAGCTTGCACCAGTCAGAATGGCCATCATCAATAAGTCTACAAATAATAAATACTGTAGAGGGTGTAGAGAAAAGGAAATCCACCTACACTGTTGGTGGAACTTACACTTATATAGTCACTATGGAGAACAGTAAAAAGGTTTCTTTGAAAGCTAAAAACAGAGCTACTGTACAATCCAGCAATCTCACTCTTGGTCACATATCCAGAGAAAAGCATAATTCAAAAATATGCATGCAATCCAGTGTTCCCTGAAGCACTATTTACAATATCCAGGATCTGGAAGCAACCTAAATCCATCAACAGAAGAACAGATAAAAAAGAGTGGTACATATATACAATGGAATATTGCTTAACCATGAAAAGGAACAAAATAATGTCACTTGTAGCAACATGGACAGACCTAGAGGTTGTCATACTAAGTGAAGTAAGTCAAACAGAAAAAGACAAATATTGCTTATATGTAAACTAAAAAAAATATGATATTGCATATGTGTGGAATCTAAAAAACGGTACAAATGAACTTAGTTACAAAACCGAAATAGAGTCACAGAGATAGAAAACAAACTTATGTTTACTGAAGGGGAGAGGAGGAATAAATTGGGATATTGGGATTCACATGCACCCTGTTATATATAAAATAGATAATGAATAAAAATCTACTGTGTAGCATGGGAAACTATTCAATACTCTGTAATGGCCAATATGGGAAAAGAACTTAAAAAAGACTGGATATATATAAATGTATAACTGGTTCAATTTGCTATATAGCAGAAATAAACACAACATTGTGAATCAACCACAGTCCAATTTAAAAAACTATACAAGCTTAAAGAATATTCATGAAACACTATACCCAACATCAAAATACACATTCTTTTCAAGAACAAACAGACTATTTGCCAAGATAGACCACAATTTAGGCCATAAAATAAGTCTCAATAAGTTCAAAATTATTCAGGTCATAAAAATGTTCTCTGACTACAACAGAATTAAAATAGAAATCAACAACAGAACAATCTCTGGAAATCATCAAATATTTAAAAAATAATAACACATTTCCAAATAACTGATGAATCAAAGGAGAAATAAGGAAAATTAGAAAATATTTTAAACTGAGTAAACACTAAATATCAGAAAGCAATATTAAGGGGGAAATTATAGTGCTAAGTATCTATATTAAAGGAGGTCAACCTCAGTTTTCACCTTAAGAGAAGCAATTAGAAAAAGAAAAGCAAATAAACCTTCCCCAAAGCAAAACATGAACATAAATGTAAAAATTATAAACCAAATTTTAGTAAGTAGAATTTAACTCTCAATCCCAGTCTCTTATAGACAGATATAAATATGACTGAGACTGCTAAAAAAAATGGTATTAGAGAAAATTAACACATGTATAATAGCTATTCCTAAAGTCTGACCACACAATTTCTACTGATGAGTTTGTTGTAAATAAAATCACTTTTAAAATCTTGATGATATATTGTTATATTGTGGCAATTAAAATAATACTAAAAGTCTTAATTCTTAATGAGATGTAAATGAATACGTATATCTTGGGATAAGATTTCCAGTAACAGCACCATAAAGAGATACACAAGAATAGATGATAGACTCTAAAAAAGTGGTGACTCAAAATAATGTTTTGAGTGATGAAAAACTAATGATATCTTATGAAATGTGACTTTTTAAATTAGCATTTAAAAGCAAATTTAGTATTTGCTAAATATGTGATTTTAAATAAGTTTTTGTAACTAAATTGGTCTACTAATAAGTAAAATGGGAGCAATTCTGCATTTAGTGTTTCTTAATATTGGGCATAAAACTTTTAGCATAATATGTTATTGATGTGGGAAATGACTACATGATGTTAAGTAAAAAGTTTTTATCAAGTAGCATATAATGTGATATTTTTGTAAAAGGAGAATGTCTATTTCTGCAAAACTACCTCTTGGAAAGATGGTGACCAATATATTGACTGAGATTATTACTAAATGGTAGAATGAGATTAAAGGTAACATTTTTGTTTCAATTATTCCCTCCGTCCAAATTTTCTACAATAAACATAATTTTGGTATTATAAAAATGAAAGACAAGAAATGAACATCTTCACTGAAGCCATGTCCACTTTACACCTAGTTATTTGATTTACAATAACAGATCTGTTTATCTAATAAGATGTCACTAATTTGTAGCATTTCACTCTAGTTATACTACTTTTAATTTCCATCTCTACACTTTTTAATTTCAATGAGATTTTTGTTACTTTAGATTGGTTACTAAAGAATAAGAAAAATCCTATTTGTTGTATATGTTCAGGTCATAAAAATACACTTAGTATATCAAGAGAACCCAACAATCAATCTTTTCTTCATTTTTTTTTAAAGTAGATAAGTAATTTAATTAGAGTTCTTAATTTATACTTCTGACAAAACGTGGTCCACTGGAGAAGGGAATGCCAGACCACTTCAGTATTCTTGCCTTGAAAACCCCATGAGCAGTATAAAAAGGCAAAAAGATAGGACACTGAAAGATGAATGCCCCATGTCAGCAGGTGCCCAATACGCTACGGGAGATCAGTGGAGAAATAACTCTGGAAAGAATGAAGGGATGGAGCCAAAGCAAAAACAACAGCCAATTGTAGATATGACTGGTGATGGAAGTAAAGTCCAATGCTGTAAAGAGCAATATTGCATAGGAACCTGGAATGTTAGGTCCATGAATCAAGGCAAATTGGAAATGATCAAACAGGAGATGGCAAGAGTGAATATCAACATTTTAGGAATCAGAAAGCAAAAATGGACTGGAATGGGTGAATTTAACTCAGATGACTATTATATCAACTAGTGCAGGCAAGAATCCCGTAGAAGAAATGGAATAGCCATCAGAGTCAACAAGAGAGTCTGAAATGCAGTACTTGGATGCAATCTCAAAAATGACAGAATGATCTCTGTTCATTTCCAAGGCAAACCATTCAATATCACAGTAATCCAAGTCTATGCCCCAACCAGTAACACTGAAGAAGCTGAAGTTGAACGGTTCTATGAAGACCTACAAGACCTTCTAGAACTAACACCCAAATAAGATGTCCTTTTCATTACAGGAGACTGGAATACAAAAGTAGAAGTCAAGAGATACCTGGAGTAACAGCAAATTTGGGCTTGGAGTACAGAATGAAGCAGGGCAAAGGCTAATAGAGTTTTCCCAAAATAGCGCATTGGTCATAGCAAACAGACTCTTCAAACAACACAAGAGAAGACTCTATACATGGACATCACCAGATGGTCAACACCGAAATCAGATTGATTATGTTCTTTGCAGCCAAAGATGGAGAAGCTCTATACAGTCACAAAAACAAGACCAGGAGCTGACTGTGGCTCAGATCATGAACACCTTAATACCAAACTCAGACTTAAAGTGAAGAAAGTAGGGAAAACCACTAGACCATTCAGATATGACCAATATCAAATCCCTTATGATTATACAGTGGAAGTGAGAAATAGATTTAAGGGACTAGATCTGATAGAGTTCCTGAAGGACTACAGAATGAGGTTCGTGACATTGTACAGAGGCAGGGATCAAACCATCCCCAAGTAAAAGAAATGCAAAAAGGCAAAATGGTTGTCTGAAGAGGCCTTACAAATAGCTGTGAAAGAAGAGAAGCAAAAGGCAAAGGAGAAAAGGAAAGATATACACATTTGAATGCAGAGTTCTAAAGAATAGCAAAAGAGATAAGAAAGCCTTCCTCAGTGATCAGTGCAAAGAAATAGAGGAAAACAATAGAATGGGAAAGATTAGAGATCAAGAAAATTAGAGATACCAAGGGAACATTTCATTCAAAGATGGCACAATAAAGGACAGAAAGGATATGAACCTAACAAAAGCAGAAGATATTAAAAAGAAGTAGAAAGAATGCACAGAACTATACAAGAAGATCTTCATGACCCAGATAATCACGATGGTATTATCACTCACCTAGAGCCAGACATCCTGGAATGCAAAGTCAAACGGGCCTTAGAAAGCATAACTACAAACAAAGCTAGTGTAGACGATGGAGTTCCAGGTGAGCCATTTCAAATTGTAAAAGATGACGCTGTGAAAATGTTGCACTCAATATGTCAGCAAATTTGGAAAACTCAGCAGTGGCCACAAGACTGGAAAAGGTCAGTTTTCATTCCAATCCCAAAGAAAGGCAATGCCAAAGAATGCTCAAACTACTGCACAATTGCACTCATCTCACATGCTAGCCAAGTAATGCTAAAGATTCTCCAAGCCAGGCTTTAACAGTATGTGAATCATGAACTTCCAGATATTCAAGCTGGATTTAGAAAATGCAGAGGAACCAGAGATCAAACTTCCAACATTTGTTGGATCATTGATAAAGCAAGAGTGTCCCAGAAAAACATCGACTTCTGCTTTACTGACTATGCCAAAGCCTTTGACTGTGTGCATCACCACGAACTGTGGAATATTCTTAAAGAGATGGGAATACCAGACCACCTGACCTGCCTCTTGAGAAACCTGTATGCAGGTCAGGAAGCAACAGTTAAAACTGCACAAGGAACAACAGACTTGTTTCAAATCAGGAAAGGAGTAGGTCAAGGCTGTATATTGTCACCCTGCTTATTTAACTTATATGCAGAGGACATCATGAGAAACGCTGGGCTGGATGAAGCACAAGCTGGAATCAAGATTGCTGGGAGAAATATCAATAACCTCAGATATGGAGATGATACCACCCTTGTGGCAGAAAGTGAAGAACTAAAAATCCTCTAGATGAAAGAGGAGAATGAAAAAGTTGGCTTAAAACTCAACATTCAGAAAACTAAGATCATGGCATCCAGTCCCATCACTTCATGGCAAATGGAAGGGAAAACAGTGACAGACTTATTTCGGGGGTCTCCAAAATCACTGCAGATGATGACTGCAGCCATGAAATTAAAAGACACTTGCTTCTTGGAAGAAAAGACGCTTGCTCCTTGGAAGACAAGTTATGACCAACCTAGACAGCTTATTAAAAAGCAGAGACATTACTTTGCCCTCAAAGGTCCATCCCATCAAGGCTATATTTTTTCCAGTAGTCATGTATGGATGTGAGAGTTGGAGTGTAAAGAAAGCTTAGTGCCACAGAATTGATGCTTTTGAACTGTGGTGTTGGAGAAGACTCTTGAGAGTCCCTCGGACTGCAAGGAGATCCAACCAGTCAATCCTAAAGGAAATCAGTCCTGAATATTCATTGAAAGGCTGATGCTGAAGCTAAAACTCCACTACTTTGGCCACCTGATGCGAAAAACTGACTCATTTGAAAAGACCCTGAAGCTGGCAAAGATTGAAGGTAGGGGGAGAAGAGGACAACAGAGAATGAGATGGTTGGATGGCATCACTGACTCAATGGACATTAGTTTGAGTAAACTCTGGGAGTTGGTGATGGACAGGGAGGCCTGGAATGCTGCAGTCCATGGGGTTGCAAAGAGTCGGACACGACTGAGTGACTGAACTGAACTGAACTTATCTTATCTTATTCCTAATTCATCAGAGCTAAAGGTATTCTAGGGGCTTCCCTGGTGGCTCAGTCAGTAAAGAACCCACATGCAATGTAGTAGACGCAGTTAGACCCCTGATTAAGGAAGAACCCCTTGAGCGGGAAATGGCAACCCACTCCAGTATTCTTGCCTGGGAAATCTCATGGACAGAAGAACCTGGTGGGCTACAGTTTATAGCGTTGCAAAGAGTCAGACACACCTTAGCGACTAAACTACCACCAAAGGTGTTCTTAGTCCATAAATAAGAATTCAGAGTTCTGTGTTGAGGATTAGCAGGAGATAGTATCAAACTATTGGGTTGGCACCAAACTTCATTTGAGTTTTTCCATAATATTTTATGAAAAAATCCATATGAACTTTTGGGCCAACCCAATACATCAGCTACCCTGTTGCCCTGATGGAATGAGAAAATCAATCCTTGTTCCCTTCCTTGGATCCTGAAACTGTGGCTGTGTTTGTCTACTGAGGGAAGAGAGTGGGAAGCAAAAGAGAGATTTCTGTGAAAGCAGAAGGACCCAGAGCAGCATCTCTGAATATTAAAAGGACACACTCACTCATAATGGCTTCCTGGGTGTGTCTTCTGTTTCAAAATCTATTAGCTCTGCACTGTCACTTAATGTCCTCTATAGTTTCTTAATGCTTATTTTGGTTCACTGTTGTAATTCATTCCCAAGAGATGAAGCTGAAGAAGACTATTCTGGTAAGATTCTCTTTCAACATCTGGTGTTTCCTATAGCTCTGTGACGTTTACTCTTTTTTTTCCTCAACTTTGAATTTAGTGTACTTGCTTCCTTGAAACCAACAATTTTTTGCATATTGCAATAAAATAAAATATTTGCTTCCAAAATTTTCTCTTTTACCCATCTCATGTTTCTTCCCTTTGCCCATCCCAATAAACATGAAGACAGTCTCAGCAATTAATCCTTCAAAGAAGGAATGTCAATTGATCAACCAATTTATACTTCTGCTTTAGTCATTCTGATTAAGACTCTATTTATTCACTCTGAATAAGACCCTAGGAGATGAAAATCTTTATGAGGACTCAAAATGAGTTCAAAAAACCATGTATGAATCAAAACTGAATTGATATCTCAGAAACAGGGAAAAGGGAACAAAAACAGAATGAAGAATCTGGCCTTTCAAGAAAAGGGATGAGTTTAATGAGAAACTTTCCAGGGCATCCTATGTTGGAGAAAGTACATGGAGGTGAGGATAAAGGTATACATGTTGGGATACAATGAATAACCCTGCTTGGAGGAAATTGGTTTTATTACTGAAAGTGAAGGCACTTTATGGAAGAAGATTGCATCACTAGTGACTCTTGGGATCCCATGGACTATAGCCCACCAGGTTCCTCTGTCCATGGGATTTTCCAGGCCAGAATACTGGAGTGGGCAGCTTTTCCCTTCTCCAGGGGATCTTCCAGACCCAGGGATCAAACCTAGGTCTCCTGTGCTGCAGGAGGTCTCCTGCATTGCAGGTGCATTCTTTACTGACTCAGCCACCAGGGAATTTTATTGAGGAGCAGAGAGAAGAGAGTGTTATGGATTACAGATGATCGTGAAGATCAGACTTAAAAGCATGGCTTCACATAATAGACAACTTATATAAGCATACCTTGTTTTCTTGTGCTTCGCTTTATCTGTTTCACAGATACTGAATTTTTTGCAAATTGAAGGTTTGTGAGTTGAGCCAGTCTATCAGCACCATTTTTTCCAACAGCATTTGTTCACCTCATGCCTGTGTCATATTTTGATAATTCTCATAATAATTGCAAACTTTTTCAATATTATACTTGTTATGGTGACCAGTGATATTTAATGCTACTAATGCAAAAAGATTTTGACTTACTGAAGGCTTGACGATGGTTAGGACTTTTTAACAAAGTATTTTTTAATTAAAGTTATATAGGTTTTTTTAGACATAATGCCATTACACATTTAGTTGTCTACAGTATATTTCAAATATAACTTTTATACACACTGAGAGAACAAAAAATTTGTGTGACTCCCTTTATTGCAATATTTACTTTCTTGTGATGATCTGAAACGGAACCCACAATATTTTTGAGGTTTGTCTGCATCCATCACAATAGTTTAAGAAATAATGCATCATACAGAATTATTATTTTTACACTGAATTGGTAATGAATTAAAGAATGAAAAGGAGAAATAAGGTTCAAGAAAGCTCATTAGAAAGATGTTGCAAGAACCTGGCTATAGGGTAATGGACCCTGAATCAGGGTAGTGCTGAAAATGGAGCAGAGAGTATGTCAAGAAGAAAAATTCAGGAAATAAAAATAATAATAGGGTAACAGATAGGGTTATGGGAAGGCAAAAATATGAGGAGTTGAAGACATTTCAAAGCATAAAGGAATTTTGGTACAAACGACAGAAATGAAAACAGTGGGGTGGGACTCACATCACAGGATCTGTGCCAATTCATATCATTCTTGCTAATATCATTTTTGGTTCTTTAAGTAGCTTCCGTGCTGGCTTAGCTGGAAAATAATACATCTGCAAGTCTGCCATCAATGAAGGAGACACAGGTTTGATCCCTGGGTCAGGAAGATCCCCTAGAGAAGGAAAAAGCAACCTACCCCAAAATTCTTGCCTGGAAAATCCCAAGGACAGAGGAGCCCTGTGGGCTACAGTCCATGGGGTTGGAAGAGTCAGACACAACTGAACAACTCAACCACCAAGTAGATAAAAGGATTTTGTTGTACTAACTTAGAAGTAATGAAAATAAAAAGCCTTTCCTGGCTACTCATTTAAAAGGCCATGTTTACATAAAGAAATACAAAAGGGTTTTCAGGAAACCCTAAAATGGTATTTTCCAGTACCGAGTTGTATATTTCCACTACTCAGCAGACAGATCTGTAAAAACAAATATTACATTTTAGTCTTATTTAGATGACATTAAAATTCATCATATATTTCTAACGATTGTTTTCACTTAAATTCGAATAAAAAAAACAAATATGTGTATGTGTATGTATTTTCCATGGTTTCTTCTGGCTCTACGTACATAGCCTCTGAGTTTTAACAGTCCTTTTGAAGTCTAATTGGAATAGGCAATGCACTGTGTTCACCGATATCATTTTGAAACTGTCTGACCCGTTATTACATAAAGATGAGCGTTTCACTTAATAAAGACTTAGAGTAACACAATTTGTTACACCATAATTAAAGATGGACACATCTGTTCCATTTTAATTCAAACCCTTTGAACATAATTACATAAAGCTGCAAGAACAGAAATTCTGTCTTAGAAATTTACTATCAAAAAAAAAAATCATTCTGTCTACAGAAACTGCATGGGCAAAGGACAAATTGCAAAACGAAGTCAAATCAATGTCTCTCCTTCTGTATCAAAGCATGAAATACAGCTAAGATCCCAGATTAAAGTACTGTCCCCATATGAAAACCATAATTAGTTAAGGAAACCCAGGTGAAGGCCAATTATTATGGAAAGTATTAGCATTCCATCCCCGTGGAGAGGTACTATCTTTATATGTTCTCTTAGCCCATAGACACACAAAAAAGGAGGGAACAAATACTAAAATAGTTGAAAGGAAAACAGAAGATATTCAATATTTATGTGTTACCTTTAAACTTCCTACTACATTCTAAATTTTCAATCATAATAATTTCATAGACCTTGCTTCAAAATAGTGTATCCTCTTGATAAGGACCAAGGTATTTTATCCAAAATAGTTTTTAGGTTAACAGTAATCAGATGTATAAATAAAGAAAGCAGAAGTAAGGGAAACCTATGATTTCAGAATAAATTCTGAGTATTTAATAACATGAGTTAAATGGCAAACCATGCACACAAATATCCCTGAAATGTAGGCTGTTAGTCTGTTTTATTTATGTTTCCATATCCTGAAGATGGCTTAATGAGGAGATGCAATCAGGATTAGCTAAGCAGTGAGAAGTTGGAGGGAACAGGGTGGCAGTAAGATTTATATAAATATTTGCAGAGACTGGGAAGAGCAGATGCTCCTATAATCCAGACAATGTGTGTGCACTTCATTTTAAAATAAAATAAAACAGTTGAAAGCCAAAATATAATTAATCGAAGGAAATGCTTTAATCAACATCTTCCAAATCCTTAAGCTCTGCTGAAAAGATTAAAGAACCATAAAAGAAATTAAAATATGATATTCAAAAGGAAACAAGAATTGGTCTATTCCTGATGTTCTTTTATTTCAGATGTGGGATTGCTACATGCAATTAATATGTGTTTCCGACTGTTGCCAACTATGAAATTTCCTAGGTGTTTAAGATACTAAATAAATCGCCTAACTGTATAATTTACAATGTAGCAATGATACTTTTCTCTCTTCATTATTAATTTATCATGAGAAATGTGTATGCATGCCCTTATTTCCTGTAGTTCGACACAGACACCTTTCCAATGGAACAGGAGAAAGCAGTTTACATGAGTGTCAATTTTATATTCACAGGTTACCTACAAAGATGAAAAAGGAGTTGCACATCAAGAAAGAAGTATATCAATCTATGCAGATATCCAACATGAATCATATAGACCCCAAAGAAGTGTTATTAACTTTAAACTCAGCTTTGGGCTCTGTTTTTCTAAATTCAGGGTCTCTTTTGTATTATTTCTGTTGTTTTCTGCCCAAGATTTATGAACTACACAATATGAACCTATAATTATTACTAAAGCTCAGAGAAGAACAATTTAAACAGAGGATTTCAAAACAATGTCGCAAGGAAATAAAAAGCACATGCATTCATGGCAAATTCAAAATATACTAATATTTAAAGCTCAGAGCACTTGCTCTTTCCACAAACAAAATTTTATTGATGACAGGAGTCACTTCACATATTCATATACAACACCAGAATATTATAAGCAGTTTTTAAACATAAGATTAGCTCCTATAGACAGTTAACAGCTTAGCACTGTTAATTGCAAGAACACATTTGAAACAGAACTTGAGCCTGATTATAATTTCTGGTAGAAATTTTATAAGTTTCTACTAAAATTTTACTACACTTTCTCTAGCACTCTGAATTAGAAGTTATGAAATCTTAAAAAATTAAATCTGGCAAAAACACTGCCGAAACTGTTACTAAAGTGCCGTGGATCCGAATTTCTTATATATGCCCTCCTAAAAATTAATGTTAATGCTAAAAAGACTCTTATATCTGAGAGATCTATTGTGAAATCTAGACTGGGAAAGCGAAAGCAGCGATGCGGCAGTTTTTCTCTGTTCTGTCACTGTTACGGTAACTTTGAAGGGCATATCCACTGCACTTATTTTCCTCTTATATACTACTTGCTTGATATTCTGTTCTAACAAAGGAACAAAATATCAAACAGCTAGCATATAACTGAAAAGAAGATATAAAGATTCTTGACTCAGTCTCTAGATGGCTTTTGGCATTTGTTTCATAATTTGTGTGCAATGGCCCTTTAATTGTCAAATCACTGACCCTGTGCGGTGAGTTTACTCTTATTAAAATAGTCCATATTTTACTTTCCGAAAATAATTCTGAAAAGTTACCCTGTCGGATTTACACATCAATGCTAATCTTTATCAAATAAGGTTGTGTTACTCAAATTAATGATTTCACATAGCAAACTCAACTAAAGATTTGTAACCAAGCCCAATAATAATGTTTATTAAGAATATGGTCATTTCTGTCAACACATTCACTGGAGAGATAAGCAGAGAGTAGTCACAAGAATGTTCCCTTTATTCTGTCTCCTTTTTCTCCATTCTTATCTGTACACCACAGAGACGGACACAGAGTTTAATTATTGTGGTTGTTGAATATCATTATCACCATCATCCAAGTTTATCACTTGGCATAAGGAAATCAGAAATTAATTTCTGTTGGGGATGCTGAGGCTGGGACCCAATATCTGGAAACCCAAGTCTCATCTCTGCCATTATGTTGCATTGTAATCATCTGCATGGTTGTTAAGATGAGGAGACTGGTATAAGGACATGTCACCCCAAGGCACTTGTACCCTGGGCATTGTCTGCAGCAAGTCAAGATATTAATATAACCAACTATGTGTGAAAGTCATGCATAAATCTGTAACTGTAATGTCTGATAAGACATCCCCTGAGCACCGAAGAACTGATGCTTTTGAAGTGTGGTGTTGGAGAAGACTCTTGA
This sequence comes from Bos mutus, assembly GCF_027580195.1. Lineage (NCBI taxonomy): Eukaryota > Metazoa > Chordata > Mammalia > Artiodactyla > Bovidae > Bos > Bos mutus. The sequence continues at coordinate 35,305,478 of NC_091617.1, read as the reverse complement.
GAGTCCCTTGGACTGCAAGGAGATCCAAGCAGTCCATTCTGAAGGAGATCAGCCCTGGGATTTCTTTGGAAGGAATGATGCTAACGCTGAAACTCCAGTACTTTGGCCACCTCATGCGAAGAGCTGACTCATTGGAAAAGACTCTGATGCTGGGAGGGACTGGGGGCAAGAGGAGAAGGGGATGACAGAGGATGAGATGGCTGGATGGCATCATTGACTCGATGGACGTGAGTCTGAGTGAACTCCGGGAGTTGGTGATGGACAGGGAGGCCTGGCATGCTGCGATTCATGGGGTCGCAAAGTGTCGGACATGACTGAGCAACTGATCTGATCTAATCTGAACCAAATATAGCTATTAAAATATAAGGAAATCAACAGGAAATAAAATTTAAATTTTCATTTCTCATTCATTAAAGCCAAATTTCAAGTGTTCATAGCCCCACATACCTAGTGGCTTCTCATAAGAAAGAAATTTCTTCATAAATGATTATGTTTCATAAATGATTAGTTTTTGTAACTTGGGAAAATACACATCAAAATGATCAGTGTACAAAATTATCACCCTGTTTTCAACAAGCAATGGAGTAGCAGAGTCATTTACAAAATTGTGGTTCTTTCTGTGGTTCTAACACTTTTGTTTTCCCTGACAATGGAGTAAGACATGCAAAGGACTTTGTTTCCTTTTTAATAAGAAGTCCTGAGTATATATGTGAACTGTGAACTTCCAGATGTTCAAGCTGGCTTTAGAAAAGGCAGTGGAACCAGAGATCAAATTGACAACATCCACTGGATCATCAAAAAAGCAAGAGAGTTCCAGAAAAACATCTATTTCTGCTTTATTGACTATGCCAAAGCCTTTGACTGTGTGGATCACAACAAACTGTGGAAAATTCTGAAAAAGATGGGAATACCAGACCACCTGACCTGCCTCTTGAGAAACCTGTATGCAGGTCAGGAAGCAACAGTTAGAACTGGACATGGAACAACAGACTGGTTGCAAATAGGAAAAGGAGTACGTCAAGGCTGTATATTGTCACCCTGCTTATTTAACTATATTCAGAGTACATTATGAGAAACGCTGGGCTGGATGAAGTACAAACTGGAATCAAGATTGCCAGGAGAAATATCAGTAACCTCAAATATGCAGATGACACCACCCTTATGGCAGAAAGTGAAGAAGAACTAAAAAGCCTCTTGATGAAAGTGAAAGAGGAGAGGGAAAAAGTTGGCTTAAAGCTCAATATTCAGAAAATTAAGATCATGGCATCTGGTCCCATTACTTCACAGCAAATAGATGGGAAAACAATGGAAACAGTGACAGACTTTATTTTGAGGGGCTCAAAAATCACTGTAGATGGTGACTTCAGCCATGAAATTAAAGATGCTTACTCCTTGGAAGGAAATTTATGACCAACCTGCTCCTGCTGCTAAGTCGCTTCAGTCATGTCCGACTCTGTGCGACCCCATAGACGGCAGCCCACCAGGCTCCCCCTTCCCTGGGATTCTCCAGGCAAGAACACTGGAGTGGGTTGCCATTTCCTTCTCCACTGCATAAAAGTGAAAAGTGAAAGTGAAGTCGCTCAGTCGTGTCCGACTCTTAGCGACCCCATGGACTGCGGCCCACCAGGGTCTTCCGTCCATAGGATTTTCCAGGCAAGAGTACTGGAGTGGGGTGCCATTGACCAACCTAGACAGCATATTTAAAAGCAGAGACATTACTTTGCCAACAAAGCTCCATCTTGTCAAGGCTATGGTTTTTCCAGCTGTCATGTATGGATGTGAGAGTTGGACTATAAAGAAAGCTGAGCGCCGAAGAATTGATGCTTTTGAACTGTGGTGTTGGAGAAGACTCTTGAGAGTCCTTTGGACTGCAAGAAGATCCAACCAGTCCATCCTAAAGGAAATCAGTCCTGAATACTCATTGGAAAGACCACTGCTGAAGCTCAACTCCAATACTTGCGCCATCTGATGTGAAGAATTGACTCATTTGAAAAGCCCCTGATGTTGGGAAAGATTGAAGGTGGGAGGAGAAGGGGACGACAGAGGATGAGATGGTTGGATGGCATCACCAACTCAATGGACATGAGTTTGAGTAATCTCTGGGAGTTGCTGATGGACAGGAAGGCCTGGCGTGCTGCAGTCCATGGGGTTGTAAAGAGTCAGACACTATTGAGCAATTGAACTGAACTAAACAATACTAAAGCATATCTTAGTGGTCATGCAAACCTCACAAAACATATACCTGTATAATATTGTACCAAAGATTTACTTCAAAGATTGTTTACTATGGTGTATTAGTTCTGATACTACAAAAAGAAACAGTCAAACACAAATACACCACAAATCTCTTTTCAAATAAAGACAATCAAATAAAAACTAACTCTAAAATTAGTATATTCATACTAGTATATAGGCAAGCAATCTTAGAATGATCTAAAAGTCTAGTGACTTAGATTTAACAACACTTAATGACATGACTTTATGTAATACTCTATTAAGAAAGAGAATAAAATAAATCCACATGATAACATATGAGTAATTATAGAGTGTCAGCATTGTTTTCAAACATACTAAAATGTACACATTCAGATAAATGTTACTCAAGGAGTTACTTTTCAGAATAATGAATTGACCTTTACAGTCTCTGAAATATTCTTATTGATAACATTAGTGGTGTCTATCATAATATACTGAATAACTGTTTTGCTTTTTAAAATAATTTAATGTCATCTAAAGCCAAATTTGGGTTGTAATTTCTGATTATAATCAAGGTGGAACTATAAAATAATACTGTGGGAGTAATAATAATAAAGAAGTAGCATTTACTAGATGTCCATGAAATATCAAGAGGTGTTGAGTATTTAACATAATTATTCTAGTCTTTGTAATTATTGCCCCATCTCACAGATGAGGAAACAACTGTTCGTAGAAGTTCATAACTTGCTTAATGTAACATGGCAGATATGTTCCTTGTTCCAGAACAAGGATTCAGACTCTAATCTAACTAGAGCAAATCTGTGATGCTAAGGTTAATTCTCAATGAGAAATTCTAAAAATTGGGGTTTTATTTATAATTATTATAACTTCCACAACTTGTTAATAACCACTTGTAACATGATCCAGATCAATATCTAATATACATTTTATGATGTGATTTTTTAAAGGAAAATGAACTATGAACCCAATTATTCCTCCAAATACGTATTATTTTTAATGTAGAAAATCAATAAAACTCTTCAGTAAAACCCTGCAAATATTTGTTTTAATTATTTATAATTAAATATTAAATCATTTGGTATAATTTTCATAAATTAACATGAATATTTTAATTTAATTGAAAAGTAAATATGTGTCCATATAAATTTACAATGTGAAAACATAGAGAAAATCATTTGATTATAAATTTTAGTTTACAAAAGACTAAAAAATTTGATATAAAATATTAAATTTACAAACATTGATTCCAATGTTTTAGTTTTTGCAGTTTATGAAATAGCATATTTTATCTTTCAAATATAACTTAGAATATGTTCTATATACAGTTCAATAAGACAAAGGTTCATATAAATATCATGTACCTTTGAATACTATGAATCAAGTACATAATACTAAGATAAAGCTGTCAGGTAGCATACTAGACAAAGTGGAATCATTAGAGAGTTTGTATCAATTAAGAAAGTTCAACTAGTTATTTAAATACTTGAGTCTATTCATTAGCCTGATTCAGAAAGCTGAAAGAAATTACCAAAATGTAATTATACCCAGCTTGGTGCTTGACACTTTGAAAGCCCCACAGGTCATGACTGAACAAATAGCTCCTGATCACCAGAACCAGTGATATCTTAGAAGAATATAGAGAAGAGATCTTGGTATTTAAGATGCTGCAATTTTTAAAAAGTAAAAAGATTTGAAATGGCAACTATTAATTGAGAAACAATGCCCATGAATCAGCATAAAATATATGGGAACTAGTTAGTTTCCAGAAACATGTACATTAAACTTTCCAAAAAAATTGGTGGATGTTATAAATCTTAAATTCAGTCTCAAAAGCAATGTTAACAAGTACATTCCCTTCTTACTTAGAGGTTTCCTTTCTATAGATGTCTTAACCCATTTAATCAAGCTCCTAAATACTACTGCATGGCAGGCAATTAAAACTCTAAGTATTCAGAATATACATCTGTGGACCCATTTCTTTTGAGACAAGAAAAGAAAATTACTTAGCTGTAATTCTTACTCTCGATGAATTGTAATTACAAAGACTCTAAACCTTTTGAACTCAAGTGCTTCTCTAGTGCATTTGAGATAAAAAAGAAAATTCCATCTTGTGAATTTTAAATCATTCAATGTCCTCACAAATAGGTGAATGCAACCTCTAATTCTCAAAGTCCAGCGTATATCTAAATATACAACCTATACATCTCACAATAGGCAGAATGGAGATAGTTATAATGATGACCCAGAAGATCAAGAAGAAAAGTTCAAAAAAAAAATTTACTGCAGTAGATCTAAATAAAGTGTCTCTCCACTTAAGGAAACAAGCATAAGTTCTCACCCCCATAATTGGGAGCTGTTCTGGTTAACATTCCTTTTTCCCCCAAATTATATGGTTCACCAATGTTCAAAGATTTATAAAGAGTACTGAATTTAGGCTGAAAATAATTTAACTATGGATGTTCAGAACTTCCTTCAGCAGTTTTTCCCTGTCCCAAGCATCACCATTAAATACACACATCATTATTACTATGCAGTCTTATAGGTGCAGAGCGTGTGTGTGCTTAGTTTCTCGGTAGTGTCCAACCCTTTGTGACCTCATGGACTGTAGCCCTCCAGGCTCCTCTGTCCATGGGATTCTCCAGGCAAGAATACTGGAGTGGGTGGTCATTTCCTACTGCAGGGTGTAGGTGCATAGTACATAGGAAACAGAGTTTTCCTATGTAGGAATAAATTTGCTTTTAGTTTACTTAATGGACATTTATCTCTCAATCATGAAATAAGAAATCTGAAACGAAATGTGTCCATTGACACTTTTTTAGATGTTGGGTTCGCAGATCAACAAACTTTCAGTATAGACAGAAATAATAACCTGTGTGTGCACACGGACACACACATAAAATCTTGTGCAGCACAAAAAGACTTTAACATGTCTTCAAAGATATAAGCGGCTATGTAGCAAGAACTCACCAACACACTCTGCCTGCTGAAACTTGCTTCTCATCACTATAGTTGGGGTGACTCCTGAGTCTTCATTTAATTTTCACCAGTGAGGAAATAAATGTCCAAGATCTCCATTACCCCATTGCTTGAATCCTTGGTGTCATGAAAACGTCCTGCCCTCACTGCTGGAAGGTGAGGGTGGGGAGTGTGACTAGGGGGCTGTGTTTCCACTCCCACCTTCAGGCCCACTTCATAATGGGAGATGTGTTCCAGAATCTTGGGTTGGAAATTAGAATTAAGTTTTCCCATAGAAATAAAAGTCTGAATATCTAAATCTTCCCAGATAACTAGTATTATAATTCAGCTACTTAATATGATTTTGTGGTCTGGCCAGGATAAACTACCTCATATAACATCAATATTATTAGAAAAAGACATTTGGAGCTTTAGAATAACTGAAAAATCAATTTTTTGAAATATATACTGTCCATAATAAGGATAATGTCAATAAATTAAGAGCACAAAGGAATAAATCAAGGTTAGCACTCTGTAAAATCATAGATTTTTACATAATTTTTGGAGGACACACTTTTCCAATACTTTGTGTTAACAAATGAACAAATTAAGAATAGTTAAGCTTAGGGAGTAGAGAACTTTGCCCAGGGTAAAGGAGACTTGAGAATTCAAGTCATATATTCATGTGGTCATTTTTTTTTTATTCTAATTCAAGTGGCTGGATTTTGTTTTCCTTGTTTTTATTTTCTACAGACCTGGTAATACTGGACAAATATCTTCCTTTTTATCCAAAATTATCATGTTTATTTTGGGTTTTACTAGATTATGCTAATTAGCATATTTCCACAACAAAACAAACTTTCTCTTGACCCCGCTCTTCACATTAACCCCTATTCATTTCTTTCTTCCCTACACAGCAAAACTATGTGAAAGGGTTGCCTTTACTTATAATTTCTAATTCCTTTCTTTTCATTCTCTCTTAAACTCACTCCAATCAAACCTAAAGCTCACCTTCCTACCAAACCTTTTCCTGTCAAGACTACTACTGATGTCCTTGTTCAATCCAATGGTTAGTTTCCTGCCCGTGCTTGATAGGATAGCAACATTTGACACAGGTGATCATTCCCTCCTTACTGATTCATTTTCCAGTTTTTGTTTTCTCTCTCTAACTTCATCTAGTTTCTTGGCTACTCTTCCCAATCTACTTCCTTAGAGACCTTATATGCTATAGTTCCAGGACTTTATGTTAATACTTTGAAGACTTTGTTCCACCACCGTCTTGTGGTGTCTATGATTTCTAATTAGAAGTTCATGGTTTTATGAATCTCAGTTCCCTGTAGATAAGAACTCTTTTCTTTCTTGCTACTTTCAAGATATTCTCTTTACCTTTGATTTTCAAAAGTTTGACAATGATGTGACCAGACACAGTATCAATTATATTTACCTTGGTCTGAGTTTGCTTAGCTTCCTGAATCAGTAGTATATCTTTCATTAGATTGGAGAAATTTTCAATCATTTCTTTTTCTTCAAATACTTTTTCTGGGTTATTCTCTTTCTTCGCACCTGGACTCCAAAAACAGTTGGGTTAGACATTTTTGTATTGCCCACAGATTCTAAATATCTATTCAAATTTCTGAATTTTTATTTTTTGCTTTTTCAGATTGAATAATTTCTACAGATCTTTCTTCAAATTCACTGACTCTTTCCTTTGCCATCTCCATTCTGCTGTTAACCCACCCAGGGAATTCTTTAATACAGATACTGTGTTTTTTAGTTCTAGAATTTTCACTGGATTCTTTTTTTATGTTTTCTATTTTTCTGATGAGAAATATATTTTCATTTATTATAACCATCTTTACCTTATGAAGCATAGTTAAAATAGCAAGTTTAAAATCCTTGTCTGCTAATTTCAACATCTGCATTATTTCAGATTGGCCTCATTATTCTTCTTTAGAGTGATCACATTTTCCTGATTCTTCATATGTTAAGCAATTTCAGATTATAATAAGAACATTGTAAGTGACATGTTGCAGAGAAGAATCTCTACTTTATATACAAAATATTCTATCTTACTCTTCCAAAGAATGGAATATTTGTTTAATTGGATACTTAATTTAATTGAACTCAAACTATCTTACCAGAGATAGCTTAAATATCAGTTCCTTACTTTGTTCTTAAAAGAAATCTTTCTCAGTCTTGCATGGTTCACGCATCAAGCAAGAGCTTTGATAGAGTTTATACATAGAGAGTAGGGCTCCCCCCTCTGGCTCTGTTTCCCCATTACTTTGTACTCTCTGTGGTTGCCCCAAACTCTTTATCTACTGATTCTTCAGGCCAGAGAAACTTAAGCTTTCTATTGTAGTTTAAAATATTCCTTGCAGGAACTACTGAAGATGGAACTCAAGCTAAAAGTTGTAGAAAATGAGGATCTCACTCAATGCTGATTATTTCTTACAAGTTTCCATTTTCTTCCATAATCTGCCTGTTTTGGTAACTTCCCAGTGCCTTTGAGTAGTTGTTTTCAATATTTTGCTTAGACTATATTGTCCTTATTTGCAAGATGAAGGCCTGCTAGATTACTAAAGCATTCAAATGGAGAACTGTTGCAGGAAGGGGGACCCCTCCCAGGGCCCAAAACTGGGCTCATGTCTAACACTCAGAAGTGAATTGTCTGAGAAGACACATGTGCTGACAAAGCAAGAGATTTTATTGGGAAAGGGCACCCAGGTGGAGAGCAGTAGGGTAAGGGAACCCAGGAGAACAGCTCTGCCAGTCTCTGGCAGTCTCAGGTATTATAGTGATGGGATTATTTCTGGGTTGTCTTTAGCCAATCATTCTGACTCAAGTGGTGCACGGCTTATTCGGCCAAGATGGATGCCAGAGAAGGATTCTGGGAGGTGGTTGGACATGTGGTGTCTCCTTTTGACCTTTTCCGAACTCTTCCAGTTGGTGGTGGCTTGTTAGTTCTGTGTTCCTTACCAGGACTCATGCAAATAGTTACTATGGTGCCTGGCCAGGGTGGGTGGTTTCAGTCGGTGTGTTTCCCCTAACAGAACTAGCCCTCAATTAAGCCTCTTAATTTTAAATATTATCTGTATGCCTAAAATTTCTTAGTAAATATCTCTAATTAAGATCTTCCAGGCTTATAAATCTAACAGCAAACTCAACATTCCAAGTGGCTGTGAGATAGATATCCTAAATTTAATATACTCAAGATCAATCTCTTTATATTTCCTCCAACCCCAAACTTGTTTCTCAGGCAGCCTTCCCCATCTCAACTGCATCCTTCCAGTAACTCAGGACAGAAAACTTTGTAGTTCTCTTGACTGCTTCCTTTCTTTCATATCCTGCATCTGATACAGTAGGAAATCCTATTAGTGCTGTGCTCTGTCGCTAAGTCATGTCTGACTCTTTTGTGACCCCATGGACTGTAACCCTCCAGCCTCCTCTGTCCACGGAATTTTCCAGGCTAGAATACTGAGGTGGATTGCTATTTCCTTCTCCAGGGGATCTTCCTAACCCAGGAATCAAACTCACATATCCTGTGTCTCCTGCGTTGGCAGGAAGTTTCTTATCCACTGAGCCACCTAGGAAGCCCCAATCATATTTAGTGCCACTTTTAAAATATGTTCATAATTGAATCACTTGTGTTCACCTTCACAGTGGCCACTGTCATCCCTTGCCTGGATTGTAGCAATAACCTTCTAACTGCTCTTGTTTTAACTCTCCTGGTCCCTTTGGTCTATATTAACCACAGTTGGCAGAATGAACCTTTAAAAAGGCAAATCAGGTCATGTTACTCTTCACTTGAACACTATAATGGTAACATAAATGTAATTTTACTCGAAGCAAAAGCCAAATTCTGTCAAATGAGCTGTAAGTCCCCAAAATCTGCCCTCCACTACATCTCTACCTTCTTCTCCTACTACTGTCCTATGCTTTTGCTTTTTCTAGGACTTTTGCTCATGTTGTTGCCTTTCCCTGGAAGACTCTATCCCAAAATATCAGGTTACCTAACCTCCTGGCCTGTATCAAGTGTCTGTGTAAATCTGACCTTCAAAATGAGGCTATCTTTGACCATTCTATTTAATACTGCAAGTATCTCACCCACCCCACTCTTCCAATCATTTTCCTCTGTGTCGGCCTCCAAGGATGATGCTTATTGAGGGCACAGATCTCTGCACCAGTGATATCTCAAGTATCTATAACACTGGCTGGTACATAGTCATTGTTCAGTAAACATATGTTGAATGTATATAAATGTTAAGCCCAATCTTGACTAATGGCAGAAAACAAAATCTTAGTCATTTCCTGCTATCCTTGGTCATTTCAGGTTTAAGTGTAAGTCATTCAAAACTTCCTTTCCTCTTCTTTCTCTTCAACCTGGTACCTAATTTTCAGGGCACTTATACGGAGGAGAGAGAGGCCAGGAGATCATGTCTGGCCTGTGGCTGCCCTCCGTACTACACCATGATCTGTCATAATAGCTTCTGCCTCTCCTGTCCTTTGCTCCTGCATCCATCTCCACTGCTGTTTTCTGAGAATCAATTGTTACTCCATGGTCTACACTAACATCAAACAACCAACACTGAGAAGTGACTTTTGACGGTTAGTTCTTTCAGTTATTTTTTCACCTTCTTTGAAGGCAGCTGGAAAAACTTAACTATTTTCACACGCTTCTCTGGAGTCACCAGAACCCTAAATCTTTATCAAGACTTAATTGTCTTAGATACCACAAAAAGCCAGAAGAACTCACATCTTATCAACATGAGAAATATTTTTAAGAGGAGAGACTGCTAACATGCCAGAATCAGTGTCCTCTATCTTTTGGATTTCTAAACTTATCTTACGGGTCTATCAGTATCCCTCATCCTGTTTTGAAATGACTGCAGGTAGGAAATAGGAACACAGCGTGGCCCAACCCTAAGCAGGTTTAATTATCTTGCTTCCTCCCCCTTGCTACTCCCAACTACAGTTCTGAGGCAAGAGTCTGGGGAATTGTGAATTGGATAACAAATAGTCTTCCTAAATACTTCCTTCTTGCATAGGAAATAAAGCTTTTGAGTTTAAAAGCCAAGGGTTTGCTATCTTTTTTATCCTCCCAGTCCTCCAATGAAAACATCCGATGACTAATTTCTGGATGCCTACACAGGAATAAAAGGTCTCAAAGTCCAAGAAAAGCAAATCAAAGAAGTTTAAGTATGGGGAGTAAGGTCAGGCAGAACAGGGAGGAAGTGATGGCAAGGAGGGTATTTCAGTCAACACTTCAAAATAATCACAAATATTAGCTCTAATCTTTATCACTTGAAGAACTTATTATACCTGAGTTAGCCTTTTGCTTAAAAAAAAAAATGTAGTAAAAAGAATAAAGATGAGAAAATGCAATTAATCTTTTCTCACAAGACAGATTTCCATAGTAATGTTGAACTTACCCAGTATTTTCATGAAACTAAAGAACATTCACTAGCTCTGAGGTCTGATGAATTAAGAAAAAATCAGATTGGATAAAAGGGTGAATGTCTTCCTGTCTGAGCCTAAGTATGATTTAGAGATTCAGGCACACAAAGTGAAGAAGAGGAATTATCCTCCTTTGACACAAAGTATTGAGAAACAACCTGACTTAACATATTAGCATCAAATAAAGCCAGAATCTAAATGAAGAAATTCTTTGCCTTAATGAAGGTCATATGTAAACATACAGAGAATTCCACACTAGCTTTAAAAGGAAACTTGGGAAATTAATTTCCACACATGATTAACTTTGAGGTTTTTAGAGGAAAGTAACTGCCTATATCCTGAGTAATATTATTTAAAATTTAGTTTCTTGTATAATTAATGAAGCAATTGAAAGTGATTACCTTTTTATTGCAAGTGAGTAAGTTTTTTAAAAAGTTAAATCCTCAGGATATTTATATAGGCTTTTCCTTTTACCATGCACAATCTCCCCAGCCCTGGTTCTGCCTCAGCTGAAATAGCAGAGAGACCTTCCAGGATGACCTGCTGAGAAGGTCAATTCAAACTCATTTCTATTACTCACTAACTCTAAAGTAGTGTATATAATTTTGTAAATTATATGTTTGTTTATGTATTTACTCCTTTGTCACCTGCAGTCTACATCAGATTACAAACTCCACAAAACAAGCTATGTCTTAATTCTTTCAAATATATCTGTCATTTAGCATGATGCTCGGTACAGAGCAGGCAATCAATTTAACCTCTGCTAAATGAGTAAAAGACAAGAGAAATAAAATACATAGTTAATTGCTCTGAGAATTTTCTTAACTGATTCAAATTTTCTGAGTCACAAATATATTAATACATATTAAAAGTAATAATCTTTTCTTTTTTTAATCTTCTTCCAAGACTCCATTGCTTCTAAAACTGCTGTGGAGTGCTTGGCTGACAAATGATGGACAACCTGCTCTCTTAATAAAAAGCAATGCATGTATACATGTCCAAAAGTTTATTCTGAATTTTGCTGATATATAATTTACAAATAGTAATAAAATATACCACATTTTTATTGAAAACCCCATATAGCAAATTAATTCTCATAGAACACATTTGGCCAAACTCTTGTGTCCATAGCCAATCTATATTTGAAATCCACAAATGAGTGCAATTCCAGTATGGATATTGGTTGACATTTTTGTCTGTTTGAATACAATAAAAATGACAAAAAAGAGACATGTGTCAGAACTTCACACATTTGTCAACAGTGTGAGCAACTTTCTTTCTGAGTCAGACAATAGTTTTCAAACATTAGAAAAAAATTTTTTTTGAATTTCTGTGGTCCTCACCATGTCACACCTGTATGCACAACACGTTTTAAGTTTAATTTGCATCACTCATATGTTCCCCATCCCTTTCTTATGAGTAGACCAGGAGTAGAAAAACTTTCTCTGTAAAGGGTTGATTGGTAAATATTTCAGACTATGAGGGCCATATAGCCTATATTATAATTATTCTTCCTTGACATTATAATGCAAAAGAAGCCATAGACATTTTATTTAAAGAAGGATGTGTTGGTGTTTCAACAGTTGTACTGTGTACAACAGTACAACTATGTACAAATAGTACAACTGTGCACAAAAGCAAGCAATGGGCTGAATTTGGCCCAAAAGATGCAGTCTGCCAATCCTAACAGAACTATGAACCAAACCTGAATTTTAGCACATGACATTTTTGTGGTGTAAATACTTTCACATTGCCAATTTCAAGTTATCAATGTGACATCACCACAGGCTGAGTTAGGAAAAGATGAACAATAGAACAGAAATCAATATATAGTATTTCTAGTATATATATATATATAAAGAATATGGATAATAGCAAAAGCAATTCAAATTATTAGAAAGTGATGAGTTGGTTTATTAACTTTGTTTTAACATACTTTATTTAGAGCTTACATAATTTAATTTTTAAAGGCTGTGTTCAAAAACTGACTCATAAAATTCCTGAACATTTGCACACCACAGCTATACCTGCTTCCTTGAAACTCTCTCTATCCTCTGCATCTCCTATTTTAATTGGATTCTCCTCTTTCTTTGACTTTCCATTCTTTGTTCTCAGGTAGCTCCTCCTATTCTCATTTTAAATTTATAGCATTCAATGTGACTTTGTTCTTCTGTCTCTACTTAAGCCGATAGCACACACTCTTAGCTTAACTTCAGCTTCTCCTTCATTGCTGATTGTGCTCAAAAAAAAAAAAAAAAATATATATATATATGTATATTAATATATATCCATTTGGATTGTTTCAACTCCCTATTGTCATTTCAAATTTAATGAGTCTAAAATCAGTCATCAAATTTTACAGTCCCATCTCCCTCATGCCTTAGTTGTTCAAAGTATTTAACATTTTTATTTCAACTTCTCTTTGGCCTATATCCCTTCTTATCAATATTTCCTGCCAAATATCTTCCATCACACCCCTCTCTAGTCACATTTTCACCACACAACACACACTTGAATCACAGCCATAGTCTCTCAGCTGATCTGCTTGTCTTCAACTTTTATCATTCTTTTAAGGTTTCTTGTAATGAGCTTATTTATTCTAAATCTTGAGTTTATCATACTTAAACCCTTGATTAAGACCTAAAATGGATTTTATTGCCTACCTTACTAAGCCTAGGTTTCACACCTCAGTTTTAGTCTGTAATTCAGGCCAGTGTATCTTTACTATGTAATATATCTTCACTAATTGATTATCTCTTCTAGTAAACAAAAATTTTAGATACTATAACTTGTATTTCATTTTCACATGGGTGCTCAGGGAATCATTTATTGATTTATCTCTTATTTGTTAATATATTTTAAATAATTGGAGTTACATCAAGAAACTCAAAAGATATGCTTTCATTGAATAAAAATACAATATACTAAAGAAGATGTAGACATCCTAAAGATGCAAAATGAAAAACTTATTTATCCACTCATTCAATAGATTGAATAAATAAGCCAAATCCTAAGAATTCTGCTACATGCTAAATAAGAACACTAGGGTGAATAAGACACATTTCTGACTTCAGAAATCTGCAGTCTACTAGAATAACATTATAATCAACATATTTTAAAATAACATTGCCTCAGAAACTTGGCACATTTTGGTGAAAAAAGCATTAAAAGCTAAAAATACACATGTTGTGTCTGGAGCATATAAAGGGCTTACTGAAGAATATTCCCTTCATTAGATAAATTAGATAAACCATTTAACAGAATATTTTTAAAATTAACTTTAAAAATATATATTGAATTCAGGCAATATTATAAAAATATTTTAAAATATTTTATCTGATTTCAAATTTTAATAGGAATTCTTATGGTCTAGACATTTGACTTAATCTGTATTTTTATGAGAGAAGTATATTTACATTTTTAAAATTTTTGGCTGTTTCAGACAACACGAACAGTTTTGGGTTATAATATGTTCTATCCAGCAAATCAATAGTGCTACTGCCACAACAACACACACACATGTGGCAAAAAAAAAAAAAAAAAACTCTTGAGTTTTAATGATCACATACTCCACGAAAGGAAATTGAACATGTTTAAAAGCCCTTCTTAAGCATCTTTTCAAAAATTCTAATCTTAGACCATATCTAATCTCTTGAGCAGATATTAATGTTACATGGAAACTTACAGATACAAAAATATTGTAGCAATGTTTAAAAGTTATTACTTAGTTGGATTCTCTAAATAAAAGTACATAGAGCTTGTTTTTACATTAATAAAATACAACAAATGTAAGTATTAAGATTTTTTTTCCTAATGTAAATTAAGCACAAAATCCTCAGTTGTAAGAAACTTGAAATTTCACTACGAACTCTCAGAATTTAGAAGTGACTGTCCATTGTAAAGCTATTAAACAGTACAAGCACATGCTTAACTCAAGTATAGGGAAACACATGCAATATTTCTGTATCATCATCATAATAATAATGAATAATGATTAAAATTCAGACTATTACATAATGAAATTAAAACACATTTAAGAAAAGGTATATATTTTAAAAGACACCTGGATTTCATGAAATTCTTCATCTTCATTGTTATAATGAAGCCTTAAAAATTAGCTTTCTTTGGTTCAGGAAGATTAAGTAGAAATTTGTCCTCACTGTACCATCAACTCTAGTGGTAGATATTAAATCTCCTTCTTGAAATTGAATGTCTTAAGAATGTGTAAAGATGAAAAATGAATCTTTTTGATGAATATTTTCTTGTATAACTAGTGTTTCTAACATGATAATCTGAATGTTATCTTTAAACCAAAATTAAATCACTTAAAAGTAACTTAGAGCTGAGTAAGAAAGTTGAGCAAAGGTCTATTTCAGTTCTAAAATGCTATGATCTCACACAATAAGCCTTTTTTTAATTGCCTCAAGACCTCATGACACATTTTTTTCTAAAGTCAATGTAGATGTCATATCTTTCATCCAATAAGATTTTTTAAAGTTATCCACTAGTTGTCCAGTACCAAGCCTCACAAAAATTGTCAGTGACCAATCCAGTGTCAATTTTAAACATACATGATGTGACGAGACGTAAAATACAACTGTTTTTCTCACATGGCTCATAAATTGACTTTGAAGGCAAATTCAGAAAGGCTTTCTAAATTTGTTTTATAAAAAGCAATACTATTGGAATATTTATACAAAGTTCCTAGTTTTGAGACAAAAGATACTAACCTGACTCTATAAACTATGTACATTTACAAAAATAAATATCACAACTGTGGAAAGAAAATAGAAACACTAGTGGAAAGAAGGACAGAAGAAAAGAGGAGAGAGAAGGGGAGAGAAAGTGTAATCAAAACCACTCTGCAGTCTACTACTTACTTAACCTCAGAAAATTACTTAACTTTCGAGCATCATTTTTCTCACATGATTGCTGTGAGATGACACAAAAGTATACATAAAACATTTGTTGTACACAGGGTGCTTTCACCTTACAACTGAAATAAGAAGTAACTTAATACTGACACCTTTTTTTTTTTAATTGACAGTTAATATATACATGGGGGCTTCCCAGGTAGCTCCGTAGTAAAGAATCTGCCTGCCAATGCAGGACACGCCAAGAGACATGGGTTCAATCCCCAGGTTGGGAAGATCCCCTGGGATAGGAAATGGCAACTGGCCTCCAGTATTCTTGCTTGGAAAATTCCACGGACAGAGAAACCTGGCAGGCTACAGTCCATAGAGTCACAAAGAGTTGGGCCACGACTGAGAGACTGAGCACATATACATGGATTTCTAGTTTTAAAATTCTTTTTTTTATTATTATTATTATTTATTTTATTTTATTTTTAAACTTTACAATATTGTATTAGTTTTGCCAAATATCGAAATGAATCCGCCACAGGTATACCCGCGCTCCCCATCCTGAACCCTCCTCCCTCCTCCCTCCCTACCCTCCCTCTGGGTCATCCCAGTGCACCAGCCCCAAGCATCCAGTACCGTGCATCGAACCTGGACTGGCGACTCATTTCATACATGATATTATACATGTTTCAATGCTATTCTCCCAAATCTTCCCACCCTCTCCCTCTCCCACAGAATCCATAAGACTGTTCTATACATCAGTGTCTCTTTTGCTGTCTCGTACACAGGGTTATTGTTACCATCTTTCTAAATTCCATATATATGTGTTAGTATACTGTATTGGTATTTTTCTTTCTGGCTTACTTCACTCTGTATAATAGGTTCCAGTTTCATCCATCTCATTAGAACTGATTCTAATGTATTCTTTTTAATGGCTGAGTAATACTCCATTGTGTATATGTACCACAGCTTTCTTATCCATTCATCTGCTGATGGACATCTAGGTTGCTTCCATGTCCTGGCTATTATAAACAGTTTATAAAGAAGCTACATGACTTGTTTGTCCAACAGCAGGAACCTAGAAACTTGGACATAAACTTAGAATGTGAGGTTAATTTCTCTGCTAGTGAAATATAAATCTATATTAAGGTGAGTCCTAAGTGAAAACTTCAGTATGAATACGTTGGTTAAAATGTGGGGGAGAGCAGCACCTATAAGAATTTGATTCTTTACTTCTTTGTGTCTCTCTGTGGGGCTTGCCCTTCTTGTCCTTCAAAAATTCACTAAATATGTCCTTTCTGGAACGTGAAGATCATGCCATGCTGAATTCGTCTAGTGATTTTGAAATAGATCAATACCAAGGCCCCTGAAGCAGTTTGGGCCTCTTCCAGCTTCAGCCATCACAGATTTCTGCTCAGCTACCCTCTGCTCCCTCAAGGCTCTGCTGCTTCTAAGTCAGACTTAGGGGCCACAGGGCACAATGTTGGAGCTGCCAAAGATCCCTGCCGAGGCACCAACAAGCTGTCTTCCCCTCAGACCTGCAGCCTCACCAGGACTGTGGGATACAGAGCTCAGCATTTGTCCTGAACTTGTAAAGCACAGAGAAATCTTCCCAGTCTGGAGTGGAAACCAGACTCTAATAAGACACGCTTATCATTTTGTCTGTATCCGTGAATCCTCTTCCTTTTGACTCCTCCATCACCCTTCCAAATTCCTCTAAAGAATTAGGCTTTCAAAAAACAAAATCCAGACAGATTTGTGGTCTCCTTTCCAATCTACTCATGCCTGGTTTGATGTCCATGATTGATAAATACCTCCTTAAACAGACAAAAGGAACAGGAAAACAGAATACAGGAGGAAAACTATAGACTCACATTCTTAAATGTTATCAGTCCACAAGGGTATCACTTTACTTTTTTTCACTGAAGTCATTTGAAATACATGAAGGCTCTTCAGAAAACCCCTTTTATCTAATTCAGATACATTGCTTTTCTTTAAAAAAATAAAAAAAACTACTTTTAGTCCAGTTATGATAGATTTTACAGGGGACACAAAAGATGGTAGAGTCTATGACCAAAAAAAAGGAAAAATGGTTCTTTTTCCAGTGATTTTTACCTCTCCCCATTTCACATTATGGAAATCTGGGTAGAGAACTAAGGAGAGCAGTGGCAAAGGCCTACCTTCGGACTCAAAACTAGTCTTACTTAAAAGTAGAATCCCAAAGGATGCTCAAACTAGTCTCTACTTCAGAAATAATACAGACTTAATAGCCCATGACTTACATTGTATTCACACACATAAGTAAGTAATTGTATATTGACTGCCTTTCCAGTATCTTCAACTCTCCCTCTCCTCTGATTCCCTCTAGTATAGCATCTGAATACACTTAATTCTCTTCAATATTGAAACACAGAAGTTTTTCCTCTGCTTGTAAAGCCTCATTTAACTATCACCCCTCCTTCTTCAACCTTTAAAACCAAACTTGATGAAAGTGTCTACAGTCAGTCTCCAACTTCTCCATGCATCTTTCTTCAAACCACACCATGATTAAAGCAGCTCTGATCAAGGCTACCTGCTCACTGCTATCCAGTGGAACTTCTCAGTTCTTAACTCATTTCTAGTTTACTGTTTCTAGCCTGTGTCCTTCATTCAACTGTTAACTCTATAAGGCCACCTATGTATAGTGACCATAGAAGTCATCCAAAACCCACTGTCTAATGAATGAAAAGTAGAAAAGCACAGAAAGCAATAGTTCTACCTAACTCACAATTTTCAGCAAGAAAAATACATTATTTCAAAGCATAAAGAGTCAGTCTTCAACCTGAAACTAATTCAGATATGCCTGGGATTTTAGTTTTATTTTTGTTTTCTTTGTTGCTTTGCTATTGCCACTTGATTTTGCAGTGTATTTCTTCACTGGATCTTACAGAGGATTTTTGAATATTCTCTTCAAACTGATTTTCTACCCACACTATTCTTGGGAATCAATTCCAAACTAGGGAAAACAGAAACCCTACTAAATAATTCAAAATATTTAGCTGAAACTAATCTTTCTCAGACTTGTCCTGAAACAAATCCTCATATTATAAAATTTCAAGCTATTTTTACCTTGGTGATTATATTACTTTTATAGTAGAGAATTGTCATGGTAGGGGAACTGTTATCTCTTATGTTCCATCTTATAATATAAATATCTTATTTTGCAATAATTCAATAAATAGCATGCAGTTAATGGAACTGGAGAAGGCAATGGCAACCCACTCCAGTACTCTTGCCTGGAAAATCCCATGGATGAAGGAGCCTGGTGGGCTGCAGTCCATGGGGTCGCAAAGAGTCGGACACGACTAAGCAACTTCACTCTCACTTTTCACTTTCCTGCATTGGAGAAGGAAATGGCAACCCACTCCAGTGTTCTTGCCTGGAGAATCCCAGGGACAGGGGAGCCTCGTGGGCTGACGTCTATGGGGTCACACAGAGTCGGACACGACTGAAGTGACTTAGCAGCAGCAGTAGCAGCAGTTAATGGAACCAAACTAGCTTGTCTAAAGATACATTTAAGTAATCAAAGGAGATAAAATTTTTCCTGTATCTATGAAATACTATTCTTATATTCCTTTTATGGTTATCCTTTCCATAAATAAAACTTTCATTATATTGCTGTTAATTTGATAGCATTTCAAAAACAACTGAAAATAAAAATCATGCAGAAGGAGGAGGGAAGATAGATAAGAGAATAAAAAGAGGGAGAATTGCAAATTGAAGAAAAAAAAATTTTAATGCATTTTTTACTTACTCTGGTTTGAAAATATAGAAACCCTAAAGATCAGTTTTGTCTCCCAGATAAAATGCTCTCCAAAAGTGATTTTTTTTTTTTTTAAATCACAGTAGTCTTAACTTTTTACATATAAATCAACTAGTTTATTTTTTACCTCCAATTCGACCATAATTCTCTCTATCTCTCCAGGTGGGTGGAAGGGTGGACAGGGAGTAATGTGGAGTAGGAATTACCTCCATCTGAGTAATCACAGCTGACCTTAAAAAAATGAGGAAAGAGAGACAGAAAAGAGTAGAGGGAGAAGATCATATAAGTCATGGAATTATTACCATTTATAGTTGAACAGACAGTAAATAATCTGTCTGCAATGCAGGAGACCCAGGTTCAATCCCTGGGTCAGGAAGATCCCCTGGAGAAGGGAATGGCTACCAACTCCAGTATTCTTGCCTGGAGAATCCCATGGACAGAGGAGACTAGTTGGTTACAGTCCATGGGGTCACAAAGAATCCAGCACGACTGAGCACCTAACACATGGTTGAACAATATTTTTTATGGTAGACAACTACAAAAAAACAGAAATTTGATCATCTCACTTCTATCACTAGTGCCTCCACTGTCTGCAAGGATACAGTTAGGCACACTGGGCCCAGGTGGGTCTTGCCTTCTACTTGCCTCTTGTGACATATCTCAAGCTCTTCTTCCATCCATATCCAGGACTCGAGGAGTACCAAAATATATGCCTGTTTGCTTCATGCTCTCTCACAGTCCCTTGCTTCTCCATGGGCTGGAACCTATTCAAGATTGTTTAATGTGTTAAAATAACCAGATCAGGACCAAGATGGAGTTACTCCTGCTAAATCCCACTATAGTCTCCATCAGTAAGAAAAAATTTAACTAAGTTTCTGAACTGAGCAATCCCAGAAAAGGAATCCCTAAGTCAACCAATCAACATTTGCCTGCTTATATAACTAGGCTCCAACACTACCCTTTGCTTCAAATAAGAAAAGTAATCCTGCTTTAATCAATCAGCAAATGTCCAGTGTAACTTCCTTGTTCCTGCTCACTTTGTTCTGTAAAAACCTTCTGCCATGTATAGTTCTTCAGATCTCCATTCTATTTGCTAGATGGGATGCTGTTCAATTCATAAATTGATGAAAAAAACTAATAATGTCTTTAAAACTTAGTTGAATTTTCTTAACATACATTTATCTTTCCCAACAAGGTTTCTCTCATGTCACAAGCACTCCTTCTCTGCTACTCTCTACCCTTCTGATCATGCTACAAGGCAAGTGTTTATTTCCTTCCATTTTTTTCAGGCTGTGGAAGGAAACATAGTTTATTTTATTCATCTGCATGTCCTTGTGATCACCTGAAGTGTCCTATACACACCTAATAAAATAAATGAATGAAGACAGCAAATTTATGAACCATCTCACTTCACAGTTATACTGATATGGTCTAAATCAAACATCTATTAATAATTGAAATGTCAGTATTTGATGATATAAATAACACTCAAGTGTGAAGTACAAATGATAAAATAGTCAGGTCATTGGCAGGGAAAGCAAAATGCTTCCCTCACCCTTTAGTTCCAATATCCACTGTGATCCCCTATTTAGTTTTTTTCTTCCTTTGCTACCCTTCAGAACAGTGCACTACTTTGCCCTGCTCTGTCAGTGAGCCCTCTGTTAGAAGGTTCATTCTACATTCTGTCACCACACAGCTCTGAATGCACCACTGAGACAAGGCTCAGCCCAGAAGACCCAGAAAAGTTAGTCATGATAAAACCTTTCAATTGTATTAAGGCCTCGTTACCCTTTATTCAGATGTTGAAGAAACAACAACAACAAAAAAAACTTTAGAACTGAAGAAAGTGACACCAGGAGTTGGAGACTTTGATCCCTAGACTCAGAGAGGTACATCCCATCCCTGAGCTTACCTAGTGTGCCATCTGACCAGGCAGATTCATCCTCTAGTTCTCCAGGCAGGAAAAGGATGGGGCGAAGGGTCTCCATCTGACAGCCTGATACTCTGCTGTTACCTTTGTCCTCCAAATCTTACTCACAGGTAAAGGCAAAGCCCCTACTGTACTCAGACATATAGGTATCCACATGTGTTCTGACTGCATATATTCTTTTGCTTTGGCCCCAAATCCTCACCACCCACTCTGTACAGATTCAGCTTTATGTGAAGTGCCATGGCAGGTTCCACCCATGTAAGCTACTCTGAGAATGTGGTCCAGAGGAATTTGAAAAGTGTGAATAACCTCTGAGCTTCCACACCCCCAACACATCAGTGACCACCAAGGCTTGGCCACATTTCCCAAACAACATACTCCTATTAATAGACAGTAGCTCTCTATTAACACGTCCCATCTGATCTCCACAATTTCTGCACTGGCTTAGAAGCTCTGTTACCTGTGCTTTCTATCTATTTACTGTCTTGTTCTAGTGAATGTGATTTCATCATTTTCTTGTGCATTCAAGCAACACTCACCCTTCTTGATGGTTGAAAAGTATGGCCAATGTCTCTCCACAAACCACCAAGAGTATTCACATTACAGGTGGACAACCCTTGTAACATACCCTCGTTGAAATCGACTCAAACAGTTATCCACAATTGTCTGAGCTTAGTGAAAGTGTGGGCGTTACATTAGCCTTTTCTTTTCCCATTTCTTTTTGTTTATTTCCTTTATTACTGCTTTTTTTGTACTGTTTTTTTTATATATATATATATATATATATACACACACACACATATATATAATAGGTAACAGAGCCTGTTACAAAGGAAAACAGCAGAGTATTAGGCTGTCAGATGGAGACCCTTCGCCCCATCCTTTTCCTGCCTGGAGAACCAGAGGATGAGTCTGCCTGGTCAGATGGCACACTAGGCAAGCTCAGGGATGGGATGTACCTCTCTGAGTCTAGGGATCAGTCTCCAACTCCCACTGTCACTTTCTTTGATTCCAAGTTTTTTTGTTTGTTTGTTTCTTCAACATCTGAATAAAGTGTAAAGATATATTAGTTATCTATCTATATATATATATATATAACATAAAATTACCATTTTAATCATTTTTAAATGTACAGTTAAGTGGCATTAAGCACATTAACATTGCTGTGCAATCACCCCTGTTATCTATTTTCAGAATTATCTTCATCTTCTCAAACTGAAATGCTGTATCTATTAAACAATTACTCCAATTCCTCTTTATCCCTAGTTCCTGACAGTCATCATTCATCATTCTACTTTCTGCCTCTATGAACTTGACTACTTTAGAAATCTCATTTAAGTAAACTTATACAGTATTTGTGGCGAAGGCACTGGCAATCCACTCCAGTGTTCTTGCCTGGAGAATCCCAAGGATGGGGGAGCCTGGTGGGCTGCCGTCTCTGAGGTCGCACAGAGTCAGACATGACTGAAGCGACTTAGCAGCATACAGTATTTGTATGGTTATTTCCTTTAGCACAGTGTCTTCAAGCTTCATCTATATTGCAGTATATGTCAGGATTTTCTTCCTTTTTAAGGCTGAATTAAATAGTCCATTGTATGTATATGCCACATTTTATTTAGTCATTCCTCTGTCAATGGGTGTTTGGGTTGTTTCTACCTTTGGCTATTGTCAATAATGCTTCCACAAAGATCAGCATACAAATATCTGAGTCCCTATTTTCAATTCTTTGGGGCCTATATTCAAAAGGAAATTGTTGGGTCATATGGTAATTCTGTTTAGCTTTTTGAGGAACCACCAATACTGTTCACATTAGTTGCTATACCTACCATGCCTTAAAATGTTTTCCCCTTAGGTCAGCTATATATTAATGCATTTGAGTATAAACAGTGAGATCAGGTATATTAGTTATCTACTGCTGTTTCTATTAATATTATGATTGCCCCCAAAACTGAGCAGTTCAAAGCAACATTTTTATCTCACAGTTTCTGTGAGTTAGGAATCTGGGCACAGATTAGCCCTTGAATCAAGGTGTCTTACAAGCTGCAATCAAAGTATTGGCAAGAGCTATATAGTCAATTGAAGGCTCAAGTGGGAAAGGATCCACTTTCAAGTTCAACCTAACTGGGAAGTCTCAGAAGTGTACACAGGTTGTACACCTCCAAGCGTACTTCCAAGTGTACACAGGTTGGGCGTGCCTCAGGTCCTCGCTAGCTGTTGGCCAGAGATACCAGTTCCTTGCCTTGTGGGCCTCTCCACAGAGTGGCTTACAACATGGCAGAATGTTTTTCCCAGAGTGGGAGCTCTTGGAGGGAGAGACAGAAGGAGAGCAGAAGAGAGTCCAAGCAAGACAGAAGTCATTGTCTTTTCATAATCTATCCATTGGAATTCAATCATTATGTCCAGCAAACACTG
Organism: Bos mutus; assembly: GCF_027580195.1. Taxonomy (NCBI): domain Eukaryota; kingdom Metazoa; phylum Chordata; class Mammalia; order Artiodactyla; family Bovidae; genus Bos; species Bos mutus. Next base: position 35,281,843 of record NC_091617.1, on the reverse strand, counting down.
AGGGAAGGGGGTTAAAGACTACGTATCAGGAGACTGAGATCACTGTGAGCCGTTTTAAAGACTGACTACCGAGTTGGGCTGTCATTGATGTACCCTAGAACAACTAGCGTCTAGAAGGCACTCAGATTATTTGTTCAATGAATGAATGAATATTAGGACAAATGCAAACTCTGTCTTTTCACATGTTAATATGGTGTTTGAAATCAGAGCAAATTTAACACACTGTATTCTAACATGATCATCTGAACAACAAAAATATATTTTTTTCCTCTCCTATTTTACTAGGTTACATTAAAGCAGCAGAATCAAATTTAGCATCTCTCCCAGAAGACATTAGGGAAATAATACCACTTACTGACAACTTTTGTATATTTCCTGGTATTCTGGTGGAAACTTCATCATTTTATGACATATGGGAATAGATAATATGATTGAAGATAATGTAGTCTATTTTAAGAATTTAACATCGGTTTACTGAAAGGCTTTTATGATTCAAGAGAAGAAAAGCAAAGAATATTACAATGAAGATATGCATGCTGTTTATTCTGGGGTTTTTTTTTTTTTTTGGCTACATATTGATCTTTCAGAGACTTTTAAATTATATCAGTTAAAATAAGGAAAAAATATGTATTTATTAAGCATGGATGGGCTACTACATCAGGTATCAAAGATATACCTGTATGTGTCCTATTCTTTTAATATTTTTAAATACTGTTATTCAGTGTAGATTCCTAAACAAATTGACCAAGAATTTTAGGACTGATGATAATTTATTAGGATTCTTGAAAATTATTAGATGTGTTATACCATCTATTCCTTACAAATGTGAAAGGTGTATTCTTGGAATTGTTCAAAAGAAGACATAGGCCAGTGTAAGGAAAAGGTTGGAATATTCAACGGCAGACTTGAACAATCCTGGAGAAAATGCTATGTGATATCCTATCAAGCCTTTCCAACAACAACAACAACAGAGACATAATTCTTACCCAGACAAGATCATAAGATATTTGAAGGCTGTTGTACTATGACGTGGTGGTGGTTGTTTAGTCGCTAAGTCATGTCCAACTATTTTGTGACCTCATGGACTGTGGCCTGCCAGACTCCTCTGTCCACAGGATTTCCCAGGCAAGAATACTGGAGTGAGTTGTCATTTTCTTTTCCAGAGGATCTTCCCAACCTAGGGTTCAAACCTGCACCTCCTGTTTGGCAGGTGGATTCTTTAATATTTAGTCAACTGGGAAGCCCCATACTTTGAGGAGAGAATAGTAAACAAGTTTATCTATTAGCCAGCTCAGATAAACAGGAAGCAACTATTTCAAGGAATGTGTTGTAAAGCGTTTTGAGGCCACTCCCAGATCTTAGCAAGGATACGCAGTTTTCAGCTAGTACTGGCTGCTAGTGGTCGGGTAGATGAGAATAATGTAAAAATACTCATTGTGCTGCTTGTTGTGAGATAAGGATAACAATAAAATGGTATCTGTCGTGTGTTTCTTTCACACTTCAGAGCAGCTAGCACATTTAATGATGAAAAGCATTTTTGAATTTTTTTATCACAATACTGAGTACTCCTAAAAGTTTATTATTATAATTAAAATGAAATAAATTCTAAAGGCCCTCTATCACCAAAAGCTTATGATTCTATGATAGCAATTTATACTAATGTTATTTTGAGTAAGTAAAAATATTTCTTTCATTTTTAACAATAATATTATATTGCATTTTGTGTAAAATTTTATATGTTCTCAAATTCTGACTCTGCTGTTCATATTTCAAAATGGTTTTACAAACATGATTTTTAGCTTCTTAAAAATCCCTAACTCACTAGAACTCTTAAAGAATCTATTAGTTTCTTAGTCATAAACTCTTCTAAAAATTAGAATCCCAAGAATGTTAGTCATAGTCCAAAGTGCTAATTATTACTAAAATTTCTTTGGAACTTTGCAACTTTGCTATAAGAACACATGAGTACACCTACAGAGTCTAAATTTCATTTGTTCTGTTCATAGAAGGAAATTTTACTCCTACCATCTTGGAGGGTTAATAGCCAATATTTCAAATGAAATATTTCAATTATTGCTATAAGTTTAGGAGCATTCATTTAAATGTTGAATTTCTCACTTATAAATGATTAATGATTAAAGGCTTAAAATAAAATCAATTTTGTTAAAAATAAGAATATTATGAAAAGAACAGAAAAAGGATATAATCAATTAAAAACCATGCCCTTTATTATTGTTTAGAACTTAAAATGATAAGCAAAATTCTAGGACAAGAGAGAGACTTTGTCATAATTTTAAGGTCAAGAGAGTCTTAGAATTTCAGGGAGGGGTATTTCACTCTAAACAAAGTCTGTATGATACCCCTGCAATTTCTAATTATAGAATGAAAAATTCCTTGATTGCTACTGATTGATGTACAAAACAATAAGGTTCCCAGTGAATTTTCAGAAGAAATTCAACTCTCTTGCTTGCACACATGGTAAGTGGCAGTCTTTTCCTATTGCAATTTCTAATTAATGTTTAAAGCCATCTGAGCCAGAAGAACCCTATTCTTTGGTCATACTGTGAATATCTAAGTTCTCCAGAATCTATTCAGGCAAATTTGAAGTCTTTTATTTGATCCTTAAGCCCCTTCATGATGTATTTCCTGCATAAGACTTTCTTACTTCCAATACTTGAAGAGAAATGGGAAGTACCAATTAGGATATTATTTTCTATTGATTAAAACAACTGATTATTAAAGTATCATGCATTTATTTGGAAAATGAATCATATTTCATTTTGTATCATTTTCTAATAAAAACTTGCATTTGAAAGCATAATATGATTACAAACTGGAAAGGGACATTGATTGGACAGAGGTTCTTACAGTCTACAAAGTTCTGGGCTTCGGGGCATTGAAGGCTTCTGAAATTGTAAGATACTTTATGTTGATGAACATGTTCCTAACTAGAGGATTCAGACAGAAAAGACAAGATGGAACAATGACTTGAGAGTTTGTGGTCCAAGCAACAGACAGAGTGGAATATTCCATTGACTGGGAAAGTAGGATTTCAGGTGATTCTGAGACTTTCAAGTGGAGCTGGGAGGTGTAGATCAAGTGTTTAGTTTTGTGTGGATTAACTTTGAAATGCCTGTTAGATAGGTTGAGTCAGTCGGAACTCACTGGACCCAGGAAGGTAAGAAAAGCGAGCAAACAAAAAAACAAGCAAATGCAGTGTTGAGGTAAGTAACTATGCTAAAAGGAAATGCTACAGAAATCCAGGAACACGGTTATCCTGAGGGTTTGTCTCCAGTTCTGTGCACAGGCTAATCTAGTCTTTCTCCCAGGAACATTAAAGGCAAAAATATCAATTTTACCTTTGAGAAAGAAACCATTTTATTTCCATATATGTTTTTTGTTGTTGCATCAGTGATATATAGCTATTAAAGATGGTTATAAATATTTAAACTATAAATGGCTGAGTTACACATTATAAATAGCTCTATGAGCTCACCAAACACTGAAAGTGATATACTCTAGTTCCCCAAGGAACCGTGGATAAAGTCACTGCCATGGAGGAAGACATAATGTGCATTCATCAGTGACAAATGAGTGCTGTGTCATAACAGATCCTACACGGAGTTTATTTTAGTCAGTAAAATTGGTGGCAAAGAGCAGATATTATGTAGACTGATATCATCTAAATGACAATACAATAGTATCAAGAAAAGAGTTTCTCATGAAATTTACACCAGAGTAACAAAATAGTGGGGTTTTCTAAATCCTGTAATTAAAGTAAAATAATGTATCAATGGCATCACTTACTCCAGAACATTACATTTTGAGTTTTTTTCTACTCTTACCCATTTCTTTCTTTTTTATGCCTTCATTTTCTCATATCCTCTCTTAGGGGGATTCCTCCTGCTTATATTTAGAATCAGGGCTACAGGGTAAAAGTAATAACCTATCTAGGTAGGCACCTATAGCATAAGGTTTGGAAGGGAAGATGGGCTGACTTGACAAAGGTCCAGGTCTCTGGGCACAAGCTGTGTGGCCTTCCTTGGGCTGGTTACTTGATTTCTATGAGTTTTATGTTACACATATTCATTACTCTATGTCTCAACTTTCTCATTTGTAAAATATGAGGCATAAAATAAAACACAACCTAAAAGCTGTTTTGAAATTAAGTGAGTAAATGTAGAGAGTTGTCAAGTATAAGATACTACATTATGTAAGATATTATTTTAATATTAGTTCAGTTCAATTCAGTCGCTCAGTCATGTCTGACTCTTTGCGACCCCATGGACTGCAGCACACCAGGCCTCCCTGTCCATCAACAACTCCCAGAGTTTACTCAAACTCATGTCCATCGAGTTGGTGATGCCACCCAATCATCTCATCCTCTGTCATCCCCTTCTTCTCCTGCCCTCAATCTTTCCCAGCATCAGGGTCTTTTCAAATGAGTCAGCTCTTCGCATCAGGTGGCCAGAGTATTGGAGTTTAGCTTCAGCATCAGTCCTTCCAATGAATATTCAGGACTGATTTCCTTTAGGATGGACTGGTTGGATCTCCTTGCAGTCCAAGAGACTCTCAAGAGTCTTCTACAACACTACAGTTCAAAAGCATCAATTCTTTGGCACTCAGCTTTCTTCACAGTCCAACTCTCACGTCCGTTTGTGACTAGTGGAGAAACCATAGCTTTGACTAGATAGACCTTTGTTGGCAAAGTAATGTCTCTGCTTTTTAATAAGCTGTCTAGATTGGTCATAACTTTTTTTCCAAGGAGTAAGTGTCTTTTAATTTCATGCAGTCACTATCTGCAGTGATTTTGGAGCCCCCCAAAATAAAGTCTGTCACTATTTCCACTATTTCCCCATCTATTTGCCATGAAGTGATGGGACTGGATGCCATGATCTTAGTTTTCTGAATGTTGAGTTTTAAGCCAACTTTTCCACTCTCCTCTTTCACTTTTATCAAGAGGCTCTTTGTTAATTTATTTTAATATATTTATTATAATAATCAAGAGTGTCTAAAGGAGATAGTATGTGTAAAGGGACTGTTTGTTTGTGCTCACTCAGCTGTGTTTGACTCTTTGCAACCCTTTGTAGCCTGCCAGGCTCCTCTGTCCATGGGATTCTTCAGGCAAGAATACTGGAGTTGGTTGCCATTTCCTCCTCCAGGGGATGTTCTCAACTCAGGGATCAAACCTATGTCTCCTATATTAGCAAACCTATGTACTCCTATAATAGTAAAGAAGATTCTTTACTATTGCATCACCTGGGAAGCCTGTAAAGTAAGCTAGTTGTATTATCTGGTCCTCAATTATTGAGCTCCTGACTACATGGTCAGGCTCCTCATTGGGTACTTATGGTACATTATTCATAATCTTCACAGCAACCCTAAAGCAGCATCACTTCTCTATTTTATAAGGTACTGAAACTGATACTGAGAAGTGACGTTCTCAAAATCGCACACAGAAAGTGGCAAAGCCAGATGTTGACTTCAGGCCAAGTCTGCCTGATTCTAAAATCTGTGTGCCCAGTCCCTCACCCACAAAGACAGTGTCCAGGTGGTCAGGGTGAAAGCCCTTGACTGAGCAGTCCTGTGCCCCAGGCAAGTCCAGAGAATATGTTTAAGCTGAGTGTTTTCACCCATAAGATTACAGATTACACTAGATGCTCTTTGTGAAAGTGAAGTCGCTCAGTCGTGTCCGACTCTTTGGGATCCCACGGACTTAGCCTACCAGGCTTCTCTGTCCATGAGATTTTCCAGGCAAGAGTACTGGAGTGGGGTGCCATTTCCTTCTCCAGAGGATCTTCCTGACCCAGGGATCGAACCCAGGTCTCCTGCATTGCAGGCAGACGCTTTACCCTCTGAGCCACCAGGGAAGCCCAGATGCTCTTTAGGAACTCAGAATAATTAGGAACTCAGAATAATTAGGAACTCAGAATAATTTCCCAGCATGAGTGAAGATTCTGGGATGTGCATGTTTTTCAAAGTGTGGTTTGTTTTTGCAAAGTTGGTTATCTACTTAAACCCTTTACTGTGCTCAGATTAGTCTCACGTAAGTACTGACGTCAACAAAGGAAAGGAATTTCCTTAGGTCCACAAAAGCAAGGGAAAGCTGCCTAGACTACATAATCTTTGTGTTTGCTCTTTCATTTTGTTATATGTGTTAAACCTTCCCCTCAAAAGAATGAGATTATATGCTACAATGAGAGTGCAATATATTTTCATGTACTTACACAGTCTTTTTTAGGTATTAAGAATATTTTATTAACTATTTTTAATAGTAAGAAATTATTTTCATGTTATTTGCTCATTTCTATTTAAATAAGGACAGATAAACTTGATTTAACTCTTCATTCTTACATGAAGAATATGAATGTCCTCTGGAATTGAAAGAAATGAAAAAGAATTTATGTTTCCTATTTTTATTATTCTGTACATCTGGTCTTAGAGTCAATATATCTGGTCTATGTCAAGCTTTTTCAGTCACCATTAGACTACCCCCATTAGGTAGAAAATTTGGCTTGTATTACCTAAAAGCCATATTACAAAATTCTTGCCATTTTTAATAACAGAAAGCCATTTATTAGATTTTTATGAAGAAAAAAAGATACATATTCAGAATTGAAGATGGCTAAGAAGACTCCAGCATAGATTGCTTCATAAGTATTTTAATACAAAAATTTAAGATGGAAAGTTGAGATGAGAAATTTTACTTCTTTTTGATTAAAAATGAAAATTAATAATAGGTATAAATTAAAACACTAAATAAATAAGTCAGCATAATTCTCTGATCTCTGCTGCATCTTTATAATTCATAAAATTTCTGTTGATTTTGTGATACAGTCCTAATTTCATAAGAACTCTCACATTAACTAAATTAGTGTACTGCATTTGAAGTAACACATGAGATTCTATGCAATAAAACATTATATTGATTGATTGTGATACTTAACAGTGCTTAACACTTATTTAGCACTTTACATCCTCAAAGCACTTTACAAACATTAACTAATTAATCATCATGTCACTGTGATGTCAGAAAGGTGGTAGAATTCCCATTTCTGAGATGAAGGAATTAAATAAAGTGGCTTATGGAAGTGAAAGACTTTAGACAGTCTAAATATTAATACCTCAGGAAAGTTTCAACGCAGTGACTAGAGCAGGGAATTGATTGTGTTTATGAAATAAAGAAAGCACTGCGAGTTAATATCATATTACAATCCCAGCCACTTTTCAACGATGGCACTTAGAAGAATAAATGGCCACTGCCAACAACCCATGCTTTCTTTCTAACCTTTGCTATTCCCAAAGAGCTATTATATAATTGATTTTGCCTAGTATTTTCCATTTTTAAAGTCTAATTTTTTCATAATTAAAAACTCCCTGTGAATTTAAAAAGAAAATTGTTCAGGAATTTTCCATTTTATATCATTAATCATGTTTGAGAAAAAACATCAACTACTGGAAATGCTCAAAAAATTATGTTAAAGGAAGGATATTAACTAAGAAGTTTATTTCCAGTCAGAATAATTGTTTTTCAAATATTAATTCCCCAAAATACTATCAATAACAGCTCTTCAGATTGTTAAAGAAATGCTATTCAGGAAGTGTCACTGTTTAAATTTTACGGAAGACCTTTATTTGACCTATGATACAGTACCATTGACCTGACCCTGAAATTCGTACTCCATAGACTCCAAAAGTATACAAATATTTGGTGGAAGTATAACATAGATACAGAAAGGACAGCAAATCCTACAGGTTAACAAATTTTACAAAGCACCACTGGGTAACCACCAAGAGATCAAGGAATAGAACTCAGACAACCCTCATGTCCCTTGTTCTGGTCGCTGCTTTCTAAAGGTAATCTCTCCGAGGTAATCTCCACTAACACTTTGCCTGTTTTTGAAATTTACAAAAAGGTAATTATGTACTATGTACTACTTTTTACTATTTTGGGACTGTTGTCTCTCAGTATTTTTTACAAAAATCATCCATGACATCAGAGGCAGTATTTATTCATTTTCATTGCTGTATCAGATCAGATCAGATCAGTCGCTCAGTCATGTCCGACTCTTTGCAACCCCATGAATCGCAGCACGGCAGGCCTCCCTGTCCATCACCAACTCCCGGAGTTCACTCAGACTCCCGTCCATCGAGTCAGTGATGCCATCCAGCCATCTCATCCTCTGTCGTCCCCTTCTCCTCCTGCCCCCAATCCCTCCCAGCATCAGAGTCTTTTCCAATGAGGCAACTCTTTGCATGAGGTGGCCAAAGTACTGGAGTTTCAGCGTTAGCATCATTCCTTCCAAAGAAATTCCAGGGCTGATCTCCTTCAGAATGGACTGGGTGGATCTCCTTGCAGTCCAAGGGACTCTCAAGAGTCTTCTCCAACACCACAGTTCAAAAGCATCAATTCTTCAGCACTCAGCCTTCTTCACAGTCCAACTCTCACATCCATACATGACCACAGGAAAAACCATAGCCTTGACTAGATGAACTTTTGTTGGCAAAGTAATGTCTCTGCTTTTGAATATGCTATCTAGGTTGGTCATAACTTTCCTTCCAAGGAGTAAGTGCCTTTTAATTTCATGGCTGCAGTCACCTTCTGCAGTGATTTTGGAGCCTCAAAAAATAAAGTCTGACACTGTTTCCCCTGTTTCCCCATCTATCTGCCATGAAGTGATGGGACCAGATGCCATGATCATCGTTTTCTGAATGTTGAGCTTTAAGCCAACTTTTTAGCATTATCTTAATAATGTTAGTATTAATTATGTACATTAATAATGCATCAGTTAATAATGTGTATGTATGTGTGACTGTATGTCGATACACATGTCAGCTTACTTACTTGACTGCTGCCTCTGACGCCATGGATGATTTTTGTAATAAATACTGAGAGACAACAGTCCCAAAATAGTAAAAAGTAGTACACTTTTGTTTCAGTTTAGAACTGTAAAATAAGTGCTACTATGAGCATTTTTGTATGTTTTGGTTCACATGTGTGTACATTTCTATTTAAATCTAGGAGCAGAACTTTTGTTTTACAGATAGTGGCAAACAATTTTTCAAAATTCTTCTTCTAATTCATATTCCCACCAGTAGTGTATGAGAATTCCCTTGCTCCACAGTCTCTCCAAATTTTTGTAATTAAAATTTTACTGGAACACAAGCATACACTTTAGTTTAATATTATCCATGGCTTATTTAATGCTACCATCACAGAGATGAATAGTTATGACAGAAATCACATGGCCCATGTATTCATTTCCTTGAGCTGCCATGACAAACCATCACAAACTGCTTGGCTTAGAACAAGAAAATGTATTCTCCTGTAGTTCTGGAAGCCAGGGCCTAAAATCAAAGTGCTGACAGAACAGCAATTCCTCTGGAGGCTCTAAGGCGAAGGTGGGGATCTTTCCTTCTCCCTTGTTAGCATTCCTTACCTTCCTTGGCTTGTGTCTACAACACTTCAATCTCTGTCTCAACTTCACATGAACTTCTCCTCTGTGTGTGTATGTGTTTTCTTCAGTGTGTCTCTTATAAGGATATTTATTATGTTTTGGCCCACCTGAATAATCCAGAGTGATCTCATCTTAAGATCCTTAACTTAGTTACATCTTTAAGACCATTTTCCATATAAGCTAATATTCACAGGTTCCATAAATTTTACATGGATATCTTCTAGGGGGGCATTTTCCAGCTTATCATAGCCCACAATATGTACTACTTGGTTGATCCTTTACAGCAGAAATAGATCAATCCCTGCATTAAAATATCTTTTATTATGTTTACTGGCCATTTGGATTGTCTCTTTTCTGAAGCACATTTTTCTACACACACACAAATATAAGAAAATTTTTTCTCTCATTTTGTTTCCCAAAGCTTGCCTTTTTAATCTCTAATTTGGATATTTTGATAAACTGAGGTGCTTAATTTTAATGTATTAATAGTCTGATTTACCAAACCTATAGATGCGGAGACAGTGGAAACAGTGTCAGACTTTATTTTTCTGGGCTCCAAAATTACTGCAGATGGTGACTGCAGCCATGAAATTAAAAGACGCTTACTCCTTGGAAGGAAAGTTATGACCAACCTAGATAGCACATTCAAAAGCAGAGACATTACTTTGCCAACAAAGGTTCGTCTAGTCAAGGCTATAGTTTTTCCTGTGGTCATGTATGGATGTGAGAGTTGGACTGTGAAGAAGGCTGAGCGCTGAAGAATTGATGCTTTTGAACTGTAGTGTTGAAGAAGACTCTTGAGAGTCCCTTGGACTACAAGGAGATCCAACCAGTCCATCCTAAGGGAGATCAGTCCTAGGTGTTCATTGGTGGGACTGATGTTGAAGTTGAAACTCCAGTACTTTGGCCATCTCATGTGAAGAGTTGACTCATTGGAAAAGACTCTGATGCTGGGAGGGATTAGGGGCAGGAGGAGAAGTGGACGACAGAGGATGAGATGGCTGGATGGCATCACCGACTCGACTCGATGGACATGAGTTTGGGTGAACTCCGGGAGTTGATGATGGACAGGGAAGCCTAGCATGCTGCAATTCATGGGGTCGCAAAAAGTCAGACATGACTGAGCGACTAAACTGAACTGACCTGATTTTATGTTTTGTGTGTGTATGTGTGTGTATGTTAGTATTCTGTATGTCCTATTTGCCTACCTCAAGTCAAGAAGATATTATTTTTTCCTAAAAGCTTTATTGGTTTACCTTTCATATTTAATTACAAAATCAAGAATTAATTTTTTGTGTGTGACATGATTTAAGAATCATGGAGGGGCACTAGATGGTGAGTAGGAAGATGCCGGACTTGCTTCTTCCCACAGACACATCAAAACCACATATAAAGCAACATCTCTGAGAAGTACGAGAAAACAAGCAGAAAAGATTTTGCTCAACTAAGGATAAAAAGAAAAAGCCACGTGGAGGTGGGTTAGAAAACCAGAGACACGATCTGGACAGCACCCATACTCCCAGCATGGCAACCCACAGGCAGGAAGAACATCACAGTTACAGAGATCCTCCCTGAAAAATGAGGGCTCCAAACCATGACTTGGGCTCCCAACCTGCCGGGGACCAGCCCCGGCTGATCCAGGGTATTCGAAGCGGGGACGGCGTCGGCGACCTATTTATTTAAATATTTTATCAAAGATATAAAGAGTAATAGGATGAGGATAGCTCAGTAGGAAAATTCAGTGGAGAAAAGAGGCTGAGTAGCTTGGTTTACGCGGGAGACCAATAAAACTTCAAGACAAGAAGTTTGCACCCCTTACGTAGGCCGCAGGCGTCCTTCCGTTCTCCCGAAGGAGAGGAGACACTGAGGTCTCCCCGGTCGGATCTTAGAAGCCCAGGCATAATTAGTAAGCATGGTGGGTTCCACGCTCCAGATGGAGACTCAGCCAGAGTGAGAGAGAGAGAGACATGGGGAGACCAGTATTTCGAGAAACTGATCCCAATTCTTTATTTTCCAGAGTCTGTTTTTATACACTGAGATGTTATACAAAAGTCACGTGGGGACAGCAGTCCTGACTTTTATTAAAGTCAGGTGCTTCAGACAAATGTATACAGAGGTCTTAGGGGTGTTACATCATCTTCTGGCCAGAGGGGCCTGCTGACAATTCTGACCCTCTCCTTGTGACAGCGGTCAGTCAATCAGGACACTTATTTCTCCAGGGCTGATTATTCTCAAAACAGACGCCACCCAAATAAAGTTACATTCCTACAGGGTGAGGGTGTAGTGGGTTTTAGTTAAGGAAAGAATTTACTTAGCCTAAGGTCTAACGTAATTAATATCAAAGGTTAATACTTATTCCTTCTATATATTCATTAATGTGTGTAAGGGCAGGGGATATGGAGACTTAGCAACAAACATTGGCTCAACAAATGAAAAACCCTTCACCAACACAATTTCTAACTAGCCCACTATACTTATAGTTTTCTAACTTCTCTAAAGAACCTGTTTTTAGAGGGTTTAAAGCATCTCGTGCCTCTCGTGGTTGGGAGGCTGTGAGCAATCACATGTGGCCGGATGAGCCTGTCAGGCAGGCTAGAGAAACTTCAGAGGAGTTTGTAGGTTAAAACACTCTTGTCACACCCAAGAGTTTTTATTGACTGGAGCTCTAGGTTAACTCCTTCTCCGAAAGAGGTGGTGGAGGACAGCCCCCCGTAAAGTCAGAGATGTAGGTGAGAGCACAAAGTAGTAAAGTAGGCAGGCTCTGGTTATGGGGGTAGATGCTTGAGGATTTCCAGGGGGACTCCTGAGGCTCGATCCCGCCTTTGCATATGTCGAGCCTCCTTCCTCATGACCTTTGTCACGGGCGGAGTACCTCACTCTGGCCCCCAACACCAACCCAGGGGACCTGCACCAGGAAGACAATCCCCTATAATGTCTGGCCTTGAAGAAGAATAGAGCTTAAATATCAGAAAGCTGGAGGGCTACAGGACACTGAGGCTGTTAAAGAGCATGCACTAACTCACATACTCGAAGTCCCACCACAGAGGCAACAGTTTGAAAAGTGCCTGGGTCATACATGAAGGAGACTCATTAACTGACTTTAGTGCATGTACCCAAAGGACAGGAATCTGTTGGAACACTGGGTATATGGAGGCTGTCAGGTCCCAGGTTTTTCTTACCTTCTACTGAGTTGGCCTGGCGCTGGAAGGTGCTATTCTGACTCTCCCCATCTACCTTACTAGCACTGCTTGCCCCACCCAAGGTTCAAAACAGACCCACCCCAGCAAATGGTCCTCCATAGTGACATACCAACTCCATACTTGGAATTTGCCCTTAGCTGGGATTTCCATACTTTTGCATTCCAGTACCCTATAATGAAAAGAACATCTATTTGGGGTGTTAATTCTGGAAGGTCTTGTAGGTATTCATAGAATCGTTCAACTACAGCTTCTTCAGTGTTACTGGTCAGGGCATAGACTTGGATTACCATGATATTGAACGGTTTGCCTTGGTAACAAATGGAGATCATTGTGTCCTTTTTAAGACTGCATCCAAGTACTGCATTTCCGACTCTTTTGTTGACTATGATGGCTACTACATTTCTTCTAAGGGATTCTTGCCCACAGTACTAGATATAATGGTCATCTCAGTTAAATTCACCCATTCAGTCCATTTTAGTTCATTGATTCCTAAAATGCGATGTTCACTTTTGCCATCTCCTGTTTGATCATTTCCAATTTGCCTTGATTCATGGACCTAACATTCCAGGTACCTATGCAATATTACTTTTTACAGCAAAGACCTTGCTTCCACCACCAGTCACATCTACAACTGGGTATTGTTTTTGCTTTGGCTCCGTCTCTTCTATCTTTCTGGAGTTATTTCTCCCTGATCTCCAGTAGCATATAGGGCACCTACCAACCTGGGGAGTTCATCTTTCAGTGTCCTATCTTTTTGCCTTTTCATACTGCTCATGGGGAATACTGAAGTGGTTTGCCATTTTCTTCTCCAGTGGACCACATTTTGTCAGATGTCCAAAAAAGACGTCCTTTTCATTATGGGGGACTGGATTGCAAAAGTAGGAAGTCAAGAAACACCTGGAGTAACAGGCAAATTTGGCCTTGGAGTACAGGGCAAAGGCTAATAGAGTTCTGCCAAAAGAAAGCACTGGTCATAGCAAACATCCTCTTCCAACAACACAAGAGAGGACTCTACACGTGCACAACACCAGATGGTCAATACAGAAATCAGACTGATTATATGCTTTGCAGCCCAAAATGGAGAAACTCTATACAGTCAGTAAAAACAAGACCAGGAGCTGACTGTGGCTCAGATCATGAACTCCTTATTGCCAAATTCAAACTTGAAGAAAGTAGGGGAAACCACTAGACCATTCAGGTATGACCTAAATCAAATCCCTAACGATTATGGAGTGGAAGTGAGAAATAGATTTAAGGGACTAGATCTGATAGAGTACCTGATCAATTATGGACAGAGGTTCATGACATTGTACAGGAGACAGGGATCAAGACCATCCTCATGGAAAAGAAATGCAAAAAAGCTGCCTGAAGAGGCCTTACAAATAGCTGTGAAAAGAAGAGAGGCAAAGAGCAAAGGAGAAAAGGAAAGATATAACCATTTGAATGCAGAGTTCCGAAGACTAGCAAGGAGAGATAAGAAACGCTACCTCAGTGATCAATGCAAAGAAATAGAGGAGAACAACAGAATGGGAAAGACTAGAGATCTCTCCAAGAAAATTAGAGATACCAAGGGAATATTTTGTGCAAAGATGGGCTCAATAAAGGACAGAAATGGTATGGACTTAACAGAAGCAGAAGATATTAAGAAGAGGTACCAAGAATACACAGGAGAACTGTACAAAAAAGGTCTTCACAACCAAGATAATCATGATGGTGTGATCACTCACCTAGAGCCAGACATCCTGGAATGTGAAGTCAAGTGGGCCTTAGGAAGCATCACTACGAACAAAGCTAGTAGAGGTGATGGAATTCCAGTGGAGCTATTTCAAATTATGAAAGATGATGCTGTGAAAGTGCTGCACTCAATATGCCAATAAATTTGGAAAACTCAGCAGTGGCCACAGGACTGGAAAACATCAGTTTTCATGCCAATCCCAAAGAAAGGCAATGCCAAAGAATGCTTAAACTACCACACAATTGCACTCATCTCACATGCTAGCAAAGTAATGCTCAAAATTCTCCAAGCCAGGCTTCAGCAAAATGTGAACTGTAAACACTCAGATGTTCAAGCTGGTTTTAGAAAAGGTAGAGGAACCAGAGATCAAATTGCCAGCATCTACTGGATCATCTGCCTGGAAAATCCCATGGACAGAGGAGCCTGGAAGGTTGCAGTCCATGGGGTCACTGAGGGTTGGACACGACTGAGTGACTTCACTTTCAATTTTCACTTTCATTCATTGGAGAAGGAAATGGCAACCCACTCATTGTTCTTGCCTGGAGAATCCCAGGGACGGGGAGCCTGGTAGGCTGCCATCTATGGGGTCGCACAGAGTTGGACACGACTGAAGTGACTTAGCAGCAACTGGATCATCAAAAAAGCAAGAGAGTTCCAGAAAAACATCTATTTCTGCTTGATTGACTATGCCAAAACCTTTGACTGTGTGGATCACAATAAACTATGGAAAATTCTGAAAGAGATGGGAGTATCAGACCACCTGACCTGACTCTTGAGAAACCTGTATGCAGGTCAGGAAGCAACAGTTAGCATTGGTCATGGAACAGCAGACTGGTTCCAAATAGGAAAAGGAATACGTCAAGGCTGTATATTGTCACCCTGCTTATTTAGCTTACATGCAGAGTACATCATGAGAAACACTGGGCTTGAAGAAGCACAAGCTGGAATCAAGATTGCCAGGAGAAATATCAATAACCTCAGATATGCAGATGATACCACCCTTATTACAGAAAGTGAAGAAAAACTGAAAAGCCTCTTGATGAAACTGAAAGAGAGTGAAAAAGTTGGCTTAAAGCTCAACATTCAGAAAACAAAGATCATGGCATCCAGTCCCATCACTTCATGGCAAATAGATGGAGAAACAGGGGAAACAGTGGCAGACTTTATTTTGGGGGCTCCAAAATCACTGCAGATGGTGACTGCAGCCATGAAATTAAAAGATGTTTACTCCTTGGAAGGAAAGTTATGACCAACCTAGATAGCATATTCATAAGCAGAGACATTACTTTGCCAACAAAGGTCTGTCTAGTCAAGGCTGTGGTTTTTCCAGTGGTCATGTGGGAATGTGAGAGTTGAAAGCTGAGTGCTGAAGAATTGATGTTTTGAAGTGTGGTGTTGGAGAAGACTCTTGAGAGTCCCTTGGACTGCAAGGAGATCCAACCAATCCATCCTAAATGAGATCAGTCTTGAGTGTTCATTGGAAGGACTGATGTTGAAGCTGAAACTCCACTACTTTGGCCACCTGATGTGAAGAACTGACTCATTTGAAAACACCCTGAAGCTGGGAAAGATTGAAGGCGGGAGGTGAAGGGGATGACAGAATGAGATGGTTGGATGGCATCACCAATTCAATGACATGAGTTTGAGTGAAGTCTGGGAGTTGGTGATGGACAGGGAGGCCTTGTGTGCTTCAGTTCATGGGGTCACAAAGAGTTGGACATGACTCAGCGAATGAACTGAACTGAACTGAACTGGTTTTTTCATCCCCCTGAAGCAGCTGCTGTCCCAAGATCAATGCCACATACCAGAGCACCTGCAACAGTCACAGTCAGGCGTTACAGACAACCACAGTAGAAGGTAGCCACACACTAGCATACCCACAGAAATCGCAGCCCAGCCACAATATGAGGGCACATGCAGCCCACATGGAGAGACTCTTGGAGCATCTGGCTCCGGCAACCAAGCGGATCACACTCTGGGTCCCACACGTCACCTTCTACATACAGTCTCCTTCAAGACAAAGAGGTATAGCTAATCTCCCTAATACATAGAAATAAACACAGCGAGTTTGGCAAACTAAGCAGACAAAGGACTATGTTCCAAGTGAAAGAACAAGACAAAACATTAAAAAAAAAAAAAAGGGAAATAACAAAATGGAGATAAGAAACTATCAGACAAAGAGTTCAGTGCAGTGGTCAAAAAGAAGCTCACCAAACTCAGGAGAAGAATGCAGGAGAGAACTTCAACAAAGAGATAGGAAATACTAAAAAGAATCAACCAGAGCTTTAGAACATAATAACCAAAATGGAAAATATGCTAGAGAGCACTAACAGCAAATTAGAAAATTCAGAAGAACAAATCACCAATTTGAAAGACAGGGTAGTAGAAATCACCCAATCAGAACAGAAAGAAAAAAAAAGTGAAGCTAGTTTAAGGGAACTCTGAGATAACATCAAGCATATTAAACATTCACATTATAAGGGTCCCAGAAAAAAAGAGAGAAAGAGGCAGAAAACCCATTTGAAGAAATGATCAACGAAAACTTCCCTAACCTAGGAAAGAAAAGTGAAAGTGAAAGTTGCTCAGTTGTGTCTGACTCTTTGCAACACCATGGACTATACAGTCCATGGAATTCTCTAGGCCAGAATACTGGAGTGGGTAGCCTTTCCCTTCTCTAGGGGATCTTCCCAACCCACGGGCTGAACCCAGGTCTCCCGCATTGCAGGCGTATTTTTTAGCAACTGAGCCACAAGGGACAGATATCCAAATTCAGGGAGCACAGAAAGTCCCAAACAAGATGAGCCCAACAAGACTGACACCATGACACATTACAATTAAAATGTCAAACATTAAAGATAAAAGATAATCTTAAAAGCAGCAAGAGGAAGACAAATAGTTACATATAGGGGAGCCCCCATAAAACAATCAGCTGACTTTTCAATAGAAACTTTATAGGATAGAAAAGAGTGGCATGAGATATTCAAGGAATATCTGAAAGGAAGAAACTTGGAATCATGAATTAATTATCTGGCAAGGTTAGTATTCAGAATTGAAGAAAAGATCAAGAATTTCCCAGACAATCAAAAAGTGACCTTACAAGAAAGGTTAAAAGCACTTGTTCCAGAAATATAAAAATTATGACAGAAAACACCTCACTGGAGGAGCAAAGCATATAGGAGAGGTAGTGGATCAAACAGCTTTATAGATAGTATCCAGATGGAAGGAAAAAGTAGTCAAGTCATCTATATTTACAGTAATTACATATGTGATGTACAACATACAAAAGACTAAAAATACAACAGAAACAAAAAATGGTACATAGATGTTTTTATATAAAATTAAGAAAAATCTTTAAAGATAAGCACCATAATGTTTACTGTAGTTATCTCTGGGTAGTGGAATTTTAAGAACCAGAGTTGGGGGCTCTTTTCTTACTACATTAATTAGTTTTAAGTCAGGACTGTGGGAAACTCTTTTTTTTTTTTTTAATTAAATAGGAAAAAGGAAAATAAGCAATCAGATATTCCTGTAGACTACATCACGATCTTTATGTGTGTCATTTGGTCAAAATTTTTCTAAATATTAGCATTGATTAATATTGCCTCTTATAAACAGAGAAAAACAATATGATTGTTACTCAAGCAAGTATAATTTGCAAATCTATAGGCTAACTGATACTTAGAAGCACCTATCACTAAAATTTGCAAAATGATTAAAAAAACAGAGCACTACTAGTATTTTCCTATACTGACCATATTTCAAAGACCTATTTGGTTTCATTTTAACTTCTCTCAGTAATAATTTTCTAATTGAATTTTAGGGGCATGTCAATATGATGATACAGTGCCAGGTTGTCATGCAGCAAATATACCCCAAAGGAGTAACTCTAAAAGGCAGATAATGTTGACATATTCTGGCTTCTGTGAATTTCATGCCTATGTCAGCCTGAATTGTGCAAAACTGAGCTCTAAAGCTAAGAGTTCTCTAAAAACATTTTTCATGGTTTATTTATTTAACAGTCACACTGAAATCTATGTCCCCTTGATTTTTCAAATATCAGATACCTTTTTAAAATCAGGCCCATTTAATTGATATTTTAAACTCAATATTTAAATATAAGTATTTTAAATATGTATGCTATACATACATTCTTATGCATACTACATATCCAGTAGGGTGAGAGAGAGAGAGGAACAGCGAGAAGAAGAAATTCATTAAAGCATAGTTCATCCAAAAATTTTCAGCTTCTTTTTACTTTGTGGCCCTCCATCTTAAAATATCAAATTAAGTTTGAGATTTGAAACTTTTTAACAAAAATAATAATGTATGCTCTAAATTCTGCTCAATCACTATTTTTTATTACTAGGTTCTAAGAGCAATTTTGAAATTTCAATAAATGTGTTAGGATGTACAGATTTCATAACTATAGAAAAATAAATCAATAGCTATTTTGAAAAAGAAAAGTGAAAAGCAGAAGATTTTTGTTTCTCATGAAATGTCAGGAGGTTGTGTTTGTATTAATGAGAAACATTATCTTACCAAAGAATCCTGGTATCCTCATTTCCATTTATATAGGAAATTGATTAATACTTAACTAATTGGCACATGCAAATGGGGATTAACTAAATTCACTTTTCTTCACAACTCAATGACTGTAATTTAGATCCTTACTTAGATTTAAATCTTTTATTATTTTTGAAGGTAATCATCTTCCTGTTGTTAGAAATAAAATATCAAAGCACCATGCTAATTATAGCTTATTTGTGTCTCACAAATTACCTAATTAACATTACTGAGAAGTAAATGTACAGTAGCAAAGTTTAAACTCCTGAACTGGAGTTAAGCCCTTTACACAATATAGTGAGGGGATATATACGCTATTGAATGCCATTGGGTCAGATAAGACTTTGGAGCTAATAACCATAGTTAGATATTCAAGTTTTACTTCAAAAGAAAAGCTTATTCTGATGTTTCAATGCAATTACATCTCTGAACTTTCTCAATTAGCTCTCCTAGATAGGTAAGGGACACGAGGAGGTGGGAAAACAGAAAGATGCGCATGGCTGGGAAAGTAAAATTAAGTAAAAATCTCAAAAGGTTTATGGCATGCATGATTTGCTTGGGGAAACTCTATAAAATCAATGTAGTCACGGCTTTGGAATAGCTGACTAGTGTATTTCAAAACCTAAGATTCTGGCAATCATAATTCCTTAGGTTCAGGGCAAAAATCTTGTTAAGCAGTTTATTTAGAGGGAAATAGCTAGAAGGGTAACACTTTCTGAGATGTCTAAACCCAATTCATTCACATGCAAATTTAATATATGGTGGGATACTTATGTAGAATTGTAGGCACATTTTTAGGAGCAGCTCTGAGTTAGCTGTGAGGTAGACTTTTTCAGATATATTTGGACCAGGACTTCCCTTGGCCATATACATATTAAATATTTATTGAGTAGTTATTATATGTATGAGGGACTACACTACAATCTCTAGGGTTTCCCTGGTGGCTCAGATGGTAAAGAATCTGCCTGCAGTGCAGGAGACTGGGGTTCAATCCCTGGGTTGGGTAGATCCCCTGGAGAATGGCAACCGATTTGAGTATTCTTGCCTTAAGAATTCCATGGACAGAGGACTATGGTGGGCTACAGTCCATTGGGTCGTGAAGAGTCAGAGATGACTGAGCCTCTAACACTTAACACTACAATCTCAATATGTAAGAGTGAAAAAGACTGGTGAGATTACTGTTACTGAGCAAAGGGCTCACTGCCTGATGCACACAGAAGTCAGTACTATGACTCAGGCTTTTGAGAAAACAAAAAGCTTTATTGCAAGGTCAACCATCAAGGAGACAGGAGGCATAGCTCAAATCTGTCTTCCTGATCCAGGGTTCAGTCAGACATTTATGAGTTGAGGGAGGAGGACGTGAGTCTGGGTGAACTCCAGGAGTTGGTGATGGACAGGGAGGCCTGGCGTGCTGCGATTCATGGGATCTCAAAGAGTTGGACATGACTGAGCGACTGAACTGAACTGAACTGAGGTGATTTCCAAAGCAGCAGAAAATACAGGGCAAAGGATGCAGGAAACCAGAAGTTTAGGAATATCACGTGGTTCAATATCCTAAAGAACAGGTGCCCAAGTCCTGATGTTTACTTATGTACTATAAGCCAGGCTGTATCCAAAAGCCCACACTTCATAGATCCAGTCATGTGAAAACTTGAAGGCTTTTCCAGATTTCTAATATGGAAATATTACAGTCTTGAATCATTTAGGTTACTCCAACTTTGCATGATATAGCCCTAATGCTATATTTGAACCCTCAGAATCCGTGGAATAGCTTTCTTATAGACCAAATGTCTTGATGAGTCACACATGGCCTCACTCTAGCTACACAAACTCCAGACAGGTTCTCACTCTAATCAGATAAAACCTAAACTTTGTTAAGTGGGCAGTTTGTTTTGGGGGTGAGGTCCTCCTCTTTTAGCATCCTTCTTTTCTCACGTTCAGTCTTTGTCTTCATCTGGCATCTTTTCAGTTGTCTCCAATAAACAGGCTATTTTCCATCATTCACCTGGATAATGCACCAAACACCTGATTTGCCCTTTCTGCCTCCCTTATAAAAAATGCCTTAATCCACTGTCCATCCCTTCCCAGCCTTTCTAAAGAGTCTAATAAACTAACCTGTGTTCAGGCTGATAATGGCTTAATTCAGACAGAATAACAGTAGAAGCATTCTGGAGAAACCTGACCTACCAAAAATGTTGAGGGCAACAGCCATTCCTGGAGTAGAAATCAAGCCCTCTACACTCTTAAAATTAGACCAAATGGAAGACTGCTTCACAGTGCTTTATAATATATTTCAAACCTTGAGAGTTGGTTTCCCAAATGATGCAATGCTTGTTCTAAGAAAGAAGGTTTGCCTCATATCAAGAGAAGGGTTTTTAAATCATGATGTGAATACAGAAGGAAAGAAATTACTGGAAAAGGAGCAAAACCTTTCATCTTTGACCCAGTGTCCCACAGAGTGGAAAACATTTACTTTGAGATTCCATACACAGGTCAATGTACCACAGAAGCCAAGAGTGGTTTTTAAAAACAATAACACCAACCATAAGCCACCCAAGAATCAGAGACTTTACAGACCAGTTTCTTCCTTCACATGCTCATTTTCATGGCCACATGGGTTGGGGGAAAATTGTGCATCCTGCTAAATTGGTTTTCAGTGTGTATATGAATGTGTTTTAGTCCTGACATATTTTCCTATTGGTAAGGGTGAAAAAAATAAAAAAAGGCAAGGGAAAGAAAATGTTTTAAATACTGCAAATTTCAGTGTATAAATAAAGTTTCCCAGTAGATTCAAAACTGTGGATAGACTTTAAAAACAAGCTTTGTTTTTGCTATTTGCACTTTAAATTCTTTGTTATTCACTAGTTAAGTCGTGTCCAACTCTTTGTAACCCCATGGACCTAGCAAGCCAGGCTCTTCTGTCCTCCACCATCTACCAGAGTTTGCTCAAATTCATGTCCACAGAGTTGGTCATGCTACCTAACCATCTCATCCCCTGTGACTCCCTTCACCTTTTGCCTTTCCCAGCATTAAGGTATTTTCCAATGAGTTAGCTTTTTGCATCTGATGGCCAAAGTACTGGAGCTTCAGCTTCAGCAACAGTCCTTCCAAAAAAGGCACAGGGTTGATTTTCTTTAGGATTGACTGGTTTGATCTCTTTGCAGTCCAAGCGACTCTCAAGAGTCTTCTCCAGCACCACAGTTCAAAAGCATCAATTCTTCAGTGTTCAGTCTTCTTTATGGTCCAGCAAGACTACTGCAAAAACCATAGCTTTGACAATATGGACCTTTGTTAGCAAAGTGATGCTCTGCTTTTTAATACGCTGTCTAGATTTGTCATAGTTTCCTTGCTATTTCCTAGTTAAAGAGTATTTTCTTCAAAAATCTCGTAGACTTACTACAAAACATCCCCATACGAAAGATTATGTGCCCTTCCTTTAAGACCAGACTACTTCTTAGCCAATGTTCTGGTTAGCCAGAAGTCTTAGGTTAGCCAAAGTCTTTCCAACTTTGACTCCAAGAAGGCGTCCCTGCCCACCACAAGTCATTCTTGTGACACTCCACTGATATCACAGCCTTATTTTCCAGGTGTTCATTTTATTATATCTCCCCAAAACAACTTCTCTTCAATCTTTCTCTTGTAGATTTTAATATAGTAACAAGAAAAAATAATATGACTGAATGAACAATGTATGAGTAAAAAAATGAATAAACAAACCAAGTTCGTTTACTTCCATAAATTCAGGTAAATAGTTGTTTAGATAAAAACTAAGACCATGGCATCTGGTTCCATCACTTCATGGCAAATAGAAGGGGAAACAGTGGAAACAGTGGCTGACTTTATTTTGGGGGCTCTAAAATCACTGCAGATGGTGACTGCAGCCATGAAATTAAAAGATGCTTACTCCTTGGAAGGAAGGTCATGACCAACCCAGACAGCATATTAAAAAGCAGAGATATTACTTTGCCAACAAAGGTCCCTCTACTCAAGGCTATGGTTTTACCATTGGTCATGTATGGATGTGAGAGTTGGACTGTGAGGAAGGCTGAGCACCGAAGAATTGATGCTTTTGAACTGTGGTGTTGGAGAAGACTCTTGCGAGTCCCTTGGACTGCAAGGAAATCCAACAGTCCTGGGTGTTCATTGGAAGGACTGATGCTGAGGCTGAATCTCCAATACTTTGGCCACCTCATGCAAAGAGTTGACTCATTGGAAAAGACCCTGATGTTGGGAGGGATTGGGGGCAGGAGGAGAAGGGGATGACAGAGGATGAGATGGCTGGATGGCATCACCGACTCGATGCACATGAGTTGGGTGAACTCCGGGAGTTGGTGATGGACAGGGAAGCCTAGCGTGCTGCTATTCATGGGATCGCAAAGAGTCGGACATGACTGAGTGCCTGACCTGAACTGAACTGAACCTTTAACAACTACCTAATATGAAAATAGAAATAAAACATTAGCAGAGTGAATGACAGAGTCCGTTTTTTGTCAAATGACTGTTTCCTCTTAGTATATATTAGGCTATTTGGAAAGGTTTTCAGACCAGTAAAGGGCTTCCCAGCCTGCCAATGCAGGAGAAGTAAGAGACACGGGTTCAGTCCCTGGGTCGGGAATATCTCCTGGAGGAGGACACGGCAACTGATTCCAGTATTCTTGCCTGGAGAATCCCATGGACGGAGAAGCCTGGTGGGCTAGGGTCCATAGGGTCTCAAAGAGTTAGACACGACTGAATTGACTTAGCACACAGGCACAAAGTATCATTTGATACATTTAAGCAGTCATTTACTACATAATACCCTGCTTATGTGGAAAATTCATGGAACTCTCAACTCCTATAGAGAGCAGTTAAGGCTCTGGAGGGTTAAAACTGCCTCTTAGAACCATGGCAGTAATCAGCAAGGAACGCTTTTCCAATTTTGTAGATTCAGAAGAGAAAAGGATTATCTTTTGTAAAATTTTTAATAATGCCAAATGAACTTGTATGGTTGGTACACTCAGTGAAGTTTCCCTAGTCATTCTAATTTTAATAAAATGCTATTTTTAAAACAGATGGTATCACTAATACCCTAATATTTTAAGAACATAAACTGAACTTAATAAATTTGAGATTATTATTAGTATTATCCTCGTTAAAAGCATTATCTTATTTAATTCCCACAATAAATCTAAAATGAAGGTATCACAATTATCCCTAACTTATACATGGGGAAACTAGAGGAAAAGTAATTGACCGAAGCTAATTGCAGTTAGAGCTGAAATTTGAGCCCAATTATGTCCAACTTCTAAGCTCAAACTTTTAATCACTAAAATATAGTCTCCTTCATCATGTATAATCACAAGAGCATTAGCTCCAAAAGGCAGATTTACTTATCTGTTTGGTATATCACAATGACTATTGAACTATTAGTCACTGAACTAATGACTAATAGTTCAATGACTATCTTACATAATGGGTACTTATTTGTTGAACGGAAGAATGATAAATAATGAGGATTATCTTATATCAACACTAGGCCAAGCCTCTCAACTCAGTTCTTGACTCCATAAGGTTAGAAGGAAGATATTAATCTGAAAAAAAAGAGTAGATTAGATGTACGAAGTTAGCAGAATTCTTCACATCTATGACACGTTTTGACAGATACCTCATAACGTGCATAAAGTGAAACTTTCTGGAATTGATGGTAGACTGTGCCACTTATGATGTCTCTCCACTATTTATGATAAAATAAAGACTAAGGTCTTTTTATTCCTGTTAAACATATAACTCTTCAGTTCAGTTCAGTCACTCAGTCCTGTCCAACTCTTTTTGACCCCAAAAACTGCAGCACACCAGGGCTCCCTGTCTGACACCAACTCCCAGAATCCAACCAAACCCATGTCCATTGAGTCGGTGATGCCATTCAACCATTCATCCTCTGTCATCCCCTTTTCCTCCTCCCCTAAATCTTTCTCAGCATCAGGGTCTTTTCAAATGAGTCAGCTCTTCACAACAGGTGGCCAAAGTATTGGAGTTTCAGCCTCAGCATCAGTCCTTCCAATAAACACCCAGGACTGGTCTCCTTTAGGATGGACTGGTTGGATTTCCTTGCATTCCAAGGAACTCTCAAGAGTCTTCTCCAATGCCACAGTTCAAAAGCATCAATTCTTTGGTGCTCAGCTTACTTCACAGTCCAACTCTCACATTCATACATGACCACTGGTAAAACCATTGCCTTGTCTAGACGGACCTTTGTTGGCAAAGTAATATCACTGCTTTTTAATATGCTATCTAGGTAGGTGATAACATTCCTTCCAAGGAGTAAGCATCTTTTAATTTCATGGCTGCAATCACCATCAGCAGTGATTTTGGAGCCCAAAAAATAAAGTCAGCCACTGTTTCCACTGTTTCCCCATCTATTTGCCATGAAGTGATGGGACCAGATGCCATGACCTTAGTTTTCTGAATGTTGAGCTTCAAGCCGACATTTTCACTCTCTTCTTTCACTTTCACGAAGAGGCTTTTTAGTTCTTCTTTACTTTCTGCCATAAGGGTGGTGTCATCTGCATATCTGAGGTTATTGATATTTCTCCTGGCAATCTTGATTCCAGCTTGTGTTTTATCCAGCCCAGCGTTTCTCATGATGTCCTCTGCATATAAGTTAAATAAGCAGGGTGACAATATACAGCCTTGACATACACCTTTTCCTATTTGGAACCAGTCTGTTGTTCCATGTCCAGTTCTAACTGTTGCTTCCTGACCTGCATACAGGCTTCTCAAGAGGCAGGTCAGGTGGTCAGGTATTCCCATCTCTTACAGAATTTTCTGGTTTATTGTGATCCACACAGTCAAAGGCTTTGGCATAGTCAATAAAGCAGAAATAGATGTTTTTCTGGAACTCTCTTGTTTTTT
Source organism: Bos mutus (assembly GCF_027580195.1). Classification (NCBI taxonomy): domain Eukaryota; kingdom Metazoa; phylum Chordata; class Mammalia; order Artiodactyla; family Bovidae; genus Bos; species Bos mutus. The sequence continues at coordinate 35,255,996 of NC_091617.1, read as the reverse complement.
TCATGATCCAGCAGATGTTGGCAATTTGATCTCTGGTTCCTCTGCCTTTTCTAAAACCAACTTGAACATCTGGAAGTTCACAGTTCATGTATTGCTGAAGCCTGGCTTGGAGAATTTTGAGCATTACTTTACTAGCGTGTGAGATGAGTGCAATTGTGCGGTAGTTTGAGCATTCTTTGACATTGCGTTTCTTTGGCATTGGAATGAAACTGACCTTTTCCAGTCCTGTGGCCACTGCTGAGTTTTCCAAATTTGCTGGCATGTTGAGTGCAGCACTTTCACAGCATCATCTTTCTGGATTTGAAATAGCTCAACTGGAATTCCATAACCTTTACTAGCTTTGTTCATAGTGATGCTTTCTAAGGCCCACTTGACTTCACATTCCAGGATGTCTGGCTCTAGGTGAGTGATCACACCATTGTGATTATTTGGGTCATGAAGCTCTTTTTTGTACAGTTCTTCTGTGTATTCTTGCCATCTCTTCTTAATATCTTCTGCTTCTGTTAGGTCCATACCATTTCTGTCATTTACTGAGCCCATCTTTGCATGAAATGTCCCCTTAGTATCTCTAATTTTCTTGAAGAGATCTCTAGTCTTTCCCATTCTGTTGTTTTCCTCTATGTCTTTGCATTGACCGCCGAGAAAGGCTTTCTTATCTCTTCTTGCTATTCTTTGGAACTCTGCATTCAGATGTTTATATCTTTCCTTTTCTCCTTTGCTTTTCGCTTCTCTTCTTTTCACAGCTATTTGTAAGGCCTCCCCAGACAGCCATTTTGCTTTTTTGCCTTTCTTTTCCATGGAGTTGGTCTTGTTCCCTGTCTCCTGTACAATGTCACGAACCTCTGTCCATAGTTCATTAGGCACTCTATCTATCAGATCTAGTCCCTTAAATCTATTTCTCACTTCCACTGTATAATCATAAGGGATTTGATTTTGGTCATACCTGAATGGTCTAGTGATTTTCCCTACTTTCTTCAATTTAAGCCTGAATTTGGCAATAAGGAGTTCATGGTCTGAGCCACAATCAGTTCCCAGTCTTGTTTCTGCTGTATAGAGCTTCTCCATCTTTGGCTGCAAAGAACATAATCAACCTGATTTCGGTGTTGACCATTTGGTAATGTCCACGTGTAGAGTTTTCTCTTGTGTTGTTGGAAGAGGGTGTTTGCCATGACCAGTGTGTTCTCTTGGCAAAACTCTATTAGCCTTTGCCCTGCTTCATTCCATATTCCAAGGCCAAATTTGCCTGTTACTCCAGGTGTTTCTTGACTTCCTACTTTTGCAATCCAGTCCCCTATAATGAAAAGGACATCTTTTTTGGGTGTTAGTTCTAAAAGGTCTCGTAGTTCTTTTTAGAACCGTTCAACTCATCTTCTTCAGCATTACTGGTTGGGGCATAGACTTGGATTACCATGATATTGAATGGTTTGCCTTGGCAGCGAACAGAGATCATTGTGTCATTTTTGAGATTGTATCCAAGTACTGCATTTTGGGCTCTTTTTTTGACTGTGATGGCTATTCCATTTCTTCTAAGGGATTCCTGCCCACAGTAGTATATATAATGGTTATCTGAGTTAAATTCACCCATTCCAGTCCATTTTAGTTCACGGATTCCTAGAATATCAGTGTTCACTCTTGCCATCTCCTATTTGGCCACTTCCAGTTTGCCTTGATTCATGGACCTAACATTCTAGCTTCCTATGCAATATTGCTCTTTACAGCATTGGACCTTGCTTCTATCACCAGTCACATCTGCAACTGGGTATTGTTTTTGCTTTGTATCTTCTGTCTTTCTGGAGTTATTTCTCCACTTATCTCCAGTAGCATATTGGGCACCTACCAATCTGGGGAGTTCATCTTTCAGTGTCTTATCTTTTTGGCTTTTCATACTGCTCATGAGGTTCTAAAGGCAGGAATAATGAAGTGGTTTGCCATTCCCTTTTCCAGTGGACCACATTCTGTCAGACCTCTCCACCATGACCCATCCATGTTGGGTGGCCCCACACATCATGGCTTAGTTTCATTGTGTTAGACAAGGCTGTCATCCATGTGATCAGATTGGCTAGTTTTCTGTGATTATGGTCTCAGTGTGTCTGCCCTCTGATGCCCTCTCACAACACCTACCATCTCACTTGGGTTTCTTTTACCTTGAACATGGGGTATCTCTTCACGGCTGCTCCAAAAAAGCGCAGCCACCGCTCCTTAGCTTGGACATATCATATATATAGATAAATGATTGACAGATGATAGATAGACACATACATAGAGATAGACAGATAAATATGTAAATACACAATCACATATACATGATTAAAGCCATTTAAAGTAACAGAGATGCACAAAGAATGCACTTGGTAGAGTTTATCTGTGAAACATTCATCCAAAACATCTGTTTCAGAAAGGCCTTGAAGGATATGTGAGATCTGAATGGGCAGAAAGCAGAAAAAAATAGATTTTTTAGGTAGGAAAATCATGTGAAAAAATTCAGAAGGGGAAGCAGATAATATTGGATAAGGATGGTAGGAGATAGATTACTGACAGCAGATGAAAAAATTGGGGTCATAAAATAAAATTAGAGTCATTGATGAAAGAACTCCAGTGTCAACTAAATAACTTAGTACTTTTTTAGATAAGCTTTGAGATATGGTATGATGAAAGTGATATTCATTTGTCAGCATTATCCACTTCTCATCTCTCCTCTCCAACTAGATGATACCTTTTTCCAATGCAAAAACAAGACGACTCAGAGGTTATTTTCTGGGATCATTTTGAAGACAAAAATTTCCAAGAAATCAACTCTTGCCTATAAAAATCTGAATTTAATTAAATGAGGAAAAATAAAAACTTGTGTAAAACAAAAATAAATGTTACAACTGGCACACAGTAATGTAAAAAAAGCTCACTAATCAAAAAACACATTTTTTTTTTCAGGCAATAAAACTTAGCCAATACTTATGTGGCGGGAAATCTCAACCTACATCCACTTTGCCAGTATTAGGGGGTACTTTTAATTATCAAGACTCTAGAGACTTCTCTTATGTAAGGAAAATGTTACTTACAGAATTAGGATATCAACTTTCACCTTATATGTTATAATGCATAGAAGTTATTTTCATGGGTTTTCACCATGGCAGAAAATCCTTTAAAACAAATTACTTTCCAGTTTAGCATATTTTTCTGTATACCAGTGCCCAATTCAATAATTCTGAATGCTTTGAGAAGTGAAGCACAGGAAATTTTTTCATCTTTGAGTTGGCATGTTTCCTCTTCCACACCATAATATTGCACTTAGCATCGGCTGGGCAAGCCGAGCTGGCTGTCCCACTGCCCTCCACAAACCACAGCCATGAGTATATCTTATTTGGGAGACCAAGTTCAAGTAAATGATTCTCAGATCCGGGTCAAAGGCATTAGCAGGTTGGCAAAATTGATTGTGGTAAAACAGAAATGCCCTTTGTAAAATAACATAAAAGCAAAAAATGTCCAAGTACTTTGTGTTTTGGTTTAAAAATAATTTCCTATGGGATACCAGTCCCTCAGTAAATGCCAATAGCATACTGGAACTAAATTCACCAAATCAAACATTATCTGAATCCTTTGATTGCTTTCCCACATTCTCTTTCTTTACAAAGTCAATAACCATTGATTTATTATATATTCTTAGAATTTAAAATTTATGTATTTGGAATGTCTTTATGGATCTGAGGATGATTCTTGTTATCAACTAATACAGAGATGAAATTATTCCTAGAGAGAATACTTCTGTGCTACCAAGAAGTAAAATATTAAAATCTATTTTGAGTTGGCAAGAGTCCACACTAGCTTGTACAAATAGAAAATTTAGTAACTGAAGCACCAAAATGGCATGGTTAAAAGACAGTTTTACACTAAATCTTAAGGAACTTCCCCCCTTACCTTGTAGGATACAACTATTTCACAACATGATAAATGTAGCATAGACTCAATAAATATTTATTCATAAATATATTGTTTGATAATGTGCAAAGAGCACAGAGACAGGAATCAATCAAAGTCAGATCAACATTATTTATTTTCAGGAATACTTATATTTATTTCAGGAATTTGTTATTATTGTTCAGTTGCTCATTCATGTCAGATTCTGTGCGATCCCATGGACTGCAGCATGCCAGGCCTCCCTGTCCTTCACCATCTCTGAGTCTGCTCAAACTCACGTCCATCAAGTTGGTGATGCCATCCAACCATCTCATCCTCTGTCGTCCCCTTCTCCTCCTACCTTCAATCTTTCCCAGCAGCAGGGTCTTTTCCAATGAGTCAGCTCTTCGCATCAGGTGGCCAAACTATTGGAGCTTCAGCTTCAGAATCAGTCCTTCCAATGAATATTCAGGACCGTTTTCCTTTAGGATTGACTGGTTTGATTCCCTTGCAGTCCATGGGACTCTCAAGAATCTTCTCCAATACCACAATTCAAAAGCATCAGGTCTTTGGTGCTCAGCTTTCTTGGTAGTCCAACTCTCACATCCATACATGACTACTGAAAAAACCATTGCTTTGACTAGACGGACGTTTGTCAGCAAAGTAATGTCTCTGTTTTTTAATATGCTGTCTAGGTTCATCATAGGTTTTCTTTCAAGAAGCATATTTCAGGAATATGAATGAAAATAGAAATCTCATTGTTTATGTGAAATGGATATGCTATAAGTTCAGGATTTATTAGAAATAAAAATATTAGACACAAATAAACAATTTTAGCCTATAATCATTTGAGCATTTTTTTTTTTTTTTTTTTTCTGAACATGGTGGAAATTTATCATTATCAATTAAAGACTACTGTGGAACATATTCTAAAAATAGACTCCCCAATTCAATAATTTGGAAATAGTCAGAAGTCCTCTTCACTTTATTCTGAGAAAAGTGATGACACACATATTCTTATTTCACTTTCAGTTTAGCTACGTGTTTTATTTTAAAGACCAACAAGTCTCTCCAGTGTTCCTTTGGAGAAGCATTAAATAAATCTCAGGTGCAGCTGCTAAGTCACCTTGCCCACATTAGAGTTCCCTATCTAAGAAGCAGTTCATTTGAACATCAGTATCTACAATTCAGAGTATCTGTCCTTAAGATTTTCCATATGAGGTTCCATTTGATTTCCATGTCTCTGATGTCTCAACCCAAGCATCTACTATGGTCAGTCTCTTGAGATTTTTGTGGTACCTCAGTTTTAGCTGTCCCCATTGATTATAAGTACCATTCAAACTTCATAGAAGTATGCACATGAATCTTCCATTACATGCCCTTGGAAAAGCCCTGGGAAAATTCTAGTGGAAACCACTGCTTTAGCGTCTTCAATCAAAACCATTTGAAATAACAATGTGCTGAAAGCTATGAAAGAATATTATTTTTACACAAGGACTTCTAAACAGAGCAATTATTGGCAAAGGAAACAGAAACATAATTTGTAGTTTTTAAGAACTACCTAATACATTTAAAAAATAAATAGAGGACAAGGTTTTCTAGTGGATGGGAGTTTATAAAATATTTCAACTGACAGGAAAAGTTGAATGAGATAAAGAGATAAGTGAGAGGTAAGTTAAATTTGCCAACCAGGGTAGCATTAGCAACTTGAAACAGGGACATTAATAAAGACCTTTTAAAGGTAAAAGTCATCAAAAAATGTTTGGTGATAGGATCAAAAGATCATTGCCCTTGGAACCATCAGATACCCAGTTATTAAAGCCAGATCCTCAGAATTCATCCTAGACTCTTTCTCTTTCTCATCCCCTACATTTATAAATCACAAAATTATTTTAAGAACCTTGATTCTATCTGCCCTATCCCTCATCCTTAAAGAATTCTGTCATTGTCTACATCATCAATATTTTTCTCTTACCTCATTTTCCTCACTGTCCCTCCTTATTTCTCTAAACTTATTATTTTTAATATTTTTTTATTTTTCAATAAGCTCATGTCACTCTGATGTTTAGCATTCTTCAGAAGTCGATATTCTACAGGAGAAGGTCTAATCTCTTTGCATTGGTGTTCAGCACAGATGGACTGCGCCCTTGCCTAAGTCAGTCTCATCCTTCATTGCTTTTTGGAAGGCACTTTCTCAACACACTGACTGAGCTTATGATGATTTCCCAAAGACATCATGTTTTTGTGTCTTGGGAAAAAAAATTCTGTCTTTCCCTTCTCATTGCCTAACAATTCCTACTAACAAAAATGCAGCTCAACAGGCACTTCCTCTATGAAGCCTCCTGACACCACCTCATGCCAAACTTCTTGCTCTGTCCTCTGTCATAGCACACCTTACCTCACTCTGTAATGACTTGTCATGTGTTCTCCCCCTCAGTAGACTCTGAGTGCCTCAAGACCAGGAATTACTTCTCATGCAACTTTTTATGTGAATACACAATGTCTGTGGGAGACCTGGTGGCTCAGATAGTAAAGAATTCACCTGCAATGCAGGAGATCAGGGTCCCATCCCTGAGTTGGGAAGATCCCCTGGAGGAAGGCGTGGCAACCCACTCCAGTATTCTTGCGTGAAGAATCCCCAAGGACAGAGGAGCCTGGCGGGCTACAGTCCATGGGGTCATGATGAGTCAGACACGACTAAGCACAGCATAGACACAATGTCTGTAATAGTTGTCTATTAAATAGGATTTTAGATCTGAAGGAGTTAAGTCAATGTTGTCTCAAGTCCAGTTGCCTTGAAGGGGAGCCTGGAATTGGATTTCTACACAAGAGATTGATTAAGAAGCACTTTTAGGAGAAACTCAGGGGGCAGCAAGGAAATAGAACATGACCAAGAAAGAAGCTAAGCAAAGATGTGGTTTTCGTTGAGTCCTCAGCTCAGCCTCTGCCTGGAGGGAGCACCGGAGTGGCCTAGGTGTATGTCCCACTGAACCAAAGGGGCCAGGCTTTTGGACACCTGTGTTAGTCAATGGGTGCACCCTGCCAAGGGTTAGAAGGCAGTGATGGTGGAAAGTATAAATTACCTCTCCATCTCCAGGTCAGCAGCCAATGTCAGCTCAGGAAGGACAATTTCCTATAAAGGGAAATAACTGTGAGCCTGTATTGGCCAATGCTTACTGCAGCTGAATTGTAAGTGCTTGCACTTAGGAGGAATCTGGGTAAAATACCACCAGCTTCTATAGACACCACACACATCAGCATATTCTTTCTCAAAAGTAGGTTATCTAGAGAAACTTTTCAATTTCAGATTTGATTTCTCTCCTATTCCAGTGAATCCACAGCTCCACAGTTTGAGGGACTGACTTCTTAACTTGACATATTTGGGTGTCTTTTTTTATCTGACATATACATAACTATTAACTGTGCAAAGCCACATCAAGGACTTTAGTGAGCTGCAGTACAGTTATATTGCAGTCCTGCAGTAGTTCTTCCCAGGGAAATTTCTAAACAAACTGAACCCAAGTAGAGTCCTGTGAAAAACTGTGCCTCAACATCTAGTGCTAACTACACATTAATATAATTGGCAGGCGCACCACGTCTCCAGCAAATACTAAAAAATATTTCTTTGGAACATTTGTTCTTTACACGTGCCATAAATTACACTCTTTTTATTGGTGTGGGAAAACCCTATGTGTTATATCTGATATTGGATCCTCATTAACTTCACCATACATGGGAGTCAGTAAATGGTTGCTCATAGACATGCTAAAGACCTTATAAGGCTAAGTCTGTGTGAGGCTTTATAATCTTTCCTGGACACATGGAACTAAATAAATGGTGTATCATCATATTCTACCCATTTACTATAGAAGCATTTTAAAGGTTTGCAGCCCATGGAAACAGTATTATGAATAAACATTTTTTAGTATTCATGCAACATTTATGCACACCCACCCACACACAGACAGACAAACAAAACAAATAGAAATGATCTTTCTCCCATATTTCAGTATCTTTTCAGAATTAGTGCATTATAGTAAACAACTACTGGAGAAGAAAATGCCAACCCACTCCATTATTTTTGCCTAGAGAATCCTGTGGACGGAAGAGCCTGGGAGGCTGCTGTCCATAGGGTCGTACAGAGTCAGACATGACTGCAGCGACTTAGCATGCATGCATGCATTGGAGAAGGAAATGGCAACCCACTCCAGTATTCTTGCCTGGGACAAGAATCCCAGGGACAGAGGAGCCTGGTGGGCTGCCATCTCGTCGCACAGAGTTGGACATGACTGAAGTGACTTAGCAGCAGCAGTAAACAACCACACCAAAATTTTTTTTTTTTTTAATGAATAGTATAGGGTGTCAAAGAACACTGGAGACAAAATTAAGTCCCAAAAGCAAATTTATCTTCTATGTTTTAAATAGAGAAATTAAAAACAAGATAGTTCCTGATAATACACATGCCAATTTCAATCACTAGCAATGCAAAGATGTGTGTAGCCATAAGAAGCTGCCAATCTTTTTAAAATTCAATTTTCCCATTTTCTGTTTATTATATTAGATGCTGACCACACGGTTCTATTAAGATCATCACGTGTTAATAAGAGAATCCTACTTGCATAAAGCTAATTTGGAGAAGTGTTTGCAAAAGTACAGTGGCATCGTGTGGCACTTTAGCAATGGGTATAAAAAGGCACACAACAAATGTCAATGGCGGTCATGTGTGACTGAGGGCAGAGAAGAGTGTCTATTAATTCAGGAAAACCTGGCCCCACTCCAAGGATTTTTACAATCCCTAGACTATTTTTAAGACGTTCTCAAAATTGAATCACACATTTAAAATGGAAAAAACAACTAACTGCATCCAATTCAGGTATGAAACTAAAGATAAGGAAATTCAAGCAGCTCTTGGCTGTGTGGTTTGAGTAGATAAAAATGGAAACTGTCCAAACCCTCTGACTGTAGAAAAGTCTCAACATTTGCATTTTGTTTCATTTTATTCTTCAGGCAGTATATTAACACACAGGGGATTACTATTATAATTTTCATTAACACTGAATGCTCTACAATCCAGTTGAACACATAATGTATTATTGAAACCTTGATTTCTAATTTTTAACGGTTGAGAAAGCAAGTGATTATATCCAGTAGAAAAGAAGTAATTTAGTAATAAGAACCAAAATCAGGCCATTTCTACCTAGACGAAATGAGGAGATGGGTGAAATGTAACACTAAAATTAGCTGGATAATTCAGACAAATAAGTTTTAATTTACTGATATTGAGACAAATACAATAGTGGAGTAGGCAGAGCTTAGAAAAGGGTTATTGGCGTAAATTAAGTTTCAGACAAATGGTGATTTGATACTTCAAGTTCTGGAACTTTCACTTTAATCATTTTATGAACACATTATTAAAACATGTTAAAATAGTCCATATTATCATGTTTAAAGAAATGGAATACACTGATATTCCTTAATGAGTTAGGATTATTTTATGAACATTTTCATATATCAAGAAAATTTTAAAATTTGTCCCTAGACTGATCAAATACCATTGTAGCATTTAAATGTGATAAAGAAACATGCTAAGAATTGTTGAAGTAAATATTATTTTTCTCTTTTGCTCCATGTCCCCATATTTTTCTGGTCAGCGTTTCTTTTATACACAGGCAGCTTTGTCATCCTTTGATGTTTTTCACAGTACCTATCATTGCTTCTAATTTCAGCTTCTTTTGTCAGTTTCTTCCCTTCTTCTACCACATTATTTTTTTTCTTTCTTATTTTCCTTTGAATTACTTAAAAGTTCTCATATGTCTTCACTTTGAACTTTTAAAAACTGATTTTGAAAGCAAGCACCATATGTGAATGCTGGTAATTTTTTCTCCTGTAACTTTTGCATTGCTAACTATTTGGTAATTTTGGTCAATGTTCATGCTCAGTAGCCTTATTTTCAAATTATTTCTGGTTTTTTATTATTTAAGACAGTTAAGGGTGCCAAACACCTGAGGGACTCTGTCTACAGTGACTAATTTCTTATTTTTTATAATACTGTAAATGTGTACTTTCTTTCAAGGGCTTTAAAGTATTTTCCAACTTTTTCCCTAGATAGTTGTTTCCTCTTTTGTTTTTTTGAAAATATTTCCATAATAGTGGTGTTTCATATCAAAATATAAAAATACTTATGGAAAATTCCTTTCCTTTAATTATATTGCTTGTATCAGAAAAAAGTTATTCTTTTCTAAAAGACTGGGGGTGGGGCATAAATAAGTCAGAAATATCTTTACGTTAATACAAATTTATTACATGTCAGTCACATTCTCAAACTTAAACTACATGTAGTTTAAAATCAGGAAGTGATCCAAAGCCACGTTAGAGACTTTAAGAAATGCCAAAATAAGATCATTCCTTAGAGGCAGTTTTCGTTTTAAAGAAATTATGTTTCATTTATTGATGCTGGCTGATTTATTGGTTGAACTTTTAGAATGCCTTTAAAGACAGTCTTTGCCATTAAAAAAACAAATTAGCACTATGTTCATATAACTGAGACCAAAACGCATTCTTACTTAAGAACTGTTAAGATAAACTGAGGCAGTGTCAAACCTAGAGAGGTTAGGCATGATCAGCAACAGGAGCCTGGGGAAAGACTTACATAGACAAGTGTGGAAGTAAAGAAAGGAAATTATTGGATTGGCTATTAGCTTAAAGCCTTGCTGCCAGTTTATGATTAGTTGTCCTCAGCATTTTGATTTTATAACCTCAGGGCCTTTAGAGGCTTAGATTTTGGTTTGCTTATGTAGGACAATCCAGGGCACTGGAGCCCTCTCAATCTAGTGGTCTCCTTGTTTTTTGAGCAACACAAGGTATATTTATGGGTTGTGTTACTTTGATAGCTTCTGCCATAAAATCCAATCCTATTAGCTCATTTAAAAGTCCCTTGGAAGCTAGTTTCTGCTTATCTGTCTGGGCTGACGTCTATCTCTATGTCCCAGCCTTACTGAATCACTTAGTTGTATCACCCTGACATACTTACTGTCACTTTATTTCTCTCTCCTAACCCCCATTCTCTTTGCCTAACTTTGGTTTCTTCTTGCTTTAGAAGCTGTTTCTCTAAGAAACCTTCCAGATGTCCCTTCCAAAGTTCAGGCCAGAGTACACAGTATCACCAGCATTAGGACTGCATTACTATCTTGACTTTCTGTGCAGTTTCTTCATTTCATAGCCAACACAGTCAATCAAAATTAAGATCTCTTCTGAAATGTACATTAATGAAAATTTATTTAGAATTAGATTTGCTTTTCTTAAAGAAAAACCCAGGTTAACATTTATATTACATTTTATTTATCTTATTGTAAAACAATGAAAAAGAAGTTAAAGATACAATTCTAAGCACAGAGCAGAAGCTAACATTTATTGGTGAAGATCTTGCAAGAAGAGGGTATCAGAAAAAAAGGAGGACGGGGATGTCAAGTGGATAAAGATGAGAAAGATACATGGGAAATATCACTAAAAAGGTAGCTTTTACCATATTCTGACTAAGTGTAGTGGGAATACATTCCATTTGCAACTGAATCATTTATATGCTAATAAGGTATCTACAGCAGTGATGTGGCTACCAATGGAATTAATCATATGTTTCTATTTAATCCAAAGACACTATGGGATATGCAAATATTCAAATGTAATATTAATTGAAGCAAAATAGTATGACCCCAGAAAAGTGGTCAACCAGAAATTAATGTTTATATATCCTAAAACTCCATTGTTTGGAAATAAAATAACTATGAGGGAAAAGACAGAGACTTGATTCTACCACATGTTTATGAATTCAGATCTGAGATTCTCTGAAGAAATACCCTGAAAAATACAATAGTGTCAAAAATAAATCAGAAAGTCAGAGTTTATAAAAAAGAAGAGGGAATGCGGACTGTGATTTCTTACTAATGATGTATAGAATATCTAAATGAGGCTGACATGTATCTTACATTCCACAGAAATAAATAACATGAATAAAGAATGAAAATCTTCAGGGAAAAGGAGCCACTTGTGACTATATGGACATAAATCTGAAAAATGGACAATTAATAGATACATTTCTTGAGAAATCTCTCCAGATATTTTTAAGTTTTGGATTAGGATCAGTAAGGCTATTTAATGGGATATCTATATATGTTTTTGCCTATTTATGTTTGTGAATAGATTGGTGATGGTAGAAAATGATAGTATTTTTATATTTGCATACATACTCACATGCATATACTTTCACAGGGAATTTCTATTAGATGTTATCTAAATCTCTAAAAACTCAAAGAGATCTAAAATCTACTCATAAAGTCATTATTCAGATAAATTTATGTCTGTACCATGAACTCAATTCCAGGGTCATCTGTCTCCTTTGACTTCCACAACTCACTAGTAGTCATCAGTGTATCTCTAATTCCTTGGTCTATAGGCCTCTTGTCAATGTACTAAACTAGTAACAAGCACTATCACTTAAAGCTCATCTATCCACAGTAATCTTCTAAGAATTGTTTCTAAATCTTTCTTCTAAGTTGTTCATCTACATGAGCCACTATCAGTCCTCTGAAGGCAGAAACAATGCTTGAGAGTTTATTGTATGCCTACCAATCTAAGGACAGTTTTGAACTCATAACAAGTGATTCATAAATATTTACTCACAGATGCAGCTTGAACACTCTCAGTCGTGTCTGACTCTTTGCGACCCCATGGACTATATAGTTCATGGAATTCTTCAGGCCAGAATACTGAAGTGGGTAGCCTTTCCCTTCTCCAGGGGATCTTCCCAACCCAGGAATTGAACCCAGGTCTCCCGTACTGGAGACGGATTCTTTACCAGCTGAGCCATCGGTGTAGCCCCCAAAGAGTGTAGCCCCCAAAATCTAGCCCAGGTAATAAAACACTATTAAGATGATAAAATTCAGCTATGACTTTTAATGATGAAGTTAGTCATATGATTTTCAGAATTTTATGTCAAATATGAAGCCAATAAAATCTGAGCATCATGGCAGGAATACTAGGGGTTGGAGGGAAAGGAAGGCAGGGCAGTGTTTGGGGGTGGGAATGAGGAAACTGCATAATAATGCATTTTTTAGAGTCTAAATTGAACTGTATCTTTGTGACAGCTATTTAGGAAATTCCAAGATTTTCATGGTTCCCCTAAGTATGGGGTCTGGCAATAAAAAAATAATCTGGCATTTATCTTGTGGAATTCAGGCAGCTGCTGAAGCCCAAATAAATCTAATTTCCATGATTCTCGTGATTTTAATAGCCATTTGCAGTGTGGAAACTGTGTGTTTGTTATTAAATTAGAACTATAAATATCATATAATCTGTATACCAGAAATATGAATAATTCTGAAATGATCATGTGACTTCAATTGTTACAAATAAAATCAAGGCTATGAATTCTCACTATATTGAAGCATCAATCATTTCAGAGGCTTTAGGTCAAAGAGAGCAAAGGCATTTCTATGCACCCTTCTTTCAGAGCAATTTACATGCATTTTTAATGTAAGGTAGAAAATATAAGAATGTGACAAAGTGTCACTTTCATTAAAAACTTTAGGTTAAGCTTCTATCTACATCTAATGTTTTAAATTATTGGAGAGAGACATGGTCCTGAACTGAAAACATAGGGCAAAAATCATAAGATTCATGTAAAATTCCAGAACTTCCTTGATATTCAATAGTATATAAAACTTGCCCACCAAATTCCTTACACATAATGCAAATGCTGAATTTCTATGTCAGCAAGTATCATGCCCAGGGAGGAATCAGTATTTTTTTTATAGGCGTGTTTGTAATATTTTTGAAGGAAAAGCATAGGATGGGCACAGTAAGAACCCCTGCTCCTATCCACAAATGTTGGGACTCATGCAGAATCTTATGTGGTTTAGAAAACCCATATGTAGAAACATGAGTCACTAATGTTGAGGATCATCAAACAAAGAGAACTTCAGCTCTCCTCATATAAAGAGTTATATCCCTAGGTCTCTCCTCACCATGTGAGGAGGACACAGCAGTCTGCAACCTGGAAGACAGCCTACATCAACCACCAAATCTGTCAGTGTCAGGACCTCAGGATTTCCAGACCTCAAACTGCGAGAAATAAATTTCTGTTATTTGTAAGTTAACCAGTCTGTGGTATTTTGTTATAGCAGCCTGAACAGACAAGACAGCTTCTGACTACAAATGAGTGGCTTTTCCACACGAAGCAATTCTCCAGTTCTTTTGGGACACCAACTAGATGTCCTAGAGTTTACTTTACTTCTGGCACTATCTGGAGTTAGCACAGACCCCCACAGGGGTCCATCCACACAACTGCTTCCACTTCAGATGCCAGTCCCAAGTCCCAAGTGGTGACCTGAATGTCAAATCTTCTATAAATCAGGGCTTCCCACCATCCACTCTTTTGTTCAATAATTTCCTAGAATGACTCACCGAACTCAGGAAAGTGCTTTACTTACTACTATTGGTTTATTATAAAATATAAAGTCAGGAACTGTCAAATGAAAGAAATCCATAGAAAAAGGTATGGGAAAGAACAGAGTTTCCATGTCCCCTCCGAAAGCACCACTATCCCAACACCTCAATGTGTTCACCAATCTGGAAGCTCTCTGAACTCCATCATTTAGATTTTCTATGAAGTCTCCATTACACAGTATCTCCTGGAGTTTGCTCAAACTCATGTCCGTGGAGTCAGTGATGCATCCAATCATCTCATCCTCTGTCACCCAAACGGCCCTCCATGAATAACAAAGGCACTCTTACCACTCAGGAAATTCCTAGGATTTAAAAGTTACCTCCCACAGATAGGAACAAAAGCCAGATACTTTGGGGGGCAAGGTCAAATTCTTTGCTAAACAATCTGTCACTGGGTTGTACCAGCGGACTGCATACAGAAGGATCAAAACTCTAGAGACTGGAACTTAGTCAAAGGTCCCACAAGAAATGGGGATTTTTTTGAACCAACAGAAACCTCATACCCTTGGAATTATAGCAGAGACAAGAAATAGGGTAAAAATGGTTTCTGGGAGTACTTGCCTGAAATCAGGTGGTATGAACTTCAGAAAGGAGTGATGAGTTTAGATTCTAAAAGAAGCCAGGCACTTCATAGAGAAAGAACCAGCATTATTTACTGTTTGCTTAAGCCTAAGAGTGGCAGTAGAAATCCTGGGATTACGGGGACCAAAATAAGGAAATATTATGACAGGTTTCATATGTGTGCATGTGTATACACCCATACACATACACACACACACACACACACACACACACACACACACATCAGTACCAAGCAGACTAAAAGTGCTTCTTTCTCAGAGGCCAGAAGTTAGAAGATTTAGGCAAGAGAACAGGCCCAACAGACCACAAAAGCCATGCCTTCAGTGATCTAAGAGACTGTTACCCTGATCCTTTCCCCAAGTGATTATTACAAAAGCCTGAAAATGAAAAGGGGTGTCAGTTTCATAAAAACAGGACATGAAGATCTTAGGAGGCTATAACCTATTTGATCACCATATTTGAGTCAATTACAGCATCTTTTAAGAAGATGGTGAAGTAAGCTGAAATCCTTGATACAGAATAAATTGACTCCAGATCGCAAAAGTAAACATAGTTCGAATGTAAATGGTTGAAGGCCCTTTAGATTTTTTGACAACAAATGCCCATTTTCTACAATTTTCTAGGATGGCTACTAAAGAAGTCAGTGGTCCCCTTCCTCCTTAATTCTGGTCAGGAATTTTATTAATAATAATCTTCTCTACACTATGGATGTGAGAGCTGGACTATAAAGAAAGCTGAGCACTGAAGAATTGATGCTTTTGAACTGTGGTGTTGGAGAAGACTCTTGAGAGTCCCTTGGACAGCAAGGAAATCCAACCAGTCCATCCTAAAGGAAATCAGTCTTGAATATTCATTGGAAGGACTGATGCTAAAGGTGAAACTCCAATATTTTGGCCACCTGATGTGAAGAACTGATGCCTTGGAAAAGACCCTGATGCTGGCAAAGATTGAAGGCAGGGGGAGAAGGGGACAACATAGAATGAGATGGTTGGATGGCATCACCTACTTGATGGACATGAGTTTGAGTAAGCTCTGGGAATTGGTGATGGACAGGGAAGACTGGCGTACTGAAGTAAATGGGGTCACAAAGAGTCAGACGTGACTGAGTGACTAAACTGAACTACACTCTCAACTTTACTAATTTCAAATTCTTCTAATCCCAAAGACTTTGACATAGATGGAAGGGTTAGAGTTTTATACTACAAGATACATCCAGTTATGAAATTAAGTTAATAACAACAGTTCTTTGTTATCCTTCTTCTGAACTGAAACAGCACATAGAATTTTTTTTTTATCAGAGCATAAGCTTTTAGAGGGAGAGAAAATAAGTAAATCCAACTCAGAGAATGACCAGGGACCCTGACATAATCTAACTTTCAAAATGGAGAAATACAAAAAGATATTAAGTATCATGCCCAAGGTCACAGTGCTAGTTAGTAATATAACAAGATCTAGAAGGCAGCCTTCCTGAAGTGAAAGCCCCTCTCCCAAAACAAATCATCTAAAGCTATTATATCTACAGTTCAGTGATCAATTTCCCAGTTGAAATCCTGCAAAATATACATATGCATAAGAAATTAATCAAATGATTTTCTTACCTTGCCAGTGCACATAAAGCTATGAAGGACAAGGTCAGAGTTCTCTTAACCAAAGGCTAAAGCCTAGTAATTTTCTGCCTGCTAATATGTATCTCTCATCTCATAACTCATATAAGAATATATTAAAAGAAAAAAAAAAGAATATATTAAAGCCATGATTCATCCAGTTTTCCAGATTTCCTAAAAATTAGTTTCTGTACAACATTCCATATATCTTTATTTAATCCACTATCAACTTACTTTACAATGGTAACTTTGAAAGTAACTTGTCACCTTCCTCGTTCAAACACAGCCAGCTGAGAGAATTCAGATTATGAAAAACATGACTTTAGAAGACCACTCCTGCAACAGGCTGTGTTTAGTGAAGTGAGTCTAAAAACTAATACAGGCATAAAACTCTGTGGGGCTCCTGGGCATAGAAGCCTTTCAAACAGTGGCTAATCAGGGAAAGGGGGGTGGATACAGAGACAAGGGAGGAGCAGCCAGGAAGCAGCAGTGCAGACTTGGGCAGGGTCCTGGCTCCATCTCAAGGGCTAACACATCACAATACCTTTGAGCTCTTTACAGAACTCTGTGCTTAGTCGCTCAGTCCTGTCTGACTCTTTGCAACCCTATGGATTGTAGCCCACCAGGCTCCTCTGTCCATGGAATTCTCCAAGCAAGACTATTGGAGTGGGTTACCATTTCCTCCTCCAGGAGATCTTCCCAACCCAGGGATCGAACCTGTGTCTCTGGCATCTCCTGCATTGACAGGCAGATTCTTCACTACTGCACCTCACCCCAAACTCTGTCTCTGAGATTCAATTTGACAGTAGTGCACAAAGGCTGAGTTTTCAGCCTCAGACATTCCTTGGAGATGCTGTGGGTTCAGTTCCATACCACTGCAATAAAGCAAGTCACATGAAGGTTTTGCTTTCCCAGCACATACAAAAGATGTGTTTATGCTACCCTGTAATCTATTAAGTGTGCAATAGCATTATGTATAAAAAAGAATATACCTTAATTAAAAATATTTCATTGCTAAAAATTGGTAACCATCAACTGGGCCTTCAGTGAGTAGTATTAGTAACATCAAAGATCATGGATCACCATAACAAATATAACATTTTAAAAGTTTGAAATATTGTGAGAATTATCAAAATGTGACACAGACAGGAAGGGAGAAAATGCTGTTGGAAAACTGGCACCAAAAAGACTTGCTCAACATAGAGTCACCACAGACCTTTAATTTGTTTAAAAAAAAAAATGTGCAGTATCTGAAAAATGCAATAAAGCAAATCACAACAAAATGAGTTATGGATGTGTATAGATAAGACACACTCGTACCCACGTACATTTGTTTGAATCCTTACCCATATTTAAAGGTCTATTTTAAATGAGAACTATCTCATCAACTCTTTCCCAGCAACCCAACCACAGTGACTTCTTCCTCCTGGGACATTTTACAGTGCTCAGTGTAAGAGCTACATGCTCAGCATGTAGCACACCCTGCCTTTAGCTCAGGGTACCTCCAGTGTGCACTTAGTTCTACCACTTCTTCCCATCTTCACACTGACCCTTTTGTTCTCCAAATTTAGATGGGAAGAAAAGAGAGACATTTTTTAATCACATGTCTTAGTTGAGATAAACTGGAATTCTCAGAAGGGGTTCTCCTAAAATGCTAAAGGAATTAGCAAAATTGAAAAAACAAGAACAATGACATAGCAACAAAATCACAGAGATCATCTTATTTATGGTGCACATTTTTTCACCATCACAGAAATTTGGTCTAACCACAGACTGGTTTGGCTGGCTTAATTATACAGGCCCTTAGATTTTGTCTTCACCAACTCTGTCCCAGATGCCGTAAGTTTAATCTGAAGAATATTCATGCTGCAGCCTTCGTGATGGTCATTTCTCTGGGTCCTGGGCCATCTCCATGCTTCCTCTGATGTTCAGACTGTTCTTTCATCTGGCCAATTACCCCAGGTTAATTACCCCTGGGTTATGAAAAAACCCACGTTCTGACTTTCTGTGCCTTGTGGAAAAGCCATGCCTCTGGCAACTCCCTCCCCACCTTCCTCCCCAAATTTGAAGATAGTCACTTAGCAGATTCTAAGGAAAACCAAGCCTTTACACAAAGAATATTGCAGGCTCTCTCCAGGTGTTCACAGACTCTTGAAGCCCATGTTCAGAATCCATGTTTTTGAGTCTAGTGACCTGATGATCTCAGGCAGGGAGCCCCACTTTGCAAAAGCCTCTCTCCTTATGTAATTCTCTGCCAGATTCTCCCGGCAAAACCTGTTTTTCACCCAGCACCAGTAACGGAAGATTTCTTAGGAAACCCATCCCCATCGGGATTCTCATTGAGTTACTTCCTGGAAAGGATACTCTTAATTTTCTGTTAATTTGTAAGCAGAGAAGATTGATACCCAGCCCTTCTTAGAAGAGGCTCATCATTTTTCCTCCTTTCTCAGTTCCTCCAAAAGGCTTTGCTTTTGCAAAGCACATTACATTTAGGCAGTGTTAAAATGCACTTATAAAAAAAATACACATTAGGAAGAAAAGATCATTCTACTATGCTTTCTATTATTTTTTAATCATTAATTAAATTGAGATATTAACTTTTTTCCTTGCTATATATCCCCTTTCTCTTTCCTCCATTTAAAGATGACAGTGGCCTCTGTGATTCACTGCTTCAGGGGAGGCACAGCAAGAGGTAGCTTGAAAGCCTTTTTTATTTTGGAAATTTCTAAAGCCAAACCCAATGTAGAATGTACGGAATTCACGAACATAAACATATTATCTTTGAAGAATATAAAGGGAAGATGATTCACCCCAGACTAAAGATATATCTTATGCAGAGGCAGAGCAACAACATCTGCAATTCTTCAGAGCACACACGTCCCTGAAGGCACCCCACCAAACCTCATCCATGCAAAGAGCATTGCCTATGAGGTGGGTGTCAGAGCTGGGCACAGGCAGCCATGAAGAAGCTCCTCACATCCCCAACCATGACAAGGAACCACAGACCATCACAGGATCCGAGGATGCCATGCAGAGTGGGCCCTGACCTGAATCCCTCATTTACTTACACGGGCAAATGTGGTTCACCAAAACTTAGCATCTACAAGTGCCCAGAACTGTGTGTGGCTGACTCTGGAGAAGGACAGGAAATCCTCCAAAGTAACTGACATCCAAGTTTTCACACGAAATTAAGTTACTTTTTGGATAACAAAAAAAGTTGTCTTATTTTTTGTACAGTTGAGTTTGTGAAGTGGGATTTCTACTTTTTAGTTTATTTCTGTACCCTGTTTTGCCAATTACTTGTATGACACTTGAAGATAAAGATTAGTCTTAAACTCCTATATCACTAGAATTTGTCAGAGGGCCCTGGATGACTCAGTGTTAATGAATTCTGTTTGATGATCATTATCCAATTATAAAATCTTTGAACTTGAAACATTAGACAGTCTTTTACTCCAATCTCTTTATTTCATAGACACGGAAACTAAAGCTCAGGGGGATACATTTTCCAGGTCACACGAAGTCTTCACAGTTGTGTTTTCCTTCCAAACTTTATCTTCTAAAAGTTGAGGGTTCTATTGGCAGGTATCCTTTTGAAGACTGGGTCTCAGGAACAGAAACAATAGAGATACTTAATAGATCATGCACATTTTGCTTCTTCTCTCAAATCCCATCTTAGTGTTCAAACTCCTTTTGAGAAGTCAAAGGACATTGGTCCAGACTGTCTTCTATACTTTCTGTTCCTATAAGGATGTTCCTTCCCTCTGGAGTTCTAGCAAATGAGCCATGGTGGGTGACTGTATCTCTAAGTCTTCTCTACTATCTTCAGAAGAGTATCAAGCATCATTTCTGTCAGAGAGTATCCCACTCAGAGATGTTCTTAGGGGACAGTAAAACTAGAAGACTGAGAAAGGTCGTGCACCTTAAGGGAGAAGATGTGGCTTTGCCAGATGGTGCTAAATAAAAGCCTGCAGTGTTACACAACTCCTTTGAAAGGGATCAAGTGCATGCACTCAGCCTGTTTTTAACTAGCATCACATTGAACTCAGAATGCTTGCTGCTTACTTGCTGCTGTCTTAACGTTTTATTTTCTTAAGGCTGTGCTGACTTCATTTGAACCTGATTTTATGTATATCTGAACTATTTGAGGAGGTACAAGACTAAAATGCTATGAATCTGGGGCTCTATTTTCCTCTGTTTTCACTTCTCTCTTCTCTTGTGTTTATCCATAATCCATAATATAGGCAATCTCATCCAAATCATCCAGTCTTCAAGAGTTTTCCTTCCCTTTAGGAGAGGGTGGGATGAATTGAGAGAGTAGCATGGAAACATATACATCACTACTAAGTTGCTTCAGTCATGTCCAACTCTGTGTGACCCCACAGACGGCAGCCCACCAGGCTCCCCCGTCCCTGGGATTCTCCAGGCAAGAACACTGGAGTGGGTTGCCATTTCCTTCTCCAATGTATGAAACTGAAAAGTGAAAGTGAAGTTGCTCAGTCGTGTTCAACCCTCAGCGACCTCATGGACTGCAGCCTTCCAGGCTTCTCCATCCATGGGATTTTCCAGGCAAGAGTACTGGAGTGGTGTGCCATTGCCTTCTCCAAACATATACATTACCACATGAAAATAGATAGCTAGTGGGAAGCTGTTATATAATATAGGGAGCTCAGCCTGGTGCTCAGTGACAACCTAGAGGGGTGGGATAGAGGCAGTGGATGCAAGGAAGGGTCAAGAAGGAGGGGATATATAGATACTTACGGCTGATTCATGCTGTTGTACAGTAGAAATCAACACATTGTAAAGCAATTATCCTCCAATCAAAGATGAATATTTTAAAAATTGGAGAAAAATAGTCTTCCTTCCCTTTAATATCTCCATATATCAACAAGAGCCTAGCCCAGGGGAAGCAGGCTATAGACGTGAATAGGCAGAGCACAGAGGATTTTTAGGGCAGTAAAGACACTGTTTGATATTATAATGTAAATATCTGTCATTACATCATTTTTAAAACTCACAGAATGTACAAACCCAGAGCAAATCTTAAGATCAACTATAAACTTGGGTGATTTTGATATATCAATGTAGGCTCATCCTTGTTAAAATAAATAAATAGCATTCTGGTGAGTGGTACTGAGAGTGGGGAAGGCTATGTATGTGTAGGGGTAGGGGTTACAGGAGAGATCTCTGTACCTCCTCTCAATTTTATGTAAATCTAAAATTGCTGGAAAATAAAGCCTTCTAGAAAATAATTTTTTTTAAAAATTAAAAAAAAAAACCCATGAGCTCCCATGAGAGCACATTACAATGGGAAATTCAGCATCTCTTTACTATTCCTTAGACTTTTGACTCTAGCTCCAAGTCTTTAGGCTGGATTTAGGTCTCAACTTCCTACGCCACAGTCTTGCTCACTGCAGCTGCTGCCTGTTCTATTTACCCAAATGAAGATAGATGTTGTCCTGCATTTCCCAGAGTACCACTAACCTAAGGACAGTTGGTCTATTTTTAGTAAAGATACGGGTATAATTATGGGAGATAATGGCATAGGACCAAATAAAAAATGACTTTAAAATAAATGTTTAGACATTTTTCTTTCTAAGCTTCATAATTAGCACCACCACTGGGAATTTCTCATTGATCACTTGTCTTTTTTGGTCTTAATCTAGTAAAATGTCCTGGGTCCCATTATCTTCTTCTGTCCCAATACCTGTCTCCTCTCTGCTACCCACTTCCAGATCTCTACAGCCTATCATCCCTTCCATATGCCATACTAGACTCCCCAACTTCCTCTTAACTTAATCATGAATCATAATCTATCTCACATTTATTTTATTCTCTATTCAAGACAAAGTGCTAAGGTTTATTTTTATATAACAAAAAGTCCTGTAAAAGAAATTTACTAAACAACAAGGAGATGGATTATCACATTCCTATGTAATGTGGGAGCTGCAGAATTCATTTCCTTTTTTTAATAACTGGTTTTTCCATATATGAAAACACTACCTATCTGTGGGTCTCAGAGAAGCAGAGTCATCTAAGGAGGATTTGAAAGTCAAACAACCTTTACTCATGCCTGCTGTTCCAGCTCAAGAGTGATCAAACCATCTTGAACAATCTCCACAGTGCTCTGGTTACAACTGCCTCTCCTAAATCAAGTTCTGCACGGTGAACCGTATTTCAAGGTTTTATCAACCACTATTTTGATCAAATGGTTTCCTTCCTTTTAAAAGTTTTGAGGTAGCTTATCGGAAGTCTACAATCAGTTCAGTTCAGTCGCTCAGTCGTGTCCGACTCTTTGTGACCCCATGTACTGCAGCACGCCAGGCTTCCCTGTCCATCACCATCTCCTGGAGCTTGCTCAAACTCATGTCTATTAAAAAACAAAAAAACAAAAAAAACTCATGTCTATTGAGTCGGTGATGTCATCCAACGATCTCATCCTCCGTTGTCCCCTTCTCCTTCTGCCTTCAATCTTTCTCAGCATCAGGGTCTTTTCTAATGAGTCAACTCTTTGCATCAAGTGGCCAAAATACTGGCCTGCAAAGTACCAAAGTCTACGATAGAACCTTTAAAATAAGGTGCCAAGATGGTGGACGGTAATTGGTATGAACCAGACAACACTAGCTGGCCCTAGGAAGCAAGCTCCTGACATAAGAGGCATTGCTGGATGGGAGGCAGGCAATCTTTACTAAGAAGTTGCCCTAAAATATAGTTTAGCGTGATCAAAAGTGATGGTATTATCATATCCAAGGACAGCTCCAGGCCATCCTAATTACCTGAAGCAATAATTTAAGAAAATATCCGCATCAATGATAGGTAGCCAACTCCCAAGCAACTAATGCTGTTCTGAGTGATCATAGACAAGTGCATTCTGAGTGTCTTCACCACCAGCATTCCTTTTGTTGCAAAGGAAATTGTCCTTTCATTCAGATTATCTTTTTTATGAAGTAACTTAGAGCATCCTATGCACCTGGAAACCAATTAATTGACACTTCTATCTGCTTCCTTATCTTTGCTCAGGTTGTTGGTGAGAGGTTGGCTTCTCATCCATTGGTAAAATGCCAAGCACAGAGTTAGACCGTGTTCACATCAAGAGAATGACCTACTAGACTGGACTGTGCTCTTATCAGCAAAAGGATCTGATCACTGAGGAGTGATTTAATTTGAACTAGTTTATAAAGTACATGCTGATTAGTTACATAAATTATTTCAATATTTTTCTTCACAGAAAATTTAATTTATAGTTTATCTAATTTTCTAAGAGGCATATTCAACATGAAAGAAAATTTCAATTAAAAAGACTAAGTCAGTTAGTGTTTGAAAGCAACTGATGAAAACGAATATTTCCTAAAAGGTCTCTTCTAATAGAAAAATAAAAAGTGAAGGAGGAGGAAGAATTTACTTTCTCTTTTCATTTTTAAAAATTCTTGTTTTTTCTAAAAGCCAGAAATCAATTCCAGGATCTATGCCATGATATATTGGGTTCCTTTCATTTACTCATTCCGCACCTTTGATATTTATTGAGGTACTGCTACAAAGAAAGCATAACAAAGTGATTATGACAACTGGGTAGAACAACTTACTCTTGTAATGATTGTAATGAGACTGCTTCTTCCTGACTTCAAAGGAATGACTCTAATGCCCAAGTATAACTTTGAATCGGAGAAGGCAATGGCACCCCACTCCAGTACTCTTGCCTGGAAAATCCCATGGGAAAAGGAGCCTGGTAGGCTGCAGTCCCTGGGGTCGCTAAGAGTCGGACACGACTGAGTGACTTCACTTTCATTTTTCACTTTCATGCATTGGAGAAGGAAATGACAACCCTGATACTGGGTTAGTTGTTTCATCAGAGCAGTGGGAAACCAGAGGATGAAGGAAAAATTGTTGCTTGCACTGACCTTATTGATATAAAGTCAATGAAACTTAAAAGAATTGAAACAATATAGAAGGCAGAGGAACCAGAGACCAAATTGCCAACATCCACTGGATCATCTAAAAAGCAAGAGAGTTCCAGAAAAACATCTATTTCTGCTTTATTGACTATGCCAAAGCCTTTGACTGTGTGGATCACAATAAACTGTGGAAAATTCTGAAAGAGATGGGAATACCAGACCACCTGACCTGCCTCTTGAGAAATTTGTATGCAGGTCAGGAAGCAACAATTAGAACTGGACATGGAACAACAGACTGGTTCCAAATAGGAAAAGGAGTATGTCAAGGCTGTATATTGTCACCCTGCTTGTTTAACTTATATGCAGAGTACGTCATGAGAAATGCTGGGCTGGAAGCACAAGCTGGAATCAAGATTGCCTGGAGAAATATCAATAACCTCAGATATGCAGATGATACCTCCCTTATGGCAGAAAGTGAAGAGGAACTCAAAAGCCTCTTGATGAAGGTGAAAGAGGAGAGTGAAAAGTTGCTTAAAACTCAACATTCAGAGAACTAAGATCATGGCATCTGGTTCTATCACTTCATGGGCAATAGATGGGGAAACAGTGGAAACAGTGTCAGACTTTATTTTTTGGGGCTCCAAAATCACTGCAGATGGTGACTGCAGCCATGAAGTTAAAAGACGCTTACTCCTTGGAAGGAAAGTTATGACCAACCTAGATAGCATATTCAAAAGCAGAGACATTACTTTGCCAACAATGGTTTGTCTAGTCAAGGCTATGGATTTTCCAGTGGTCATGTATGGATGTGAGAGTTGGACTGTGAAGAAAGCTGAGCGCCGAAGAATTGATGCTTTTGAAGTGTGGTGTTGGAGAAGACTCTTGAGAGTCCCTTGGACTGCAAGGAAATCCAACCAGTTCATTCTGAAGGAGATCAGCCCTGGGATTTCTTTGGAAGGAATGATGCTAAAGCTGAAACTCCAGTACTTTGGCCACCTCATGTGAAGAGTTGACTCATTGGAAAAGACTCTGATGCTGGGAGGGATTGGGTGGCAGGAGGAAAAGGGGACAACAGAGGATGAGATGGCTGGATGGCATCACTGACTCGATGGACGTGAGTTTGAATGAACTCCGGGAGTTGGTGATGGACAGGGACACCTGGCGTGCTGTGATTCATGGGGTCGCAAAGAGTCGGACATGACTGAGCGACTGAACTGAACTGAACTAAACTGAATATTTTCACCTCACCTCTCACTGTGATTCTGAGGGTGAACTTTTTGGTAGTTATTTTTGCCTAGGCAAGTAGAAACAAATATGGTGCAAATTTATAAAGTAATGTATTTGTGCAGAAATTCAAAAAGCCCAGTGTTTAAAGAACATTAAAGGTCATCAGAAAGGTCCCAAAATTATAGTTACATAAGCTAATGTTCTCAAATAATAAGAGTTTTTCATTGCTTCAGTCTATGAAACAAAATACTAATTTTTAAACATACCAAACATACTTGATATAAACAAACACATGAGCAAAACTACATGGTGTAAAAAACCCACAGCAGTTATAAACTAGAACTTATCATGCATGCACTTGCATGAAAACAACTCAGTGTTACTGCGGTAGACTGCTTCACCCTAATCTATAATTGCATTTAGACAAAGATACTTGGTGTATGCATCCAGGTTAAATTCTGCTTGAATTAATAGGCAGTACCTCAAGCCTGGATTGTTACAACCTCTGGATTGTCTTCTAGTCTCTCCACTACAATAGACTTCAGACCACTGCCAGATTCATCTAACTAAAACATTGAATGGCTCCCCATTGTCTAGTAAGTTAAGACGTCATCACCCTGGCATTTGAGGTTCTCCACAATACAGTACTGATCTAACACTCTGCTGACACGTGAGCCCTCCATTCCAACTGCACGGTGTTCTTCACTGTTCCCCAGATAAACAATGCTGACTCCCTTCTCCATAATCTTGTTTATGCTGTCGTTCTCCAGATGTTAGACATTCATGGAAAAACACAGATCCTTGATGAAACTTTCCTACTCTTTCCTTCCCACAGTGATTTTCCTCTGAATCTTGAGCCATTTTCAACCAGAACACTATTGGTATTTTGGTCCTGGTAACTCTTGTGTGCCAGGCTGTCCTGTGCACTGCAGAAGGTTTAGTAGCACACGTGGCCTCTGTTCTACTAGTGGCTCTACCAGTAAGAGTCACCCCCTCAGCAATGACCAGCAAAAGTGTCTCCAGATATTGTGAAATGTCCCTGATGGGGGCAAAAGTTTCCCTAGTTGTTCCAGATCATTATTGCCTGTATCATTTATGTTGGCATTTTAAAATATCTCATATGTATGTATCTTACTTCCTAAGCTAGATTGTTTTAGTATAAGTATTGTGTATTACTTTATTTTGAATCCCTTATAGAGCATTGTAGTTAATACTCAATAAATACTTCAAACTTAAATGAGTGAGTGAAAGTCACTCAGTCATGTCTGACTTTTTGTGACCCCATGGACTATACAGTCCACAGAATTCTCCAGACCAGAATACTGGAGTGGGTAGCCTTTTCCTTCTTTCCAGGGGATTTCCCAACCCAGAGACTGAACCCAGGTCTCATGCATTGAATGCGGATTCTTTATCAGCTAAGCCACAAGGGAAGCCCCAAACTTAAATGCTTAGTATCTAAAAGTTAAAAGGAATGTGAAAGATCATTTGACCCAACCTCATTTTTTTTAACTGTGGAAACTCAAAAATAGGAAGTAAAACTAGTTGCCCAAAATGAATGTGTGTTGGTAAATAGCTCTCTTCTACCCAATCAGGTAGTATTAATATTGTAGTATATTTCTTCTTATTGAGTTTATTATGAGAGACTTAGTTAATTTCACATCAGCATGAGCAAACACTAGTCTATAACTTTATTTAAGGCTCCTTCTATGACTTTGCTTTAATAATGTGCATATGGGTTATTAATACCCTTATATTTTTATATTTAATGAAAAAAGAAAAACCCTGATATAAGAAAGAGCCCTTAACATCATGATTGAAAGATAAGAGTTTAGCATGTATAGTTCTGTAGTCTTCAGGGAGTCACTTAACTTCACTGTGTCTCCAATCTCATCTTTAAAACTCTTATTCTGCTAAAAATAAAATAAACTCCTCTACAGAGGAAAAACTGTTTTGTTGTTTCTACCATATCCTCAGTACCTGGCACAAAGTATGACATTCACCAAACATTTTCTGAATGACTGACAAACTAGAGCTATATTAGGGGCTTATTTTAACTTATCCTGAGAATAAAATGAGACCAAAAAAATCCTGGAGAATGTGAAGTGTTAGACAAATTCAAGATATTTTTATGCTTTAGAAGTCTAAGCAATTCATATGTTTAAAAATAGTAAAGTAAGAAATCAAAATTAAAATTTGTGAAATGTTGCAAAGCAGTATACTTTGGGGAAAATATCAGCATTAAATGCCTGAATTAGAAAAGAAGAATGTTCCTGTATTAATAAACTCAGCTTCCATCTTAAAAATCTAGAAAAATAAGTAAAATCCAAAGTAAGAAAGGAAATAATAATGATCAGAGCATAAAGCAATAAAATTTAAAAATAGAAAATCAAGTGAGAAAAACTAATGAAATCAAAAGTTGGTTCTTAAAAAGACTCTGCAACATATGTTATCAAAGAAAAGCAAATTAAAAGAATTACCTACTACTACACACCAATGGCCAAAATTCAGAAACTGAAAACATTAAATGCTGTTGGGGATATGGAACAACAGAAATTTTTATTCAGTGCTGGTGGGAATTAAAAATGGTACAGCCACTTTGGAAGTTGGAAATCAGTTTCACAGTTTTTTACAAAACTACATATACTCTTACCCTAGTTCCAGAAATGGTACTTCTTGGTGTGTACTCAAAGGACTTGAGTATTTCAGTTCAGTTCAGTCGCTCAGTCGTGTCCGACTCTTTGCGACCCCATGAATCACAGCACGCCAGGCCACCCTGTCCATCACCAACTCCCGGAGTTCACCCAGACTAACGTCCATCAAGTCAGTGATGCCATCCGGCCATCTCATCCTCTGTCATCCCCCTCTCCTCCTGCCCGCAATCCCTCCCAGCATCAGAGTCTTTTCTTTTCTTTGGCCATAAGGTGGCCAAAGTACTGGAGTTTCAGCTTTAGCATCATTCCTTCCAAAGAAATCCCAGGGCTGATCTCCTTCAGAATGGACTGGTTGGATCTCCTTGCAGTCCAAGGGACTCGCAAGAGTCTTCTCCAACACCACACTTCAAAAGCATCAATTCTTTGGTGCTCAGCTTTCTTCACAGTTCAACTCTCACATCCATACATGACCACTGGAAAAACCATAGCCTTGACTAGACAAACCATTGTTGGCAAAGTAATATCTCTGCTTTTGAATATGCTATCTAGGTTGGTCATAACTTTCCTTCCAAGGAGTAAGCGTCTTTTAACTTCATGGCTGCAGTCACCATCTGCAGTGATTTTGGAGCCCAAAAAAATAATGTCTGACACTGTTTCCACTGTTTCCCCATCTATTGCCCATGAAGTGATAGAACCAGATGCCATGATCTTAGTTCTCTGAATGTTGAGTTTTAAGCAACTTTTCATTCTCCTCTTTCACCTTCATCAAGAGGCTTTTGAGTTCCTCTTCACTTTCTGCCATAAGGGAGGTATCATCTGCATATCTGAGGTTATTGATATTTCTCCAGGCAATCTTGATTCCAGCTTGTGCTTCCAGCCCAGCATTTCTCATGATGTACTCTGCATATAAGTTAAACAAGCAGGGTGACAATATACAGCCTTGACGTACTCCTTTTCCTATTTGGAACCAGTCTGTTGTTCCATGTCCAGTTCTAACTGTTGCTTCCTGACCTGCATACAAATTTCTCAAGAGGCAGGTCAGGTGGTCAGGTATTCCCATCTCTTTCAGAATTTTCCACAGTTTATTGTGATCCACACAGTCAAAGGCTCTGGCACAGTCAATAAAGCAGAAATAGATGTTTTTCTGGAACTCTCTTGCTTTTTCCATGATCCAGTGGATGTTGGCAATTGGATCTCTGGTTCCTCTGCCTTTTCTAAAACCAGCTTGAACATCAGAAAGTTCACGGTTCCCATATTGCTGAAGCCTGGCTTGGAGAATTTTGAGCATTACTTTACTACCATGTGAGATGAGTGTAATTGTGCGGTAGTTTGAGCATTCTTTGGCATTGCCTTTCTTTGGGATTGGAATGAAAACTGACTTCCAGTCCTGTGCCCACTGCTGAGTTTTCCAAATTTATTGGCATATTGAGTGCAGCACTTTCACAGCATCATATTTCAGGACTTGAAATAGCTCAACTGGAATTCCATCACCTCCACTAGCTTTGTTCGTGGTGATGCCTTCTAAGGCCCACTGGACTTCACATTCCAGGGTATCTGGCTCTAGGTCAGTGATCACACCATCATGATTATCTGGGTCATGAAGATCTTTTTTGTACAGTTCTTCTGTGTATTCTTGCCACCTCTTCTTAATATTATCTGCTTCTGTTAGGTCCATACCATTTCTGTCCTTTACTGAGCCCACCTTTGCACGAAATGTTCCCTTGGTATCTCTAATTTTCTTGAAGAGATCTCTAGTCTTTCCCATTTTGTTGTTTTCCTCTATTTCTTTGCATTGATTGCTGAGGAAGGCTTTCTTATCTCTTCTTGCTATTCTTTGGAACTCTGCATTAGGATGCTTATATTTTTCCTTTTCTCCTTTGCTTTTTACTTCTCTTCTTTTCACAGCTATTTGTAAGGCCTCCCCAGACAGCCATTTTACTTTTTTGCATTTCTTTTCCACAGGGATGGTCTTGATCCCTGTCTCCTGTACAATGTCATGAACCTCATTCCATAGTTCATCAGGCACTCTATCTATCAGATCTAGGCCCTTAAATCTATTTCTCACTTCCACTGTATAATCATAAGGGATTTGATTCAGGTCATACCTGAATGGTCTAGTGGTTTTCCCTACTTTCTTCAATTTAAGTCTGAATTTGGCAATAAGGAGTTCATGATCTGAGCCACAGTCAGCTCCTGGTCTTGTTTTTGCTGACTGTATAGAGCTTCTCCATCTTTGGCTGCAAAGAACATAATCAATCTGATTTCGGTGTTGACCATCTGGTGATGTCCATGTATAGAGTCTTCTCTTGTGTTGTTGGAAGAGAGTGTTTGTTATGACCAGTGCATTTTCTTGGCAAAACTCTATTAGTCTTTTCCCTGCTTCATTCTGTACTCCAAGCCCAAATTTGCCTGTTACTCCAGGTGTTTCTTGACTTCCTACTTTTGCATTCCAGTCCCCTATAAATAAAAGGACATCTTTTTTGGGTGTTAGTTCTAAAAGGTCTTGTAGGTCTTCATAGAACAGTTCAACTTCAGCTTCTTCAGCATTACTGGTTGGGGCATAGACTTGGATTACTGTGATATTGAATGGTTTGCCTTGAAAACGAACAGAGATCATTCTGTCGTTTTTGAGATTGCATCCAAGTACTGCATTTCAGACTCTTTTGTTGACCATGATGGCTACTCCATTTCTTCTGAGGGATTCCTGCCCGCAGTAGTAGATATAATGGTCATCTAAGTTAAATTCACCCATTCCAGTCCATTTTAGTTCGCTGATTCCTAGAATGTCGACATTTACTCTTGCTATCTCCTGTTTGACCACTTCCAATTTGCCTTGATTCATGGACCTAACACTTCAGGTTCCTATGCAGTATTGCTCTTTATAGCATCGGACTTTACTTCTATCACGAGTCACATCCACAGCTGGGTATTGTGTTTTCTTTGGCTCCATCCCTTCATTCTTTCTGGAGTTATTTCTCCACTGATCTCCAGTAGCATATTGGGCACCTACTGACCTGGGGAGTTCCCCTTTAAGTATCCTATCATTTTGCCTTTTTGTACTGTTTGTTCATGGGGTTCTCAAGGGAAGAATACTGAAGTGGTTTGCCATTCCCTTCTCCAGTGGACCACATTCTGTTGAGTATTTATGTCCACACAAAAACTGCACCGGGATATTTACAGCAGCTTTATTCATAATTGCCAAAATTTGGAAGCCATCAAGATGTCCTTCAATAGGTGAATGGATAAATTGTATTATATCCACACAATGGAATATTATTCAACACTAAAAAGGAATAAGCTTATCAATCATTAAAAGACATGGAAGAATCTTAATGCATTTTACTAAGTGAAAGCAGGCAATCTGAAAAGGCTACATACTGTATGAATCCAACTACCTGACATTCCAGAAAAGGCAAAACTATAACGACAATAAAAGGATCAGCAGTTGCCAGAGGTTAGGTAGAAGAAGGAACAGATGAAGGACAAAGTATTTTTAAGGCAGTGAAAATACTATCTACTACATAATGATAGATATCTGTCATTATACCTTTGTCCAAACCCACAGAATGTGCAACATCAAGAGTGAAGTCAACTGTATCTTTGGGTGATTTTGATGGGTCCATGTACCTTCATCCTTGGTAAAAAATGAACCTTTCTGGTGAGGATATTGATAATAGGGGAGGCTATGCATGTGTAGGGGCAAGAGTATATAATTTTTAACTGTCTTAATATGAACATATGAATATGCCTTAATATGAAACTACTCTCAAATATGAACAGTCAATCAAAGATTACCTGACATTGGCGAAAAGCCTCTAACAAAAGAAGAAACTGGAGACAAAGCAGAAAACGGAAAATGTAAATAAACTATACTATCCTCGGAGACTAAAGAGATCTTTGAAATTAGGAAAGGAAAACAATTCAGAGAAAAATAAATAAAATTAAAATTTTTAAAGCTCATTAAAAAATAGGATGAGAAATAAAATATATTTAAAATATACCTTAAGTTTCAGGACTCTCTCAGGAAATGCAGAGGGAAATAATGGAAATAAGGAAAGGAGATACAAATAAGAGTATCAATACAGAGAATTCAACAAATAGTTAAGAGCTCTAGAAAAAAAAAAAAAAGCTGGAAAAAATGAGAGTCAAAAAAATGATTCAAAAACTTCTCAGAACTCAAGGATTTGAGTTTGAAATTGAAACCAGCACTGTGCTGTGCTTAGTTGCTCAGTTGTGTCTGACTCTTTGCAACCCCACGGACTGTATGTTTTATAAGTTCGTAGCATTTATACTTCTACAAGTATCAGAGCTTCAAGTTGCACAAAGACTTCAGGAGGATATCTTGTATCTTTATAGACCTGGCCGCCTCTTTTTAAAATAGTCCTTTGCCTAGGTGGGCTGTTTATCTGCTTGAGCACCGAAGTTTCTTTTTTCTAGATTTGGTAAAGGAATTATGAACAATAGCATTAATTCTCCTGTAATAAATTGAAAGAAATTGGACCCTAATAGTACTCTTGCCTGGAAAATCCCATGGACGGAGGAGCCTGATAGGCTGCAGTCCATGGGGTCGCTAAGAGTCGGGCACGACTGAACGACTTCACTTTCACTTTTCAGTTTCATGCATTGGAGAAGGAAATGGCAACCCACTCCAGTGTTCTTGCCTGGAGAATCCCAGGGACGGGGGAGCCTCGTGGGTTGCTGTCTCTGGGGTCACACAGAGTCGGACACGACTGAAGCGACTTAACAGCAGCAGGACTGTAGCCCACCAGGGTCCTCTGTCCATGGGGATTCTCCAGGCAAGAATACTGGAGTGGGTTGCCATGCCCTCCTCCAGGGGATCTTCTCAACCCGGGGATCGAACCCAGGTCTCCTGCATTGCAGGCAGATTCTTTACCATCTGAACCACCAGGGGAAGCCCAAGAATACTGGAGTAGGTAGCCTATTCCTTCTCCCGGGGATGTTCCCAACCTAGGAATTGAACCAGGGTCTCCTGCATTGCAGGCAGATTCTTTACCAACTGAGCTACCAGGGAAGCCTCAAAACCAGCACTGCTGCTGCTGCTGCTACTGCTAAGTCGCTTCAGTCGTGTCCGACTCTGCGAGATCCCATAGACAGCAGCCCACCAGGCTCCGCCATCCCTGGGATTCTCCAGGCAAGAACAATGGAGTGGGTTGCCATTTCCTTCTCCAATGCATGAAAGTGAAAAATAAAAAGTGAAGTCGCTCAGCCGTGTCCGACTCTTCGCAACCCCATGGACTGCAGCCCACCAGGCTCCTCCATCCATGCGGTTTTCCAGGCAAGAGTACTGGAGTAGGGTGCCATCGCCTTCTCCGCAAATCAGCACTACATCAAATCAAAACCCTTAGCCATCAGCGGGCACAGGAGATACCGTTCCCAGCACCTCTGAGGTCGGCCTTCACAACTTTTCTAGAGAGTGATCAAACGGGTAAGACCTAGATCTCAGTAGGCGAGTGACCCTGGTTTCCCTTTCTAGCTGTACTCTGGAGGATTAGTGCAGCCAGACAGAAGGATGACTCTGAAACAGGACCTGATAAAGTTAGAGAAGCTAGGAATGCCAACCAGACCCATAGAATATTTCATACCTGGAGCTAATGTAGTCTGTATTCTTGTCAAATGTGTCTTTTTATAATCCAACTTTTCTCTATATAAAGGGAGAAGAGGGAAAGAGGTAGTGTCTTTATTATTATTATTATCATTATTATACAGCGTGACAGGAGGACAGAGCTAAAGATTTTAGGCAGTGGACTATTCTAATTTTTTAAACATCACTCAGTCAGCTTACAAGGACAGCACATAAAGGGAGCTTGACACCGTTGTACAAAGCCTTCAGAGGTTTCCACAGAGGATCAGGGCTCCCCCATTTCCCCTCCCTGCCACCACCCCCCACCCCTGCATTATAGACAATACCGTGGGATCTCTCCAGCCTCTGGCAAAGCTTGTGGTGTCTTCTTCCTTCCTCAATACTTTAGATTAAGCTTTTACCCTGAGGCCCTTGTTAAAATGCACATCTGTCACCTAGGAGATTAACACAAGAGCCCATCTGTTTGGTTCAGAAAGCTGGCCAGTAGCAGCCTGACACCAAGCTCCTGACAAGAGCTCATGACAAGCTCTGTTCATGGTATCCTGAACAGAGGCCCTGACTTGGTCATGAACAGAGCTGGGTCCCAGGACCATCTCAGCTACTCATTTGCTGAGGACAAGCCTCAGCTTCCCCAGATTCATTTTTTTATCAAAGACAAACTCTACCCACAGAACTGTATTCAATATAATTGTGCTCATAGACCTCTAAAATTCTCTCCCACCTTAAAATTCAGTGGCTCTATATTCTGAATAGAATATATATTCTGACACCTCAGTCACCAAGAATAAGATTTGATTTTTTTAAAGAATAAATATTGTATTTTAAATATCCATATAATATATCTGCATATGTAATTTTTTTAAAAATGCAAATAATTCCAGCTGGTTAAATTTAGAATGCTTATATTAAAACCAATTCAACAATACTTTCTGGCACAATTCCCAGAACATTTTCATTTGATTGGGAATTGTTTAAATTTTAATTCATTTTAAGCCCTTCTTTCTCCCAATTGTGCTCCTCTTAGAAGGTTGCATTTGAAATATTGACTTCAATTGTACAGACTCTCTTATTAAATCATGGATCTCAGCAGTAATACTGCTACCATGTGGATGTTTTCTGGGTCACATGGAGAATGTGTAGTCGGGTAGAGAAAATATATTAATATGATTATGAATTGTTTTTGTGGATTCCCTTTTCCTTCCAAGAGCGCCTGCCAGAGGCTCACTTCTGCCATATATCAGGATCAATACTAACATGCTCTTCCTCATCTGATCTTTCCCTTTCCCTTTTAAAACATTTAAGATAACAGCAAAACTGTCTTCCCAAACACTTCTGTCAGTACCAACTCTAAAAAAGCAGAGAAAAACCAAATCAAACTGTGCAGATTCCGTTACGTCAAACAGGTTCATTTCTATAAATTCATGATCACGCTGCTTTTCCTTTCCTGACTGGTGTTTTTGCTGTATTCTCAAATTTTATTCAATCTGGATCCCAGTTTTCACTGGCCTTGGGAAGAGAAAGTGGAAACGGTGGCAGCAGAGGCTGGGAGAAGGGCCGCAGACAGGGCTCCCAGTGGATGATGAAGCTCTATTTTGGATACAGAGCCTTCCTGCATCTTTATACCTGGCTTTTACCACTGTACAACAACCAACTTATACTTTTTCTTAACAACTCTTTCTCTCCTTCTACCCCTTTACTGACCCAGCCACTGCTAGAGACTGAGATTTACCCTTTATCCTAAGACCTACAGCCCTTTATAGCTATATACCAGGCATTGAGTTAGCCATTTCATATAAATTTTATCACTTAATCCTTAGACAGGCCTACAAGTCAGGAATGGACTTTATTGTTTTAAAACTAGGGAAATTGAGACTGGAGAGTTTAAATAACTAGCATAATGTCCAAAGACAATACAGAGTTGAGGTTAGATGTGTACTCAGTTCTGTCCCACTGTTTAAAGTATGTATTTATGTAAAATGAATAATAGCCAGGAGGTAGTATTGGATGAGCACAAAGGTGATAAAGCCAGTACTATGGTTTGATCAAAAACTACATTAATATAACATCCACATGTCTACACAAAAAACTTAACTATAACTTCCATGATCTCATATTCAGTGATTGTAAATGGCATATTGTCAAACTAAGGAAAGCTTTCAGCCATAAGTAACAGCCCAATTTTTACTGGCCAAAACACATTTTTCTCACACATAACGAAGTCTAGAGCCTGTTCAGTTCACTTCAGTTCAGTTCAGTCACTCCGTCGTGTCCGACTCTTTGCGAGCCTATGAACTGCAGCACGCCAGGCCTCCCTGTCCACCACCAACTCCCAGAGTTCACTCAAACCCATGTCCATTAAGGCGGTGATGCCATCCAGCCATCTCATCCTCTGTCGTCCCCTTCTCCTCCTGCCCCCAATCCCTCCCAGCATCAGGGTCTTTTCCAATGAGTCAACTCTTTGCATGAAGTGGCCAAAGTATTGGAGTTTCAGCCTCAGCATCAGTCCTTCCAATGAACACCCAGGACTGATCTCCTTTAGGATGAACTGGTTGGATCTCCTTGCAGTCCAAGGGACTCTTCTCCAACACCACAGTTCAAAAGCATCAATTCTTCGGCACTCAGCTTTCTTCATAGTCCAACTCTCACATCCATACATGACCACTGGAAAAACCATAGCCTTGACTAGACGGACCTTTGTTGGCAAAGTAATATCTCTGTTTTTCAATATGCTGTCTAGGTTGGTCATAACTTTCCTTCCAACAAGTAAGCATCTTTTAATTTCATGGCTGCAATCACTATCTGCAGTGATTTTGGAGCCCCCAAAAATAAAGTCTGACACTGTTTCCACTGTTTCCCCATCTATTCCCCATGAAGTTATGGGACCAGATGCCATGATCTTAGTTTACTGAATGTTGAGCTTTAAGCCAACTTTTTCACTCTCCTCTTTCACTTTCATCAAGAGGCGCCTTAGTTCCTCTTCACTTTCTGCCATAAGGGTGGTGTCATCTGCATATCTGAGGTTATTGATATTTCTCCCAGCAATCTTGATTCTAGCTTGTGCTTCATCCAGCCCAGCGTTTCTCATGATGTACTCTGCATACAAGTTAAATAAGCAGGGTGACAATATACAGCCTTGACGTACTCCTTTTCCTATTTGGAACCTGTCTGTTGTTCCATGTCCAGTTCTAACTGTTGCTTCCTGGTTGCATACAGGTTTCTCAAGAGGCGGGTCAGGTGGTCTGGTATTCCCATCTCTTTCAAAATTTTCCAGTTTATTGTGATCCACACAGTCAAAGGCTTTGGCATTGTCAATAAAGCAGAAATAGATGTTTTTCTGGAACTCTCTTGCTTTTTCCATGATCCAGCGGATGTTGGCAATTTGATCTGGTTCCTCTGCCTTTTCTAAAACCAGCTTGAACATCTGGAAGTTCACGGTTCATGTACTGCTGAAGCCTGGCTTGCAGAATTTTGAGCATTACTTTACTAGCGTGTGAGATGAGTGCAATTGTGCGGTAGTTTGAGCATTCTTTGGCATTGCGTTTCTTTGGCATTGGAATGAAAACTGACCTTTTCCAGTCCTGTGGCCACTGCTGAGTTTTCCAAATTTATTGGCATATTGAGTGCAGCACTTCACAGCATCATCTTTCAGGATTTGAAATAGCTCAACTGGAATTCCATCACCTCCACTAGCTTTGTTCACAGTGATGCTTTCTAAGGCCCACTTGACTTCACATTCCAGGATGTCTGGCTCTAGGTGAGGGATCACACCATCGTGATTATCTGGGTCTTGAAGCTCTTTTTTTGTACAATTTTTCTGTGTATTCTTGCTACCTCTTCTTAATATCTTCTGCTTCTGTTAGGTCCATACCATTTCTGTCCTTTATTGAGCCCATCTTTGCATGAAATGTTCCCTTGGTATCTCTAATTTTCTTGAAGAGATCTCTAGTCTTTCCCATTCTGTTGTTTTCCTCTATGTCTTTGCATTGATCGCTGAGGAAGGCTTTCTTATCTCTCCTTGCTATTCTTTGGAACTCTGCATTCAGATGCTTATATCTTTCTTTTTCTCCTTTGCTTTTTGCTTCTCTTCTTTTCACAGCTATTTGTAAGGCCTCCTCAGACAGCCATTTTGCTTTTTTGCATTTCTTTTCTATGGGGATGGTCTTGATCCCTGTCTCCTGTACAATGTCATGAACCTCTGTCCATAGTTCATCAGGCACTCTATCAGATCTAGACCCTTAAATCTATTTCTCACTTCCACTGTATAATCATAAGGGTTAGAGCCAGTAGCCACACCAAAAAAAGTAAAATGAAACATGTAAAGTTAACTTTAATAATATATTATATTTCACCCCTACATCCAACATATTATCATTCCAACATGCAATCAACATTAAATATATAAATGATATAATTTTCTGTTTTAGTTTTTATACTGTCTTTGAAATCCAGCATGTACTTTGTGTTAACAGTATATCTCAATTCAGACTGGCCACATTTCAAGTGCTCTTAGCCAGATGTGGTTAGTGATGACCATACTGGACCAAGGGTAAGAGAAGTTACTGCTGGAGTTAGATTCCTAGTAGTTCTCAGAGCTTTCTCCTCATATTTAGCACCTCAGATTTACAAAATGGTTACCAAAATACCAGACATTGTATCAGTATCCAAAGCAAGAAAACATAAGCGGCACCACTAGTAAAATCCTTCCCAGAATACCTCTATTTACATCTGTGAACTATGTCCCAACGTAACCCTTCATCACAAGAGGGGCTGGGAAAGTGGAAAAATTAAATTTTTCTTCTGATTTTCAGTGGAAGTATAAGAATATGGTAAGTCTCCTATATACAAATGAGTTTCATTCAAACAGCACATTCATAAGTCCAATTTGTTCATAAATCCAAGAAATTAACCTAGGTACCCAATTTTTATAGATAACATCAGACATGTAAACTAACTTAACATGACTGGACATGCAAATGCATGTTTGCATCTTTGAAAGTCTGCACCTTGAAAGTTCATATGTAGGGCGTTTACTGTAAAGGGGTTGGAAATAGAAATATATTTACTAACTGGCTAGCTCAGACATAGATATTATTTAAAAAAACACAAAGAAGACTGTATTTTAAATAAAGAGACATTTTAAGAATTACAGAAATACGCTCTGCTTCATTTCTGCAATATTTATATAATATTTAACTAAATGACAAATGGGTCTTCCTTTCAGAATAATACCTATATAGCTCACTCACACCATTTTCCAAATGAGAGAGAGATGGAATATCAGGAATGAAGCATCTAGAGAGAAGAGTGGTTCTCAGAAGATGAGGGTATTGACCTCATTTTCCCCCACATCTTTCCATGGAGAGCCTTTTATGAATACATGAGTGCACACAACTGAACACCAAATGTAACACTATTTGCTCAAATCCTCTAGAGCTGCTAATGTCAATGTTCATTTTAATACATCACAATGTATGAAAGTGAAAGTGAAAGTCACTCAGTTGTGTCCGACTCTTTGTGACCCCATGGACTATACAGTCCATGGAATTCTCTAGGCCAGAATACTGGAGTGGGTAGCCTTTCCCTTCTCCAGGGGATCTTCCTAACCCAGGGATCAAACCCAGGTCTCCTGCACTATAAGCGGATTCTTTACTGGCTGAGCCACAAGGGAAGCCCAAGAATCACAATGTACATGCTGCTCTTAATAGTTTATAATTCTTCTCAGTTATCTCTTTCCAAAACAAAATAGCAATAAATAAATCTAAAATAATACCATCTAATCAACAAAATTTTGTGGATACATTAATGAAAAAGAAAAAGATCTTTAACTTCAGAAAAATGAATAATACATAGCTTTGACATAATTAACACTGGAACTTGAGTAACAGGAAATGGAAGCAAATTAATCTAATATTATATTGTGGATAGTTTGAATTCCTCTGTTTTATTGTACAGATACTAAATATTATGGCAAACCTAACTATTGTCTTCTGAAGTATTTCTGTATGTTCTCTCTTCTCACAAAGATCCTAAAAATATTCTCAGTTATCTTAAACCATGATATGACACAGCATATTCTATTTAATGGTAGAAAACTAATCTATAATAAACTCTTTCCACTTCATATAAATTAAAGTTGGTACTCTGTTTAATTAGTTTTAAATATGCACATACATGTATATGCAGGCTTTCACATTACTAATCCTCTGAATATTCAAACAGCCCACTAGGTCATCTAATGGGACTGTGTGAAGTAAAGTTGCCATGAACTGGAATATAGGGCACACTGCATGAACTGACAATTAAAAGGATAAAATTCCTCAGATGAAAACACGAATGAGTTTAAACCATCAGAGAAATTAGGTCAATAACATAGTCTTTAATTATAATCTCCTGAGATTTGCATTCTGAAAAGGAGTAGAAATCCTTGGATTCTGTATGAGAAAGAGTAATCCCATTATAACTTCACTAGACTGTAGCAATTGAGATGAACTTTGTACAACATCAGATGAAGGACACGTGTTGACCTCACCACAACTAAGCCCCAGTTTTAAGAGATTCCTATGACTGTTGCTTAATATATTAAAAACCAAATACAAGAACAATTTGTGCAACATAATATTACCACTAATACCATTAATATCACTTGAAATCTTCTGTTCTTGTTACATGTTTGACAGCATGTCAAATGGTTGCATAACCCCTGTACACATATGGATGCCTGACTCCTACGACACAGGATAATGATAGGACACACTGCAAATCAGTGAGGGACTCCTTAGTGACATAAACCCAGTGCATAAATTGCCAGTGGGTCATACTTTCCCATCATTATGGTACTAAGTAAATATGCACTCAGGGCTATTAACACCATTGTGGGCTTTGACATATGCCACCATGCAGAGGCTAATGACCAGCTACATAAACACTGTGCATAGATCTCCTATATTGCCAAGGCCATACATTCCTTGGAGACCTTAAAATGATGCCTGTGTCACTTGAAAATGACATATGATCACAAGGTTCTACTTGAGAACACTGTCAAATGAGTGATTATTTCAGAATTTAAGGGAGAAAAAAATGAGAATACTTTCATTCTAATTAATTAAAAAGACTGAGGGGACACACTTACAATCTAATAATAACTCTGACCTCACCTCCAGCATCTCTCCTTGACTTAGACATACAAGCAAAAGACTTTTGGTGCTGTAGACATGGATGAAAGCTTGGAGAAATTTTGAAGAATCAAAAAATTTTAAATCAATGTTAGATCCTATACGTGCCTTTCGTGCACCCTATTACATGACTCAATCCACCTCTGTATTGTCTGTTCTCCCCTCCCCTTGTTCTTCTCTTTGCCCACCATTCAGAAAGGGGAAAAAAAAAAACAAACACTCCTGTCTTCTTACAGAGTATTTTAGCTATCACCAGCTCCTGTACCCAAACTCAGCAAAGCAACACCTTTTGTATATTCCAAAGTCATGTCAATGAGTCATGCTTATTCTTTCACTTCCTATGAATATTTGCTGAAATAAAGGAAAAGTTTAGTGCTATGACTTATAACACCATACCTCAGAAAGCAGATGTTGACAAGTTTATTTTAATCAGATTCTTCTATTATAAATGGATCAAACATGTAAATGACCTAAAATCTAACTGCTAATAGTTTACTGTTGTGGTCTAAAATGTAAGCTAACAATTATGTAACTTAAAAAAATAAGGATTAAAAATAAATAATTTGCAATGTCTATAACATGATATACAAAAAAATCAAAATTAGAATAAAGCAACTGATTTTTATATTTCTAGCTATAGAAAACAATCTATTCAGTTCTTTTCCTATAAATGAGATGTCAAATTGAAATAATTTGTTGTTGTTCAGTCGCTAAGTTGTCTCTGACCCCATGGACTTCAGTATACCAGGCCTCCTGTCCTTCACTGCCCACCAGAGTTTGCTCAAACTCACATCCACTGAATTGGTGACGCCATCCAACATATGAGGATGGAGATTTACAGGAACTTCAAAACCTAAACTATATATGACATTTTCTCAGTCTACATTAAGCTTATTATACAGAAGTAGATAATTTTATTACTAGTCATGGCATCCGGTCCCATCACTTCATGGGAAATAGATGGGAAACAGTGGAAACAGTGTCAGACTTTATTTTTCTGGGCTCCAAAATCACTGCAGATGGTGACTGCAGCCATGAAATTAAAAGACACTTACTTCTTGGAAGGAAAGTTATGACCAACCTAGATAGCATATTCAAAAGCAGAGACATTACTTTGCCAACAAAGGTTCGTCTAGTCAAGGCTATGGTTTTTCCTGTGGTCATATATGGATGTGAGAGTTGGACTGTGAAGAAGGCTGAGCGCTGAAGAATTGATGCTTTTGAACTGTGGTGTTGGAGAAGACTCTTGAGAGTCCCTTGGACTGCAAGGAGATCCAACCAGTCCATTCTGAAGGAGATCAGCCCTGGGATTTCTTTGAAGGGAATGATGCTAAAGCTGAAACTCCAGGACTTTGGCCACCTCATGCGAAGAGTTGACTCATTGGAAAAGATTCTGATGCTAGGAGGGATTGGGGGCAAGAGGAGAAGGGGACGACAGAGGATGAGATGGCTGGATGGCATCACTGACTCAATGGATGTGAGTCTGGGTGAACTCCAGGAGTTGGTGATGGACAGGGAGGCCTGGCGTGCTGCGCTTCATGGGGTCACAAAGAGTCGGACATGACTGAGTGACTGATCTGATCTGATCTGATCTACAAGCCCAAACTCTGATAGAATCAAAACATCATTAGTCACATGAAGGTTTCAACGAATGTTTATCCCTATTGATTTCTAGCTTCCACCTGTAAATGCCTTGAGCTTCTTGATCCAAGACATGTCTACAGTTTTCATACTGCTTTATGAGAAAAATGAAAATAAATATTCTAATAGAATTTCACTTCCTCTAATTTCATACTGAGAACTAAACCAGCCATTCAGGAAATAAGTCATCTTGAGTTAGGTGGTACTTAAGATATCCAGCTGCAAATTAGTCACTTTTCTGTAAAGGTAAAGAAAGTATGCATAATATTATTTTATTTAAAATATTGATATATGTGGCAAACAGGAAAATGTTGTAATCAAAAGAGGATACAAACATATATGAGTTTGATAATCTGCAACAGATAAAATCCATTTAAATATAAAATTATTATTTCTAAAAGTGGCTACATCTTATTTTTGAAATTATACATAAATATTACATGCATCAGAAAGTGATAAATTATCTTGGGATTTTGGAGATTATAAGGATCATTATCAACTAATACTTCAACCAGAGCTTAAAGATCTACCTAACCTGGAGATTATTCTAATTGTAATATTGACAGTTTTTCAAAGACTTCTAGAAATGTCAAAACATTTGATTGTATCAAACTCTGATTTGAACTACATATTTTAAAAGCCTAACTAGCAATCAAAGAACAATTATGTATATAAGCACTTTAATAATCATATGAGTCAAATCTTTCAAGTTTCCTTACACTCTATCATCTACATTTAAACTTGAAAGAATTTTGCATTTAATTTTATGACTTAAAAGAAGGTAAGCTAAAATGCATCTACCAATTAATGAAATATAATAGAAACAAACCCATGCATTAAAAACAGGCATTAAGCATAATCTCATAAATAATGAATTAAATGTGTTCTTTATTCAT
This sequence comes from Bos mutus, assembly GCF_027580195.1. Lineage (NCBI taxonomy): Eukaryota > Metazoa > Chordata > Mammalia > Artiodactyla > Bovidae > Bos > Bos mutus. The sequence goes on along the minus strand of NC_091617.1, from coordinate 35,212,338 downwards.
TACTAAGTTTTAGTTGATAAATTTAGCACTTACTCCACTATAGGCAAATAAATATAATTTTATTTAATTTTTAAAATAGTCTCATGATAATTATGCTTATCTCCATGTGGTTATTGAGGCTCAGAAAATGTAGGCAACTTTCCCAGCATTCATGTAGCAAACCACAGCGGGAAGTCAGGAGATTGATTCCAACAATGATATTCTTAGTCACCCTTCTAGAATCTCTCACATAAGATTCTGAGAAACAGAAACTTAAAATAGCTGTTTGAAAGGTAACACTTTCTGAATATATATGTGTGACAACTAGCAGGTCAAGTTCCCAGTAACTTTATATCACCAAAAGAAATGCATAGTATAATTTATGAATTGATAAACTAGATATATGAGATATCCTTGATTCTACAACATATGTTTTTAAGCCCCAGCATTTTCTGTATTTTGTCTTGTGATCAAAGTCAAAGAAACCTCCTGTTTCCAGGCAGGGTATTTCTCTAGCTTTTGAGAACTTACCCAGTATCAGAGGCATCTGATTCTTGTCTTGGGTAGCACAACATGTGGTTACATTTTAACTAAAATTTGCACTACTAATTATGAGGAAATTATCTCAAGAATACTTAATTTTTATTAAAATGAAGCATTGAAATAATAATCATTTTATTTATAAAAATCCATTTTCCCCACCTATAAAATGCTGAAGGGCAGTTATCATCCATTGTTATAAAGATTAAGCGTAAAGATTTAGAATGGTGCTGGGCGTGTAATAGGTACTCAATAAATGTGTACTGTTCCATGACAATGCTAATTATGAGACAGAAAAGGAGGATGCAGAAGAGCATGGAAAACAGCTGCAGGATATAAATCTATGAAAGAGAAGAAAGAACATTTCAACAGAGCCATGACCTACTTAATTTTTGGTATGGCAATAACTAAGTGCTTTATAGGACCTAGAAATGGGTAATACTTCCAAGGAAATAAAACAGTTTCATATTGTCATTGAAACATATCCAAAAATGCCACCTCAGACTCATGTAGTTTAAAGTACAACTCATGTTTTCTTCCCCCAAAGATCTCCCACTTACTCCCTTTTCCCAAAGAGCATGGTACCTACACCATTCCATGTGCTGTTAACATTTACAGTGAAATGAACAGGCCCCTCTCACCTCTAGATTCATATTCATCTCAGAGTGTGACCTTTTGGGAAATAGGGGCTTGCAGATGTAATTAGGTGAGATGAGGCCATGCAGGATTAGCATGGGCTCCAAATCCAGTGACTCATGTCCTTCATAAAAGAGAAGAGGACCCACAAATGCACCGGAAAGAAGGCCATGTGAAGACAGAGGCCGAGTGGGACGATCCTGCTATAAGCCAAGGAACATCAAAGAGAGCCAGGAGCCGCCAGAAGCTGGAAGAGGCAAGGGAAGATTCTTCCCCAGGAGCTTCAGAGGGAGCATGGCCCTGCCCATACCTTAATTTCAGACTTTCAGCCTCTTGATCTGGCAAAGAATAAATTCCAGTTGTTTTAAGCCACCAAGTTTTTGGTATTTTGTTATGGCAGCCTTAGAAAAGGAATACACCACCTCCACACACTCACTCCCATTGGTATCCCGCCCTAAACACTCTCTCCTCTATCCCAGTGTTAAGTGTTAGTTGCTCAGTCCTGTCCAACTCTGAGACACCATGGACTGTAGCCCACCAGGCTCTTCTGTCTATGGGATTCTCCAGGCAAGAATACTGGGTGGGTTGTCATGCCTTCCTCCAGAGGATCTTCCCGACCCAGGGATCGAACCCGAGTCTCTTATACCACCATTTGGCAGGTGTGTTCCTTAACACTAGTGCCACCTGGGAAGGCCCCAGTGGATCCATTCAATTCCTCTCTGAACCTCAGTGCAGACCTCATTGACTTTCTCTGATCACATTACTATGCCTCTTCCCAACAGCTAAAGCTTATGAATCCACCCCTCAAAATTTAGCAACAAGTTGTCAGCCTTTCAAGTGGAGAGCCAGGTCTTACATTTGTTCAGCCCCACAGTATCCAGCACTTACAAGATGGCCAAAAAAAGTACCTAAACAACCAAGTCCACAGCACAGGCTCTGAAAAAGATTAAGAGCACAGTCTCTGGGACTAGGCAGCTAGGGCTCAGATGCTGGTTTTGCTGATTATAAATCTATAATGGTTTATAATTTTAAATGATTATAAATCTAAACCAACTTCTCCTGTGTCCTCTCTCTGCCTCACTTGCCTTATATGTAAAATGGAGATGATGTCAGTACTTATGTTGTGAGGTTCTAAGAGACTGAGTGAGTTAACACTATAAAGCACCTAGCACACAGTAAGTATGTGAAGCTAGTCTCTTTTTTATTACAGTTATTACCATATACAGAGACAACACATATTAAAATACATTTGTTTAAGACTGGGTGTGGACAGATGACTGAAAAGGAGCCATAAGTGAACCAAGTAAGCATAAAGAATTAGTCAAGTGTTTTCCTCTTCAAAACCCCCAATTATTTCCTGTAATAATCAGAAATGGCATTGTTTTTTGAGGAATCAACTAAACATTTCTTTTCCTAGGAGTGTGATGGTTAATACTGTGTGTTTCAATTTCACTGGGCTAAAATAAAGTCTGAAACTGTTTCCACTGTTTCCCCATCTATTTCCCATGAAGTGATGGGACCAGATGCCATGATCTTCGTTTTCTGAATGTTGAGCTTTAAGCCAACTTTTTCACTCTCCTCTTTCACTTTCATCAAGAGGCTCTTTAGTTCCTCTTCACTTTCTGCCATAAGGGTGGTGTCATCTGCATATCTGAGGTTATTGATATTTCTCCTGGCAATCTTGATTCCAGCTTGTGCTTCTTCCAGCCCAGGGTTTCTCATGATGTACTCTGTATATAAATTAAATAAGCAGGGTGACAATATACAGCCTTGACGTACTCCTTTTCCTATTTGGAACCAGTCTGTTGTTCCATGTCCAGTTCTAACTGTTGCTTCCTGACCTGCATATAGGACTGTGAAGAAAGCTGAGCGCTGAAGAATTGATGCTTTTGAACTGTGGTGTTGGAGAAGACTCTTGAGAGTCCCTTGGACTGCAAAGAGATCCAACCAGTCCATCCTAAAGTAAATCAGCCCTGGGTGTTCATTGGAAGGACTGATGCTAAAGCTGAAACTCCAATATTTTGGCCACCTCATGCGAAGAGTTGACTCATTGGAAAAGACTCTGATGCTGGGAGGGATTGGGGGCAGGAGGAGAAGGGGACGACAGAGGATGAGATGGCTGGATGGCATCACCGACTCGATGGATGTGAGTTTGAGTGGACACCGGGAGTTGGTGATGGACAGGGAGGCCTGGCGTGCTGCGATTCATGGGGTCGCAAAGAGTCAGACACAACTGAGCGACGGAACTGAACTGAACTGAAAAGGGTAACAAGGTAGCTGGTAAAACATTATTTCTGAGTGTGTCTGTGAGAATGTTTCAAGAGAAGATCAGCATCTGAATTCGTAAACTGAGCAAAGATCTTCACTGATGCACAGGTGAGCTTCACTGGATTCACTGAGAGGCTGAAGAGAACAAAAAGGTGGAGGAAAACCAAATTTGCTTTCTTTGTTCAAGCTAGGATATCCATCTTGTCCTGCCCTTGGATATTAGCGCTCCTGATTCTTGGATCTTCAGATGGAGGCCAGGATTTACATAATTGGATCCTGTTCTCAGGCCTTTGGACTCAGACTGAATTAAACTACTGGTTTTCCTGGTCCTTCAGCTGGCAGATAGTACAGACAGTAGTGCTTCTTGCCCTCTATAATTGTATGAAACATTTCCTATAACAAATTTCCTCATTCATTCATAGATAGATAGATAGACAGATAGAATATGGTAGTTTAGTTGCTAAGTCGTGACTGACTCTTGAGACCCCAAGGACTGTAGCCTGCCAGGATCCTCTGTCCATGGGATTTCCCAGGCAAGAAATACTGGAATGGGTTGCCATTTCCTTCTCCAGGGGATCTTCCTGACCCAGGGATTGAACCAATGTATCCTACACTGGCAGGCAGATTCTTTACCACTGAGCCACTGGGGATTTCTGATAGATAGATCCTATTGGTTTCATTTCTCTGGAGAACACAGATTAACACTTTGCCTCCTCAGAAGATATTAGCCAACATTCCAAGTATCCTTGTAGAGTTTAATAATCCCAAGTCCCCTTGTCTCCACTCAGAAATTGACCTTGTCTACAATATCTTCTCTCTTTTCCCTAGGCGATCCCACTCCCACTTTGAAGGCCAATCTCCTACCTGTGACATAATTACTTTCCCAATTACTCAAGCCCACTTTAATTATTTCTTCCTGTGAAGATTTCTAATACACCATAACACATAATTCAATGCACAGTCAAATACTGATAATTTATCATTTTATGTACATATGTTATCTTTCCACTAAACTATAAGTTTAAGAGAAGAGTCAGCAATTTAGCAACAGACTAATTCCAAAATCCATTCTCTTTTTATATTTATGTGTTTAAATCTGCATTTTGTACAAAGTGGTAAATGCTTTAATACAGTAAAAACATTCTAGACATTATAATACTTTTCCCAGGTCACTTAAGTAAACTTTAGCTTTTAAAAAATTGGGAAGGATAATTTATTGGCTGTATTTGGCACAAATAAAAATTTTCTTTAGTAATATATACAAAGTCATATTTTTCTATTTGATAATTATGTTTATAGAAAAATAATGAGAAAGAGAAAGTTATAAAAAAAATTAAAAGGCCCATAAGGAAAGTTTCAGAGAAATGAAATAATTTAGACTAAAGAAAGGGAGTGAAATGGATGAAATAAATTAGGTGAGTGTTACATTTGATGAAAACTTGAACTTAACTTTCTGCAGAGAAGAGCTAGGTAAGATACAAGGAAAAATGCATAAAGATATAAATTTATAAAACATAAAACTGAGAAAGAGACAGATTCTCTTCTTTTAAAACTACTCAGGAGAATAACTATCTGAACAAGAGTGTTTCCTGTTGTGCCTAAAAGCCTGGGGAAGGGTAAGAAGCCTTATTCTGTAAATCCTGAAATCCACTTGAAAGAAACATATATTAAACATGTTTGGCTTTTAAAATAAAACTATCATCTGTAATTTTATTCCTGCTGCTTTTCCTCAGAGAGTGATGATTACAATCAATTCTTTAACCTTTTTAATTACAGGAAAATGGGCAGCTTAATTACACATCATGGGGTAAAGTACAGTGGGAAGCAGCTGCAGTGGTTGGAACTCAGGTGAAAGAGCAGTAAAGGCATTGTAAAGAAAAACACTTCTCATCTAGTCAAATAAATAAGCTATAAGAAAAGGCAATCAGACAAGGAGAAGGGGAAAACCTCCACCTATATTTGTTTAATTTGATATTTTAATTAATGAATGAACTTAGGGAAAGATTCAAAATAACTCAAAAACTATCAAATTTTGAATAGAAAAATGCTTCACAGACTTCTTGAGAACAGAGATATTGTCATGTTTCCTCGTCTAGCTTCATTCCACAGCACAACCCTCGGAACCTCTGTTGCAACAAAAGAAAATTCAAGTGTACGGCAGTCACATCCAACCTGAACCCAGAGAGGAAGCATGGACGCATCACTGCAGCCATATAGAGGCCACAGAAACATCACTCTTAAAGCTCAACCTGTTGCTTACTGGATAGCCCTTGAATCTATGTCAACCAAGGAAAGAGTGGCTTTCATCCATTCATCTAGAAGTATTTATTGCAAACCCATGACACAGCAAGTACAGTTTTAAGTGCTGAGGACACAAAAGTGCACAAGTGAAAGGGCTGGCCTTAGGCAGGTTCACAAAGTATATTCATCTGTATCAATGGGAGGGACAGCGGAGCTTATGCAGATGCATGGAGGCTGGTGGTTAGGCATGTAGAGATACAGCTCTTCAGCTTGTCTTTGTTTTCTCAGTGAAGTAGAAGGCAGATTTATCAGCTGAAAGAAGACCGGGAGGGTACTGAAGGTTTAGGAGAGAGGAGAGTGTGAAATAGCCATCTTAGAGAGTGAAAAAGTCAATGACTAGGAAATGAAGTCCAGCTCCCGGCAGTGCCAAGGACCCACAGGGGCATGAGTTAATCATTTAGCATGATTGGGTTCTTTCTTCCAGCTACACTCAGTCATTCAAGAGCAGGCACAGAAAGCCAGAGTCAGATTTAACCAGAATTTTGGTTTTGCCAGACAAGTACCACAAATGGAGAAAGGAGTAGAGTCCATATATAAGTAAAGTGTCCTTTAAATGGAAAGGAACAGTGCTGATATTTATGTGTAAATTCACTTAATAAACATTAACTAAAATTGATTGTATTTCTAGTATATGTTTATTTCTTGGCTTATAGTAACATTATTTTTGGTTGGCATTGGACACCTCTTAGTGTATGAGGGAACTTTGTCTATACCAGAAAAATAAAAAAATTAATACACCATACAAGGAAGAAGGGAAGTACAAGAAGAATTAAAATAAATTAAATAAATAAATAAATAAAATAAATTAATTAAAATAAAGCTTGAAAATAAAACAGGAATTTGGAGACAAAGGAAACAGCAAAGCTGGACTGAGTGGCAGGAGGTTGGAAAAACTATTGTTTTGTGGAAAAATTAAGAAAAATGATTTAAGTCCTGTGTGATTCAGAAGCACATATGTGAGAGGGCAAGGTGACTTCTCATCACAGTTACTATGGGGAGGAAATCGGAGCCAGAAGTGAATCTGATAATTTACGAAAACCTCAGGCACACCATGGTCTTCCTACAAAGAATGAAATGACAGTTACGTTAATGATATGCGCGTCATAACACCCAGGATGACTATTCTTCCCTGGAGCTGCATGGTTAACATTTATGAAACTGTTTTTTTGACCCACAAAGTGAAGGTTATTAAACTAGATATTTAGGCCCACTTTCAGCTCTTACATTCTGAAACTAAGGTTTTCCAGGAAAAAAACAGAGTTAACTAACCCTAAGACACTACATCCAACCTAAAAGTGACGAACTGAATATAACCCAACTTGAGTTCATTGCTACATCCTTAACTGCTCCCTGTTCCCACTGGGATATATGTCTTAATGGACAAAGGGCACTCTCCAGCTGTCCCCATCAGCTTGTTTAAAGTGATTATCACTGACTGAAATGGGAACAGGGGGCAATCACAATTAGGAGGCAGCTCTTCATGAGACAGGGCTCCCATAATCAAGCCACAAAGGTTTGGGGACAGTACGCTCTGCTGGCCTTAACCAGTTATTTCTGCCTCGTACGTATAATCTTCCTGCCTTGAGTGATTAAATGAATATGAACACTGTGTTCTAAAAGGTTAATTGTACGGTCCAGGAGTAAATGTTGTATCACTAGCTCTTTGTTTATCTTAGAAGGCTAACACCACTTCTTGAAAACGTAAAGCTGCATATTTTCCGTAACTAATTAACAAAGAACTTGATTAAAAGCTATGTAGTTCATCTACTAGATGCAACATCTGGGTGAAGGATTTAAGAATTAAAATAGTTTCCAGGTGAAATGAAACAGATTCTTTAAAGGAAAGAATCTTATACAGCTACAATATTTACAACGCTTTTATCAAGACATTAAAACAGAAGCAGATGCTTCTCTATAATTCTAAAATATTAGTTACACATGGTATAATGCATTGCAGCAAACATAATAATAATAAGGGATGATAGTAAGACAGAGCAGCTTTCTCCTGGAGTTGGATACAGAACAGATACCAAAGATTTTTGAAGTTAAACTTAATACAGATGCGACAACCGTAAATGTGCTGCAAAGTAAATATCACACCAGAGAGATAAGAGAAAGTATCCATTTTTTTATAAATATCAATCCTGGGGATGATAGTGTAACACATATACTTACTCTTAATAAGTATGAATTATTAATATTTAAAGCATTAATCATGTAACTATTCTTAAAATATTCTCAATGATGTACTTATATATGACTTAAAAGTCTATTCTAAATCTGTTCTGTGGGTTCATATGATGAAACATGGTGTAGCTATGACTGGATTGAGTCAGAGTGGGCTCCTTATTCTAAGAACTAGATCCCAGTGCTTATTATCCATACAACACAAATTGGAAAAACAGTTCTGTGCCAGCACTGTGCTAAGTAGAAGGAATATAAATACACAATAAACATTTTTTACCCTGTGCCCTGGGTAACTCAGGAGAGAACATGCCAGAGGGCAAGGAGATTTCTTATCAGATTCAGCACAGGCAGAAAACTAGGCCTTAAGTGAACTTGAGAATTCACAGAAGTCTTAGGAACACCAATGGTCTTTCCACAAAGAATGAAACGGGAATTTATGGAAATAATTGTCCAGTGGAAAAGCAACTGTAGATAGGATTAAGCACACAAAAGTGTGATAAGGACATTGTTTCAGGTATGTATTAATATAAGGCACCGTAGGGACAGGGACAAAGCAATTAGGTACTACTGGAGCTGCATAAAGCTTTACCAAGAAGGAAGCAACATTCAAAGTGTATTTGAAAGGATGAGGAAGGGGGCTATCCTAGGAAAAGCAGACAATACTCTAAGCGAAAGCACAGCATGAAAGAGCACGATATCGTCTACCTCATAAAACCTTCCAAAGCTATAATTTACCTGTCTAAAGCAAAGCAACAAGAGACACGGAAAAAAGACTTGACATGCCTATAACATGTCTAATACATATCAAATACTCTGCAGAATCTACAAAGAATCCAGAAGGTGATTTCATATGGCTCCAGTCTTGAAAAGAAATTCTGCAAAGCTCAGCTTCTGCATGATGAAGTTTTGTTCTAGAAACAAGATTTTCTGTTTTCAAAACATAAATATCTTTATTTTGATTCAAGAATCAAGAAATGTTTATTGTAAAAGTATTCACAAAAACACAGGAAAATATAAAGGAGAAAATTAAATCAACCTCTTAGAAACAGGCATTATTTACGTATCTGTGTATGATGTTTTAACACTCCCAGTGTATGTGTGGATGTACGCGCATGCCAGAGTGTAGTTTCAAAGTGGAACAAAAAAGTACCACTCAGAGTAACCTAGTGTTGGAAAAGGCAGTCTCCTTGTGTGCAGACACTGACCCCATGGGCCACATGAGAATGGACCCCGGATATATGTATAACTAAATAACTTCTCTGTACACCTGAAACTAACACAACACTGTAAATCAACTATATTTCAATAATAAAATAAAGTGAAATACAATTAAAAAAAAGAATGGACCTTGGGCATGGAATACTTCCTCACCAAGAAATGACAAACCCTTATAGCCTGTACCAGGAAGATTCCCTTAAGTGGAAATAGCTTTCCCTATTGTAAGCTCAATGTATGCTCCTTTGTTCTGCTTAAAGGACAGAAACGGTACGGACTTAACAAAAGCAGAAGATATTAAGAAGAGGCAAGAATACACAGAAGAACTGTACAAAAAAGATCTTTATGACCCAGATAATCACGATGGTGTGATCACTCACCTAGAGCCAGACATCCTGGAATGTGAGGTCAAGTGGGCTTTAGAAAGCATCACTACGAACAAAGCTAGTGGAGGTGATGGAATTCCAGTTGAGCTATTTTGAATCCTGAAAGATGATGCTGTGAAAGTGCTGTACTCAATATGCCAGCAAATTTGGAAAATTCAGCAGTGGGCACAGGACTGGAAAAGGTCAGTTTTCATTCCAATCCCAAAGAAAGGCAATGCCAAACAATGCTCAAACTACCACACAATTGCACTCATCTCACATGCTAGTAAAGTAATGCTCAAAATTCTCCAAGCGGGGAGGCGCCAAGATGGCGGAGGAGTAGGACGGGGAAAACACTTTCTCCCCCACAAATTCATCAAAAGAGCATTTAAACGTCAAGTAAATTCCACAAAACAACTTCTGAATGCCGGCAGAGGACATCAGGCACCCAGAAAAGCAACCCAACTCTTCGAAAGGAGGTAGGAAAAAATATTAAAGACAATAAAAGAGACAAAAGAGGGAGAGACGGAGTTCCATCCTGGGAAGGGAGTCTTAAAAAGAGAGAAGTTTCCAAACACCAGGAAACCTTCTCACTGCCGAATCCGTGCTGAGCTTTGGAAGCACAGAGGGCAACATAACAGGGAGAAAAAAATAAATAAACAATTAAAACTCGCAGATTGCGAGCCCTACGGTAACTCCCCCAGCGGAGAAGCAGTGCAGACGCCTGCATCCGCCATTAGCAAGCGGGGGCTGGGCAGGGAGGCGTGGCACGGGCTGCATTGCTGAGAGTGAGAATCTGGCCTGAATACCCTGAGCACTATCTGAGCGAAATAATTTGGGCTAGCAAACCAGACTGTGGGATATCTACCATGCGAAAAGCCAGCCCTAACCTAAGACACCGCCAGCCCGCGCACGGAACAAAGGACTAAACAGAGATAGCCGGCTGCAGACCTTCCCCCTCTGGTGACAGGCAGCCAGAGCCGGAAGGGGGCAATCGCAGCCCCAGAGAGATATTATCTATAAAACTGGCTTCTTTGCTAACTAAAACTTATTGGGGGTCTGGACGGTCAACATCTGCCTGAGAAGGTGCGCCGGTTTTACACTCAGATAACCGAGTGGCGGGGAGGCGATAAGTCGCAGCATTGGCGCCGCCAAACACCTCATCACCTGAGCTGCTCGGACCTGGGAAGAGCACAAAACGCAGGCCTAACTGAGTCTGCGCCTCTGAGGACTACCTGAGTGCCTGAACCTGAGCGGCTTGGACCTGGGAGGTGCATGCAACCCAGGGCCAGCCTCGGATTGTTCCCGGCAGAACAACCTAGAGCCTGAGCAGTGTGGGCAGGGAGGCTACATGCGCCGTGAGCGGGGGCAGACCCAATGTGGCTGAGGTACTGTGAGCGCACGCCAGTGTCATTTGTTTGCAGCATCCCTCCCTCCCTCCCCACAGCGCGCGACTGAACAAAGAGAAGAAATACAGCTCCACCCACCAGAACACCAACACAAGCTTCCCTAACCAGGAAACCTTGACAAGCCACCTGTACAAACCCACACACAGCGAGGAAACGCCACAATAAAGAGAACTCCACAAACTGCCAGAATACAGAAAGGACTCCCAAACTCAGCAATTTAAACAAGATGAAGAGACAGAGGAATACCCAGCAGATAAAGGAACAGGATAAATGCCCACCAAACCAAACAAAAGAGGAAGAGATAGGGAATCTACCTGATAAAGAATTCCAAATAATGATAGTGAAATTGATCCAAAATCTTGAAATTAAAATGGAATCACAGATAAATAGCCTGGAGACAAAGATTGAGAAGATGCAAGAAAGGTTTAACAAGGACCTAGAAGAAATAAAAAAGAGTCAATATATAATGAATAATGCAATAAATGAAATTAAAAACACTCTGGAGGTAACAAATAGTAGAATAACAGAGGCAGAAGATAGGATTAGTGAATTAGAAGATAGAATGGTAGAAATAAATGAATCAGAGAGGATAAAAGAAAAACGAATTAAAAGAAATGAGGACAATCTCAGAGACCTCCAGGACAATATTAAACGCTACAACATTGAATCATAGGGTCCCAGAAGAAGAAGACAAAAAGAAAGACCATGAGAAAATACTTGAGGAGATAATAGTTGAAAACTTCCCTAAAATGGGGAAGGAAATAATCACCCAAGTCCAAGAAACCCAGAGAGTCCCAAACAGGATAAACCCAAGGAGAAACACCCCAAGACACATATTAATCAAATTAACAAAGATCAAACACAAAGAAAAAATATTAAAAGCAGCAAGGGAAAAACAACAAATAACACACAAGGGAATTCCCATAAGGATAACAGCTGATCTTTCAATAGAAACTCTTCAAGCCAGGAGGGAATGGCAAGACATACTTAAAATGATGAAAGAAAGTAACCTACAGCCCAGATTATTGTACCCAGCAAGGATCTCATTCAAGTATGAAGGAGAAATCAAAAGCTTTTCAGACAAGCAAAAGCTGAGAGAATTCTGCACCACCAAACCAGCTCTCCAACAAATACTAAAGGATATTCTCTAGACAGGAAACACAAAAATGGTGTATAAACTCGAACCCAAAACAATAAAGTAAATGGCAACGGGATCATACTTATCAGTAATTACCTTAAACGTAAATGGGTTGAATGCCCCAACCAAAAGACAAAGACTGGCTGAATGGATACAAAAACAAGACCCCTACATATGTTGTCTACAAGAGACCCACCTCAAAACAGGGGACACATACAGACTGAAAGTGAAGGGCTGGAAAAAGATTTTCCATGCAAATAGGGACCAAAAGAAAGCAGGAGTAGCAATACTTATATCAGATAAAATAGACTTTAAAACAAAGGCTGTGAAAAGAGACAAAGAAGGTCACTACATAATGATCAAAGGATCAATCCAAGAAGAAGATATAACAATTATAAATATATATGCACCCAACACGGAGCACCACAGTACGTAAGACAAATGCTAACAAGTATGAAAGGAGAAATTAACAATAACACAATAATAGTGGGAGACTTTAATACCCCACTCACACCTATGGATAGATCAACTAAACAGAAAATTAACAAGGAAACACAAACTTTAAATGATACAATAGACCAGTTAGACCTAATTGATAGCTATAGGACATTTCAAAAAAAAAAAAAAAAAAAAAAGACTGCTCACTATGGCAATTATTGAAGCTGACTTAGGGTGACATAGAGGCTTATTTCCCTTTACCCTTCTGAGTTCTTAACTGAGGATCTCTGTAAGAAATGACAGAATAGCAGGACAAAATCAAACAGAAGTTTATTAACATAAAAAAAAAAATAAAATAAAATAAAAAGGAAGCAAATTCTAACACAGATTACAACATAGATAGACCTTGAAAATAGCTAAATGGAATAAGCCCAGTCACAAAAGAACAAATACTGTGATTCCACTTAAAAAAAAAAAAAAAAAAAAGGGGTACTCTTTCTACCTCTTTCTGATGTCTATGTCAAAAGCTTTCTCTATCCTTTCACTTTAATAAAATATATGCTGCAAAAAAAAAAAAAAAAATAGAGGTAACGGTGTTGCCCACAAAGGGAGAACTTGGCCCAGAGGAGATGTCATTTATACTAAAGTCCCACAAAAATGTCTTCTCTTCTGACACTGATAAAAAAAAAAAAAAATAAAATAAAATTAAATTAAACATACATGTCCCCTATGACTCAGCAATTACATTCCTAGGTACTTAGCAAGAGACGTTCTAACATATGTTAACTAAAGGACTTGTAAAAAAAAAAAGAAAAGAAAGCAGGAGGAGAAGGGGATAACAGAGGATGAAAAAAAAAAAAAAAATTCTCCAAGCCAGGCTTCAGCAATATGTGAACCGTGAACTTCCTTATGTTCAAGCTGGTTTCAGAAAAGGCAGAGGAACCAGAGATCAAATTGCCAACATCTGCTGGATCATGGAAAAAGCAAGAGAGTTCCAGAAAAACATCTATTTCTGCTTTATTTACTATGCCAAAGCCTTTGACTGTGTGGATCACAATAAACTGTGGAAAATTCTGAAAGAGATGGGAATACCAGACCACCTGACCTTCCTCTTGAGAAATTTATATGCAGGTCAAGAAGCAACAGTTAGAACTGGACATGGAACAACAGACTGGTTCCAAATAGGAAAAGGAGTACATCAAGGCTGTATATTGTCACCCTGCTTATTTAACTTCTATGCAGAGAACATCATGAGAAACACTGGACTGGAAGAAACACAAGCTGGAATCAAGATTGCTGGGAGAAATATCAATAACCTCAGATATGCAGATGACACCACCCTTATGGCAGAAAGTGAAGAGGAACTAAAAAGCCTCTTGATGAAAGTGAAAGAGGAGAGTGAAAAGTTGGCTTAAAGCTCAACATTCAGAAAACGAAGATCATGGCATCTGGCCCATCACTTCATGGGAAATAGATGGGGAAACAGTGGAAACAGTGTCAGACTTTATTTTTCTGGGCTCTAAAATCACTGCAGATGGTGACTGCAGCCATGAAATTAAAATACGCTTACTCCTTGGAAGGAAAGTTATGACCAACCTAGATAGCATATTCAAAAGCAGAGACATTACTTTGCCAACAAAGGTCTGTCTAGTCAAGGCTATGGTTTTTCCAGTCGTCATGTATGAGTGTGAGAGTTGGACTGTGAAGAAGGCTGAGCGCCAAAGAATTGATGCTTTTGAACTGTGGTGTTGGAAAAGACTCTGGTGAGTCCCTTGGACTGCAAGGAGATCCAACCAGTCCATTCTGAAGGAGATCAGCCCTGGGATTTCTTTGGAAGGAATGATGCTAAAGCTGAAATTCCAGTACTTTGGCCACCTCATGTGAAGAGTTGACTCGTTGGAAAAGACTCTGATGCTGGGAGGGATTGGGGGCAGGAGGAGAAGGGGACAACAGAGGATGAGATGGCTGGATGGCATCATTGACTCGATGGACGTGAGTCTGGGTGAACTCCGGGAGTTGGTAATGGACATGGAGGCCTGGTGTGCTTCGCTTCATGGGGTCGCAAAGAGTTGGACACGACTGAGCGACTGAAGTGAACTGAACTGAGGAGAGAAACACTTGCCTTGGGGGACCAATCCCTACCACTAAAGCCGATTTTGTTCTGCCTCTTCTCTCTGTAAGTAAAGCATTGCTCCATCCAGTGCTTGACTGTCATAGAGATCAAATGCATAATTTTTAATGATTGCATAGTATTTTATGATTATTTATTCACCCAATCACTTTTTATAGATACATCATTTATTTTTAATCTGTCCTCACTTCAATTAATATCTTGATTGCACAAATACTGAAAATATTTTCCTAGGTTATTTGGGAAGTATACTAAAGTTTTTACTGTATAAATTCCTGTCCTAAAATAGAGTAAGCAGAGGTTGATTGCTCCAAATGAAATTATCTGATCAGTCATTTCTGTACTCTGATTTTAAAATGTACACCTCCCACTTCCTTCTCCCCATATTTAAGAATGCTTATTGACCCTCAAGGCTAGGCAAACTACCTGTGAAGTTATGACCAGACAGCAGAAGTATATACTACCAACATTTCCATTGAAACTCTGATGGTACATATTTCTACTACTCTTCAATTAATTTTTTTTCTTTGAAAATGTGAAGCCTTAATCGTTGTACAAATATTTAAATATTAACCATTAAATTTGGTCAAATGAAATGGAACCTCTTCTATTCAAAACGGTCTTCATAAATGTCAAGCATTATCAATCACTGCTTAATCTAGGCTTGGGTTTTCCAAGGTCTGAGTAGCTTTCTTAATTTATTTTTCTTACAAAATGGAGAATTTTCAGGGCCAACCTTAGCATTTATTTATTAAATGACCTATTATCAGTCAAGGTTATCCAGAGAAAAAGAACCAATAGGAGATATACTATGTATTTAATAATTCTATGTATTTATTAATTCTAACTTCTTCAGAGCGGGCTTCCCAGGTAGCGCTAGTGGTAAAGAACCCACCTGCCAATGCAGGAGCCAAAAGAGACTCAGCTTCAATCTCTGGGTCAGGAAGACCCACTGGAGAAGGAAATGGCAACCCACTCCAGTATTCTTACCTGGAAAATTCCACGGACAGATGAGCCTGGCAGACAATAGTCCATGGGGTCACAGTCAGACATGACTGAAGTGACTTAGGACGGACAGACAGAACTTCAAGTCATTACAGATCCCAAATCTACTTCTCCCTATTCACTTTTGTTATTTGTTTTAAAGTGTTCAATTTTCACATTCCTCTTTAAACAGAGTGCAAATTTTTGATTAGCCAAAATAATCACAGTTAATAAATACTAACTGTATATTTTTTAAATTCCAATACTGAAACTTTAGAGAAAACTGATAGATTAATGTTTTTTTCTTTACTCTTCTGAATTTTAGTATCAGTTGAGTCTGACGCAAATATCCTAGCCAGCCTGCCAATTCTCTCTGATTTTGAAACATGTCTATTTCACAAAGAGGCTTTGTAGAAAAAACATTGTGTCTGTTTTAAATTGTTGCAGTTTTTGTAGACCAAATGTCTCAAAGAAGTTTGCTAAAAGCAGTTTATACAATTATGATTTTCCTAGTTACCACACCCCAAAAGTCAAAAGAAGCACCCCTTTTCCAATTACTCATAATTAGTTCCAGAATCCACAGTAATCTCAAATCCAAAATTGAATCAATCTCATGCCTCCTCATCCTAATTCCTTTCCAGTGTTCCCATGCCTGTGAAACATATCACCTCTTACATTTGACCACAACAGAAAACTAGAAATTGCTGGATAGTCCCTCTCCCTTACCACCTTACTAAATCACTCACCAATAAATGCTGGTAACACAATTTCAAGAGTCTAAATCTGTTCTCTTTCTCTAATCCCAAAGTTACCGTCTTAGTTCAGGTTTTAACTGTTTATTGACTGTATTTTAACATCAGCATGTGGCCTCCTTGCCTTGAAAACTGAGGCATTTTCCTCATCCCATTCCCTATCCATACCCCACCCAACAGCAAAATAAATTTTTCAAAAAATAAAAAATGAAAGGAACAAATAAGCAATGTAGTCAGATCATGCAATTCTATTTAAAATTCTTGAATTGTGTTTTCTATTTCACATGGAATCAAGTCCAAGCTCTTCAGCAAAGCGAGGACTCTCTCAAAACTTTGCCACTACATCTTCAGTCTCAACATTCATTTATTATTCATTTGTATTCTTGATCCACCATTATAGAGAAACCTGCAAAGTTCAGGAATGACTCCTTTATCCTTTCAGATTATAAAATAGATAAGTGATCCTATTTATAAGCAAAATTCAAATGTGTTATTAGTAAAAGTTTTACCAGTCAAGCCCTTTGTCTTTATTTATTTTGGCTGTGCAGGGTCTTTATTGCTTCGTGGGCTTTTCTCTAGTTGCGGCACACAGGAGCTATTCCAGTTGTGGTGTTCAGGCTCCTGCTTGCAGTGGCTTCTCTTGTTGCAGAGTGCAGGCTCTAGGGTGCAAGGGCTTCAGTAGTTGCAGCTCCCAGGCTCTAGAGCACAAGCTCAATAGCTGTGGTGCACGGGCTTAGTTGCTCTGCAGCATGTGAGAGCCTCGCAGACCAGGGATCAAATCCGTATCTCCTGCATTGGCAGGTGGATTCTTTACCACGAGGCTACTAGGGAAGCCCCAAGCCCTTTATTTTACAAGCAAGAGTTGTTGTTGTTCAGTTACTAAGTCATGTCCGACTCTTTGCGATCCAACGCCAGGCTCTGGACAGCATGCCAGGCTTTCCTGTCCTTCACCATCTCCTGGAGTTTGCTCAGACTCATGTCCATTGAGTCAGTGATGCCATCTAACCATTTTAACCTCTATCACCCCCCCCCACTGCTCCTCTTTCACTCTATCTTTCCCAGCGTCAGGGTCTTTTCTAATGAGTCGGCTCCTCACATCAGGTGGCCAGAGTACTAAGCTTCAGCATCAGTCTTTCAAATGAACATTCAAAGTTGATTTCCTTTAGGATTGACTGGTTCGATTTTCCTTGCAGTCCAAGGGACTCCCAAAGAGTCTTCTCCAGTGCCATAATTTGAAAACACCGATTCTTCAGCACTCAAGCTTCTTTATCGTTCGACTCTCACATTCAGACATGACTACTGGGAAAACCATAGCCTTAACTATTGAGACTTTTGTTGGCAAAGTGATGTCTCTACATTTTAATATGCTGTCTAGGTTTGCCACAGCTTCTTATTGCAAAATTCTGGCTTAAACTGAAAAAAGTAAGGAAAGCCACTAGGCCATTCAAGTATGACCTAAATCAAATCCCTTCTGATTTTACAGTAGAGGTGATGAATAGATTCAAGGGATTAGATCTGGCAGAAAGACTGTCTGAAGAACTGTGGACAGAGGTTCATAACATTGTACAGGAAGCAGTGACCAAAACCATTCCAAAGAAAAAGAAATGCCAGAAAGCAAAGTAGTTGTCACGAGGAGGCTTTACAAATAGCTAAGGAAAGAAGAGAAATGAAAGCAAGGGAGAAAGGGAAAGATACCCAACTGATGCAGAGTTCCAGAGAATACCAAGAAGAGATAAGAAGGCCTTCTTAAGTGAACAGTGAAATGAAATAGAGGAAAACAACAGTATGGTAAAGACTAGAGATCTCTTCAAGAAAACCAGAGAAAAGGATCATTTCATGCAAGGATGGGCATGATAAAGGACAGAAACAGTAAGGGCTAACAGAAGCAGAAGAGATTAAGAAGAGGTGGCGAGAATACACAAAAGAACTACACAAAAAAAGATCTTAGTGACCTGGATAACCACGATGGTGTGGTCACTAGCCTAGAGCCAGACATCCTGGACTGTGCAGTCAAGTAGGCCTTCGGAAGCATTACTATAAATAAAGCTAGTGAAGGTGATGGAATTTCAGCTGAGCTATTTCAAATCCTAAAAAATTATGCTATTAAAGTGCTGTACTCAATACATCAGGAAATTTGGAAAACTCAGCAGTGGCCACCAGACTAGACAAAGTAAGTTTTCATTCCAATCCCAGGAAAGTCAATGCTAAAGAATGTTCCAACTACCATACAATTGTGCTCATTTCATATGCAAGATAGCCTTAAATAATAGATTTTAAATTATTGGTTTCTCAGCCTTTTTACTTAGTAAATTTTTTCTTAAACTATTTCAAAAGTCAAAAATGAAGTTATCATTTCCTCTTCAGTTCAGTTCAGTTCAGTTCAGTACAGTCGCTCCGTCGTGTCTGATTCTTTGTGACCCTGTGAATCACAGCACACCAGGCCTCCCTGTCTATCACCAACTCCCAGAGTTCACTCAAACTCATGCCCATTGAGTCAGTGGTACCATCCAGCCATCTCATCCTCTGTTGTCCCCTTCTCCTCCTGCCCCCAATCCCTCCCAGCATCAGGGTCTTTTCCAAGGAGTCAACTCTTCGCATGAGGTGGCCAAAGTACTGGAGTTTCAGCTTTAGCATCAGTCCTTCCAATGAACACCCAGGACTGATCTCCTTTAGGATGGACTGGTTGGATCTTCTTGCAGTCCAGGGGACTCTCAAGAGTCTTCTCCAACACCACAGTTCAAAAGCACCAATTCTTCAGCACTCAGCTTTCTTCACAATCCAACTCTCACATCCATACATGACCACTGGAAAAACCATAGCCTTGACCAGACAGACCTTTGTTGGCCAAGTAATTTCTCTGCTTTTGAATATGCTATCTAGGTTGATCATAACTTTCCTTCCAAGGAGTAAATGTCTTTTAATTTCATGGCTGCAATCACCATCTGCAGTGATTTTGGAGCCCAGAAAAATAAAGTCTGACACTGTTTCCAATGTTTCACCATCTATTTCCCATGAAGTGATGGGACCAGATGCCATGATCTTCGTTTTCTGAATGTTGAGCTTCAAGCCAACTTTTTCACTCTCCTCTTTCACTTTCATCAAGAGGCTCTTTAGTTCCTCTTCACTTTCTGCCATAAGGGTGGTGTCATCTGCATATCTGAGGTTATTGATTTTTCTCCTGGAAATCTTGATCCCAGCTTGTGCTTCATCCAGCCCAGCGTTTCTCCTGATGTACTCTGCATAGAAGTTAAATAAGCAGGGTGACAATATACAGCCTTGATGTACTCCTTTTCCTATTTGGAACCAGTCTGTTGTTCCATGTCCAGTTCTAACTGTTGCTTCCTGGTTGCATACAGGTTTCTCAAGAGGCAGGTGAGGTGGTCTGGTATTCCCATCTCTTTCAGAATTTTCCACAGTTTATTGTGATCCACACAGTCAAAGGCTTTGGCATAATCAATAAAGCAGAAATAGATGTTTTTTGGAATGCTCTTTCTTTTTCCACGATCCAGTGGATGTTGGCAATTTGATCTCTGGTTCCTCTGCCATTTCTAAAACCAGCTTGAATATCTGGAAGTTCATGGTTCATGTATTGCTGAAGCCTGGCTTGGAGAATTTTGAGCATTAATTTGCTGGTGTGTGAGATGAGTGCAATTGTGCGGTAGTTTGAGCATTCTTTGGCATTGCCTTTCTTTAGGATTGGAATGAAAACTGACTTTTTCAATCCTGTGGCCACTGCTGAGTTTCCAAATTTGCTGACATACTGAGTGCAGCACTTTCACAGCCTCATCTTTTAGGATTTGAAATAGTTCAACTGGAATTCCATCACCTCCACTAGCTTTGTTTGTCATGATGCTTCCTAAGGCATATATATATATATATATATATATATATATATATATAGTATGTATGTATATATACTGAGACTGTTGACATCTCGACACTATTATAGGCATTTGAAAGTTTAATATAATTTTTAATGAAAATTTGTGTTTAAATTGTCTAGTAGTTTTGTACTTTACAAAAGCATCAGTCCAAGACAGAATAAAAAAAAAAAAAATTCTGTACTTCACCAAAGACAGTTATAGAAGCTCTGTTCTAGCATACTTTTTAACTCTGCCAACATACCAAACACCTAGAGTGGACTTTGGATCTACCCGATTACCATCAGCATTTGTTTCGATCTACTACTAAACCTCTCCAGGATGGTCTCTTCCACGGTTGAGTTTCTAACACTGATACTCCCATATTGCCCAGTGTCTACTACAGATACTGTCCAAAAGTCTTATTAGGTGCTATGCATCATGAGCCCAATCCTGGCCTCCACAGACAGCCCACCTCAGAAGGGCTGATCACTGTTGTTCAGGCTGTCCCCCACGGCTGCAGAAGAGCTTACCAAATGTTATAAATCGTGTCAGTTCCCATCAAAAGGAATGGCATTAAATTCCAAGTCCTGCATACTACTGGCAGGGATAATTTGGTGAAATGGATTTGTAATTCTAACCCTGAAAAGCAACAGTCATCATTACAAGTACTAGTATTAGGTGGTCTATTCTTAAAGAGAAAAAGAAAAAAAAATTAAGGCTTTTTCATTCTAAATGACTGCTGAGTCTTACTATAATTCTCACTTACCCACTCAACTACCTATGTCATACTGCTTGAGTCCTTTTCTGGTTTTCCTCCTCAGAAGTTAAACCTCTCAACTGGATTAAAGAGAATTTTTATTCATTATTAAGTCTTTCTTGGGATGTCACCAAGATGACAACATAGGAGCCTCCTGAATTCCCCTCCTTCCATGGATGAACCAAGTATACAGCTACACACAAATCAATTTCCTACAGAGAAATCCAGAAACTATTTGAGTGGTTCATACACATCTGGTAACTGAGAAAATACCTCTGGTACAGTGCCTTACAGTTGGAAAGGAGCTCCCACTCCCATATTCCCGCTGGGGAGCAAAGAGTTTGTACCTCATTCTAGTCTTATAACTTTTAAGTCTGCCACCAAAGGACTAGATCCCAAATCACCTAGCTCTGAAAGCCAGCAGAGTTTGCATCACAAGGCAAATTGACTTCCATCCTCTTGCATTTCTTAAAATTTTATTTACATATTTATTTTTGCCTGTACTGGATCTGCCTTGCTCTGTGCGAGTTTTCTCTAGTTGCAGAGACGGGGGTTACTCTCGAGTGGTAGTGCATGGGCGTCTCATTGCTATGGCTTCTCTTGTTGCAGAGCAAGGGCTCTAGGGAATGTGGGCTTCCGTAGTTGCAGCACATGGCTCAGGAGGTGCGGTTCATGGGCCCAGGTGCCCTGAGGCATGTGGGATCTTCCCAGACCAGGGATTGAACCAGTGTCCCCTGCATTGCGAGGTGGATTCTTAACTTTTGGATCAGCAGGGAAGCCCCTTCTTTTGTTTTAAAGTTTTTTTTCAAAAGTAAGTTCCAGAATGTCTAGTGTACATTTTATTGGGTAACTTCATGATAGGTTGACTAAATATACCAGGATATATGGCCCATTTATTGCTGAGATATCTCCTGTGTTGTTTTTCTATCCCATAAAACTATTTATCATGGAAGATGGTAATGGAAGAGCTAGCACCATTAACTGAATTCCAATAAAAAATCCAGATATTTATTCTGATCATACCAACCTAGGTCCCATACCCACAACTAAACCAGAAAGATGGAATGAATACAATGGTGAGTTTAACATCAGCTTTCACCAAACATCATGGTTCTACAAATCAGTACTAAGAACAGAGTGGAGATAATTGGGTGCCAGGGGAAGGGGGCAGGAATCAAATAGTGCCTGCTACCATCAACAATATGAAAGGCAACCCGTGGAATGGGAAAAATATTTGCAAGCCACATATCCAATAAGGGATTACTATCCACACTATACAAGGAATCCATACAAAGTAACAGTAAAACACCAAATAACACGATGGGCAAAGTGCCATAATAGACATTCTTCCAAAGAAGACATCCAAGTGGCCAAGAGGTACGTGAAAAGGTGCTCAATATCACTAATTATTGAAGGAAATGCAAACCGAAACCACAATGACATATCACCTCACACATTTCCAGATCATGGTACAGAGCATGTAACACTACAGGCCTTCCAGAAATGTCTTACATTATGTAGGTATGCGGGTGTTTATGGATAAATAGATGGATGATGGAATAATGAGGTTAATTATCTCTATCCCTGGTAAAATGCTTTTCAAAAACCTAGGATAAATAGATTTGGTGAATCAAATTTCATCATTATAATTAATTGATCTTCTCAACTACTAGAGAAAATAGTGAAAATGATATATATTTTCCATATGTAAGTTTCAGTTCAGTTCAGTTGCTCAGTCGTGTCCGACTCTTTGCGACCCCATGAACCACAGCATGCCAGGCCTCTCTGTCCATCACCAACTCCTGGAGTTTACTCAAACTCATGTCCATCGAGTCGGTGATGCCATCCAGCCATCTCATCCTCTGTTGTCCCCTTCTCCTCCTGCCCCCAATTCCTCCCAGGCTCAGAGTCTTTTCCAACAAGTCAACTCTTTGCATGAGGTGGCCAAAATATTGGAGTTTCAGCTTTAGCATCAGTCCTTCCAATGAACACCCAGGATTGATCTCCTTTAGAATGGACTGGTTGGATCTCCTTGCAGTCCAAGGGACTCTCAAGAGTCTTATCTAACACCACAGTTCAAAAGCATCAATTCTTTGGTGCTCAGCTTTAGACATAAGTAAATTCAGAATTAAAGTCCCAACTCGATGGTTTCTATAGGTCAGCATATAGCTGAGGTCATGGCCCATGATCCTACTTACACTTTACCTCATATTACATTTTTTTACTTAATTATGATCAAATGTCTGATTAAACAAGAGATGTTAGCCATTCCTTAGAACAAACTGTGGTGGATTAAGAGTTTCCTTATGTGAGTACTATCAGTAGAAAATATCCTGCTTTTTTGATCAAGGAAGAGTATCTTATAAAAATCAATGATGTATTCTGGTTAATCTGAATTATGGAAATAGGTAATTCCATTTTAACTAGAAGATCAGACTTCTGTTCAATAACTAGATATTTGGCAAAACAGATTTCTCTGGGCCACATTCAGGACCCCAGAAATCCTCAAGTAACTTCAGAACATTGGGGACCAGAGAAAATGCGTATGTGGTGAATGTAACACTCTTTCCCCCTGAAGTTGTCATTAAAACTGAGACCCTGGTGAACACTGTAGCAATCTTCATATATAACAAAGAGATATAGCAGTAGATCACCAGATAATTGGTTTAGAAACAAGTTGTCAAGCTATTGGTTTTAATATCTTATTTAAGATTTCTGAAACTTGCTGAATAGAAACATTTGTTGAACTAATATAAAATGGACATAGTGAAGTACCTCTCTTTAATCTTATTTTGGATATACCCTTGAAATAGAAGATTTCATATGGAAGAGAGTAAATTATAAGATTAGTTCTGAGCTCTAACACTATGTTGAAGATCTAGCTCCCAACTGAGGCACCAGTTTGAAAAATTTCTGTGTGGGACAAAAGTAACAGACACAGAGATTTGAATGTGGGGATTTCATATTCTATTAGAAGGCAATGGCACCCCACTCCAGTACTCTTGCCTGGGAAATTCCATGGATGGAGGAGCCTGGTAGGCTACAGTCCACAGGAAGAGTCAGACACGACTTCACTTTCACTTTCACTTTTCACTTTTATGCACTGGAGAAGGAAATGGCAGCCCACTCTAGTATTCTTGCCTGGAGAATCCCAGGGACAGAGGCACCTGGTGGGCTGCCGTCTATGGGGTTGCACAGCGTCAGACACAATTGACGTGACTTAGCAGTAGCAGCAGCATATTCCATTTAGATGGTTCTGGAGCTCTCACTGGGTTTGGAATGTAGATTTATTTTATATAATCAACAGCTAAAGAATTTGTGTGATCCTAAGGATCCTAAGGTAGACCGACAGGTTACAGAGGAGTCCTGCAAGACTCTGAAGACCCTCATCACATGAGCAAACACTTCAAGGCCTCACCTAAAGAGGGCACCACCTCCCACTTTCAGAGTTTAAACAGGCTGCCAATTAAATAGTTTACAGTAGGCTTGGAATTATGCTATCTTCCTCACTGCAAAACATTCCACATTTAAGATTCACCTTCATGAATCATCTAATAAATGCTATTATCTCTGTAATAATCTACACATGAATAATTTAATTACACATTTAGTCTCAACCCAGGCCCCCTGTGAGGAACAGAAAATAGTTTGGGATTCTGTGTGGGTTTGGAGGCAAGGTTAACTCTTACACTTCTGCTTTGACCTCCAGGAGTAGGGAATATGTCAGCTGAGAATTAGGATTAGAAGCTCCTCCAGTTTCTGGGGTCAAAGTCCTTCTGGTCAGACCCCTACCTCATAAAATTCAGTGCTAGTGCTACTGACTCCAAAGCTGGAATAATTGTCAGATTTTACTTTTTGTCTTCCTGTTCAGTTGTTTGGCACATCTCCCTCACTTCCTTGACCTAACTTTGTCCCTCGCATTCACTGTATTGGTGGAAACCAAACAGCCCATTCCAAGAGGGAAAGGGCAAGTGATTGTTATGGTCTTTCAACTATTAGTGCCTTCAATTTCACCGTGAGCACAACTTAATATCCATTCCATCCAAGGCAGGCCAGGGGCTAAATATGACTACATGCTAATGAAATAACCTCTACGTCATTTTTAGCTTTATAGAATTAACTTATTATTTGTCAATAGTATGTGACACAGTACCTTATGTTTCAGAAAACTAGCATCTTTCCTGCATGTTATCTATATGATTTCTATTTCTAAGGATAAATGAATGATTTACTTAAATGTCATTTTTAATTCATTTTTATACATGAAAACATTAAATGAGTATGTGTTATAAGATTTCTACATTTAGCACATACATAAAATGTTAAAATCTATAATACCCATATACGACAAAACAACATCCTGTCCTAAGTTGTTGATGTCTAACATTATCCGTCTAGGTATTCATGACAAAAATTATACTTGACTATGAGTCATAGCTGTTAAATAAAACAGTAACTCTGTGTATAAGAAAATATGTAAAATCATTCATTTGGTTGGAAACACCATGGAAATGTTTCCCATGGGTACTTAAACTGGGCCTGAGGAATTATGAAGTTTCCCATTCTTATTAACACAGTTTTTAAATAGTGTGTGTGTATGTAAAAAGAAAGCAAGGTCAAGAAAATGAATAAAAAATTCATAAAACCTTGGAGAAAAATCTAAAGAAATTGATTATACCTTAAAAACTGAAATAATAAAACTAACATTTATAAATGAACTGTTATAAAATAATCCCTATGTATCTTTCTTCTGTAATATAACAGAATCAATGTAGCTATGCCAAATTCATTGCTTTTGACCAAAAATAAATTATGAGTAGGATCAACATCTTGAAGAAGTTCCACAATGATCTGTTGTGTGCCTTGATTTTAATTATAAAACCAAATGAATAGCATAATGGAAGCAAAGAATCAACATTAATCTTTAAATCAAAAGGATTTACAATGAGATTATAATTAATTACACGCCAAAAATATCTTATTGAATAGGGTGGTGACCTCAGTTACTTTGTTTAATCACTAGAACAATTCAATCTCCAAATAAGAATTTGGATCAATTCCAAATATATCCAATTAAGATTATCAATTCACTAAGAACAGTGACAATAAAACTCAAAAATAAACTCTTTAAAAACTTTTCTTTTTGATTAATGTATCTGCATCATTTTTTTTTTAGTACTTAGGTCCTTAAGGAAAACAATCTTGGCAGTAGGACCCTGCTAGCCCCACAATGCCTGGGAGCAAACATTTCCATAAGTAATCATGTTGATTTTTTGTTCTATTACTGAGCACATCAGTTGTCACTCACTAAACATATTTGCAGCAGACCAAAGTAAACAAACAAACAAACAAACAAAAAAATGCTATTCATTTTATCTTGACTACATTCTGGACAGCAACAGATTAGCAGATTTTATCCTAAGGATTTGGAAAAAGCCTTTAGAATTTTGGTATGTTTCTACATGTGTGCTTCTGAGACTTTTGTCTCTCAAGTTCTGCAATAATACTATAAAGGTTCTCTAGACAAAACTTATATTGCCAAGAGACTATAATTCATTTCCCTGGAAACCTGCAGGATTGTTACATATAGAGTCTCAGAAACTGAAAACAAGAACGAATCATTTCTGGCATCTTATAAATGAAAATGTATTTTACTAATGCAAAGCAACTTTCCATTTACCATTGAGTGACCCTGGAAAGGCATTTATGAGAACACATTTCATTTTTTCAAATGTCTATTTTTTTTCCACATGAAATGACAAGTGTGTCAAGTATCCTAATTGCAAAATGTTAAATCAATTACAGAAGTTTCCAAGCAGCACCTTTCAATGAACTTCAGAGGGAAATAAACAAGCCTTCTCTAATCAAGACAAGGGTAAGGAAGTCAGTCTGTTTCTCTTAACTTTAGTAGTTGCTGATATAGGTTATGTATCTCTGAGACTCCATATATTCTTTTTAAACACACATACACAAAATTTAATGCTTTTTAAATAATAATTAATATCCTCAACTAGTCAAAATGTGAATATTTCTTGAGTTGCCCTCTATGCATAGCACTCTGTCAATTTCTCCCCAGAATTCTGCCAAAATCGTCTGACTCTAGCTTCAACCTTGGCATTTGGACAGTCTTAAAACTGAAGAACTGTTGGCATTCCTGAAGTCATCTGTAATCAATGACAGGTGTTTGATTAGTAACCAACATATCTAATCAGTGTAACAACATCAATAATGTAAATGAGACATGTCCTTCGGATTTATTGTCATGCTCTGAAAATTTACATTCAAGTACAGATAAAAGCATTCTAGATGTAACCCAAATAAAACAATCTTATGTACTTTATATGCTGAAACTCTGTCACTTAGTTCAACAGTTCATTAACACTGTCAAAATTAATTACAGAAATAATAGTCAATGATAAGAGCTGGAAAACTGGTTTCAGAAGGCTAAAAAGTTTCCTCAACATCCATTTAGGATCAAAACTCTCCAGGAGGTCTTAAAAACCTAAAAATAGAGCTACCATATGATCCAGAAATCCCACTTCTGGACACACATCTGGCTGCTGGCTGCTGCGGCTGCTGCTAAGTCACTTCAGTCGTGTCTGACTCTGTGCGACCCCATAGACAGCAGCCCACCAGGCTCCCACATCCCTGGGATTCTCCAGGCAAGAACACTGGAGTGGGTTGCCATTTCCTCCTCCAATGCATGAAAGTGAAAAGTGAAAGTGAAGTCACTCGGTCTGACTCTTAGCAATCCCTGGTGCAGCCCACCAGGCTCCTCCATCCATGGGATTTTCCAGGCAAGAGTACTGGAGTGGGGTGCCATTGCCTTCCTCACACATCTGGAGAAAACCATAATTTCAAAGATACATGCACCCCAATGTCCATTCAGCATTATTAATAATAGCCAAGACATGGAAGCAACCTAAATGTCCATCTACAGAGGAATGGATAAAGAAGATGTGGTAATATATACAATGGAATATTACTCAGCCTTCAAAAAAGAATGTCATAATGCCATGTGCAGTAACATGGATGGACCTAGAGACTGTCATACTAAGCGAAGTAAAACAGACAAACATTATACAATACCACCTTTATGTGAAATCTAAAACAGAAAAAAATGATACAAATGAACTTACATACAAATCAGAAATAGACCCACAGACATAGAAAAATAAACCGATAGTTACGGAAGTGAAAGTCAAAGTCCCTTAGTCATGTCCAAGTCCTTGGGACCCCATGGACTATACAAGTCTAAGGTATTCTCCAGACCAGAATACTAGAGTGGGTAGCCACTCCCTTCTCCAGGGGATCTTCCCAAACCAGGGATGAACCCAGGTCTCCTGCATTCTTTACCAGCTGAGCCACAAAGACTGATGGTTACTGGAGGGGAGGGTAGATAGGAGTCGTGGATCAACATACAGATCTGTATATAAAATAGATAACCAAAAAGGGCCTACTGCACAGCACAAGAACTATAGGCAAGGTTTATAATAACCTATAAAGGAAAAGAAACTGAAACAAAACATATATATATATATACATGTATAACTGAATCACTTTGCAGTACCCCTGAAATTAACACAACATTGTAAATCAACTACACTTCAATTTATACATACATACACACACACACACACACACACACACACACACACACACACACACACACATAACAAACCAGCAAATCTGTCCACCAGGGACTTCCAGCCTTCTTTACTCAGCCGTTTTACCCGCGCTGGGTCTGTTCTCACGAGGTGCTGGTTCAGGACGGGGTGATGACTCTGAGAAAGCTGCAGTCGAGGGGCCTCTCTCCTTTCCCCGCCACAAAGACAGGACAGAGGCTGGTGACACCACTGGAGGCAACCGGACCAGGCCGGAATACGGACCCCGTGCCCAGCGCCCCCTCCTCTCAGGCAGCTCTAGCCACACTGTGCCCGCCGACTCCGGAGGCAGTGGCCGCGTAGTGGGACCCGCCACAGGTAAACGCTCCGCCAGACTCTAGAGCCCACGGTGCAGGCACCGCTCACGGGCCTGCAGCCCAGGCCCAGCCTCTGGGGCAGCGGCGCGGCCGTGGGTGGGGCCCTGTTTCTAACAAACAGTGTGACAGCGGTGCTTGGGAAGGGTCAGGGCCGAGGGCCTGGCACGTGTAAAGGTTTGGAGGTCAGACCGAGGCGGGAGGACTCGAGAAATCTGGGTTCATCGTGTGTACAGTCAACAGTGCGGCTGAGTGGCTCAGGATGGGCAGAAAGGCTATTCCTTCTTTCTGAGGCCTTGGAGGCTGGTGGACACGTTATATGTTAGTGTTTATTAGTTGCTCAGTCGTGTCCAACTCTTTGTGACCCCATGAACTGTAAGCCTGCCAGGCTTCTTTGTCCATGGAATTCTGGAGGCAAGAATCCTGGAGTGAGTTGCCATGTCCTTCAGGGAATCTTCCCGTTCCAGGGATTGAACCCGGGTCTCCCACATCACAGGCAGAGTCTTTACTGTCTAAGCCATCATTTAGAAGATACCCAAATACATCTGGAGGCGGGAATAGGCTGGAATGTGGGTGCTGGGGAAGGTGAGGCACAGAGAACTAGAGTCCTTGTTCAAGAGCAGAGATCTGCTGCGAGGCAGCTCAGACATAAGTTAAGCGGGGGTCACCAGGTCCCAAGCATGGGTGGGGATACAGGAGATTCCTGCATACCTGGAGCCCAGCCATAGTTACCTTCCTTTTCCCACAGGTTCCAGAGGTTTTAAAAGTACTTAGGGATCCCAGACAAGGCAGGAGAGGGTGTCCCCATCCCTCAGTGGTAAGGACACTGCTGTTAAAGTGTGTGGGTGTTGTGGTGTATTCAGACTCTTCCTTTGTATATTCTCGGTGCTTGGATGTGGGGGTCCTGAGGATGTCCCCAAGCCCTCGGTCCTAGGGGCAGGACAGCGGGAACATAGAGGTATTCCCATTCCTGACAACCAGTGTAAACTGATGTGGAAGGTTATCCCAGGAACGGATACTAGCATATGCAGATATTTGGAGATGTGACTAAGGTGGGAACAGGGTACATACAGCAAGCCTCCATCTTTATGTTAAGAACAAAGACCCAAGGATCAGGAATTAGGCCTGCGATGAGGCTATCTAAGAAGTCTGGCATCATTTCTGGAGGTAATGAGAGGTTTGGAAAAAAGAAGTAGGTGGTGCCAATCAGTTTTTTAGTAGGCTCCATCAGGCTGGGGAGAAAAGACTTTGCAGTTAAGGAAGGAGGCAAGGAGTCCAGGAGATTACTGCTGTTGTCCAAATGAGTGTTGAAGGACCAGAACAGTGGCCATGGAGATGGGAGACAAGTTGGGGTTCTAGGTACATTTTTAATGAAGAGCCAAGTAGATTTTTGGATGTTGTAGGTAAGGGAGAAAAAGAGAAAGGTTAAGGATGACTCCATGGTTTTTGGTTCTGGCAGTTGAAGGACTATATCCTTCCTCAACTTGGATGTGACAGTTGTCAGTAGGCTCATCAGAAGTTTTGTTTTGGTGCTGTTAAGGTTCTGAGATGTTTCAGAAAGCAGTGAGTGGAGACATCAAATTGGCAGCTAGATACACACGTCCGAAATTTGGGGAAAAGCTCAGGATGGAGACTTTGAAAAGTGGTAGTTATTGTGAGGACTGAGTAGAGCTGTGGATGATATTTCAAATGTGAAATGTGTATCTGTGTGTGTGTGTGTGTCCCACACAATTGTTTTCAAGTATATTCTAATTTTTTTATAATTCTACCATGCCAAAAAGAAGCCTGCACCCTTCAACAGATATCCCGCTCTTCTCCCCCACAGACTTAGATAATTACTCATCTATTTTCAATCTCTTTAGTTTTGACTATTCTGCTTATTCATATAATGGAATTGTATCATGTGAAGTCATCTGTTACTGGCTTCTTTTACTGAGCATAATGTTTTCAGGTCCACCCACACTGTATCATATATCACTACTTTATTACTTTATATTGCAAAATAGTATTCCATTTGTTGATAGACCACATTTTATTTATCCATTCATTAATTAACAGACATTTGGGTCATTTCCATGTTTTGACTAATATCAATAATGCTGCTATGTGCATCTGTGTACAGATTCTTGAGTGAACATATTTTCACTTCCTTTGGGAATATACTGAGGAGGAGAAAGCTAGATCATGTGATAACTCTATATTTAACCTTTTGAGAGACTGCCAGACTTATTTACAAAATGGCTTCATCATTTTATATCTCTACCCCCAGGGTAAGAGTGTTCCAGTTTTTCCAAAACTCACCAATTTTTGTTATTATCTGACTTTAGATTCTAGCTATCCTCATATGTGTGAAGTGGTATCTTACTGTGATTTTACTTTTCACTTACCTAATAATTAATAATGTTAAGCATGGTTTCTTATGCTTCAGTTCAGTTCAGTTAAGTCACTCAGTTGTGTCCTACTCTTTGTGACCCCATGAACCACAATACTCCAGGCCTCCCTGTCCATCACCAACTCCTAGAGTTTACCCAAATTCATGTTCATTGAGTTGGTGATGCCATCCAACCATCGCATCCTCTCTCATCCCCTTCTCCTCCTGCCCTCAATATTGCCCAGCATCAGGGTCTTTTCAAATGAATCAGCTCTTTGCATCAGGTGGCCAAAGTATTGGTGTTTCAGCTTCAACATCAGTTCTTCCAATGAACACCCACGACAGATCTCCTTTAGGATGGACTGGTTGGATCTCCTGGCAGTCCAAGGGACTCTCAAGAGTCTTCTCCAACACCACACTTCAAAAGCATCAATTCTTTGGTGCTCAGCTTTCTTGATAGTCCAACTCTCACATTCATACATGACTACTGGAAAAACCATAGCCTTGACTAGACAGACCTTTGTAGACAAAGTATGTCTCTGCTTCTTAATATGCTGTCTAGGTTGGTCATAACTTTCCTTCCAACGAGTAAGCATCTTTTAATTTCATGGCACAATCACTAACTGCAGTGATTTTGGAGCCCCAAAAAATAAAGTCTGACACTGTTTCCACTGTTTCCCCATCTATTTGCCATGAAGTGATGGGACCAGATGCCATGATCTTCGTTTTCTGAATGTTGAGCTTTAAGCCAACATTTTCACTCTCCTCTTTCACTTTCATCAAGAGGCTTTTTAGTTCCTCTTTACTTTCTGCCATAAGGGTGGTGTCATCTGCATATCTGAGGTTATTGGTATTTCTCCTGGCAATCTTGATTCCAGCTTGTGCTTTGTCCAGCCCAGCGTTTCTCATGATGTACTCTGCATAGAAGTTAAATAAGCAGGGTGACAATATACAGCCTTGACGTACTCCTTTTCCTATTTGGAACCAGCCTGTGGTTCCATATCCAGTTCTAACTGTTGCTTCCTGACCTGCATACAGGTTTCTCAAGAGGCAGGTCAGGTGGTCTGGTATCCCCAACTCTTTCGGAATTTTCCACAGTGATCCACACAGTCAAAGGCTTTGGCATTGTCAATAAAGCAGAAATAGATGTTTTTCTGGAACTCTCTGGCTTTTTCGATGATCCAGCGGATGTTGGCAATTTGATCTTTGGTTCCTCTGCCTTTTCTAAAACCACCGTGAACATCTGGAAGTTCATGGTTCATGTATTGTTGAAGCCTGGCTTGGAGAATTTTCAGCATTACTTTGCTAGCGTATAATATGAGTGCAATTGTGCAGTAGTTTGATTCTTTGGCATTGCCTTTCTTTGGGATTGGAACAAAAACTGACCTTCTCCAGTCCTGTGTCCACTGCTGAGTTTTCCAAATTTGCTAACATATTGAGTGCAGCACTTTCACAGCATCATCTTTTAGAATTTGAAATAGCTCAACTGAAATTCCATCATCTCCACTAGCTTTGTTTGTAGTGATGCTTCCTAAGGCCCACTTGACTTCACATTCCAGGATGTCTTGCTCTAGGTGAGTGATCACACCATCATATTATCTGGGTTGTGAAGATCTTTTTTGTACAGTTCTGTGTATTCTTGCCACCTCTTCTTATATCTTCTGCTTCTGTTAGGTCCATACCATTGCTGTCCTTTATTGAGCCCATCCTGGCATGAAATGTTCCCTTGGTATCTCTAATTTTCATGAAGAGATCTCTAGCCTTCCCCATTCTGTTGTTTTCCTCTATTTCTTTGCACTGATCACTGAGGAAGGCTTTCTTATTTCTCCTTCCTATTGTTTGGAACTCTGCATTCAAATGGGTATCGCTTTCCTTTTCTCCTTTGTTTTTCGCTTCTGTTCTTTTCACAGCTATTTATAAGGCTTCCTCAGACAGTCATTTTGCTTTTTTGCATTTCTTTTTCTTGAGGATGGTCTTGATTCCTGTCTCCTGTACAGTGTCACAAACCTCTGTGCATATTTCATCAGGCACTCTATCTATCAGATCTAGGCCCTTAAATCTATTTCTCACTTCCACTGTATAATCATAAGGGATTTGATTTAGGTCATACCTGAATGGTCTAGTGGTTTTCCCCACTTTCTTCAATTTAAGTCTGAATTTAGCAATAAGGAGTTCATGATCTGAGCCACAGTCAGCTCCTGGTCTTATTTTTGCTGACTGTATAGAACTTCTCCATCTTTGGCTGCAAAGAATATAATCAATCTGATTTCAGTGTTGACCATCTGGTGATGTCCATGTGTAGAGTCTTCTCTTGTGTTGTTGGAAGAGGATGTTTGCTATGACCAGTGCGTTCTCTTGGTAAAGCTCTATTAGCCTTTGCCCTGTGCCATTCTGTACTCCATGGCCAAATTTTCCTGTTTCTCCAGGTGTTTCTTGACTTCCTACTTTTGTATTTCAGCCTCCTATAATGAAAAGGACATCTTTTGGGGATGTTAGTTCTAAAAGGTCTTGTAGGTCTTCATAGAAGCAACCATTCAACTTCAGCTTCTTCAGCATTACTGGTCAGGGCTTAGACTTGGATTACCATGATATTGAATGGTTTGCCTTGGAAACGAACAGAGATCATTTTGCCGTTTTTGAGATTGCATCCAAGTACTGCATTTCAGACTCTTTTGTTGACCATGATGGCTACTCTATTTCTTCTAAGGGATTCCTGCCCACAGTAGTAGATAGAATGATCATCTGAGTTAAATTCACCCATTCCAGTCCATCTTAGTTCTTTGATTCCTAGAATGTCAACCTTCAGTCTTGCCATCTCCTGTCTGACCACTTCCAATTTTCTTTGATTCATGGACCTAATATTCCAGGTTCCTATGCAGTATTGCTCTTTATAGCATCAGACCTTGCTTCCACCACCAGTCACATCCACAACTGGGTGTTGTTTTTGCTTTGGCTCCATCTTTTCATTATTTCTGGAGTTATTTCTCCACTGATCTCCAGTAGCATATTGTGCACCTACTGACCTGGGGAGTTCAACTCACAGTGTCCTATCTTTTTGCCTTTTCATACTGTTCATTGGATTCTTTCAAGGCAAGAATACTGAAGTGGTTTGCCATTCCCTTCTCCAGTAGACTACCTTTTGTCAGAACTCTCCACCATGACACGTCGGTCTTGGGTGGCCATTTATGGCATGGCTGATAGTTTCATTGAGTTAGACATGGCTGTGGTCAGTGTGATCAGACTGGTTAGTTTTCTGTGATTGTGGTTTTCAGCCTGTCTGCCCTCTGATGAAGAAGGATATGGAGCTTATGGAAGCTTCCTGATTGGAGAGACTGACTAAGGGATCTTGTTCTGATGGGCGTGGCCACGCTCAGTAAGTCTTTAATCCAATTTTCTGTTGATGGGTAGGGCTGTGTTCCCTCCCTGTCATTTGATCTGAGGCCAAACTATGATGGAGGTAATGAAGATAATAGCCACTCCTTCAAAAGGTCCCATGCAGGCACTGCTGCCCTCAGTGTCCCCAATCCTGCAGCAGGCCACCGATGACCCACGCCTCTGCTGGAGACTCTTGGACACTGACGGGCAAGTCTGGGTTAGTCTCTTGTGAGATCACTGCTCCTTTCTCCTGAGTCACTGCTGAAAAACCATCAACAGGAGAATGTTGGATCCCACCAAAAAAAAGATACCCTGTGTCCAAGGGATGCAAAAACAGAAGGCAAAAGAGAAGCCCCAGCAAGATGGTAGGATGGGCAAAATCTCATTTAGAATCAAGCCCCATACCCGCCAGAGACTCTCGGAGGGCTCAAACAAACCTTATGTGCACCAGGATCCTGAGACCTCACAGAGACTGAGGCAGAACTGTGTTTGAGTATCTCCTGCATAGGTACAGGTCAGCAGTGGAATGCTGCAAGGGGAGCGGCTCTGGGTGCGGTAGACCTGGGTATGGCATAAGCCTCTTGGAGGTCACCATTAACCCCATCATACAGCTGCCAGAACTTACACAAGACTGGGGAAACAGATCCTTATGCTCACCGTGACCCAGGAGAGAGGAGAGGGGTTAGACTGAGGCAAGCTAAGTGAGGATAGACCAAAAGCTGTACCTATTAGAATAGTGCATTATCTTAAGTGAACAAAATTGCCAATGATTGAACCCTATTTACAAGGCCCAAAAAATGTTTGGGAAATTAAAACAATCCAGTGGTCACTGGGAAGGTTATTCTTTTTATATTTTTTGAAAGTAATGCAGAATTTTTAAGGTATTTTTTTTCTTTAGAAAAAGAAATCATTCCCTCCATTCCCTCCAAGTGGAATGGCCACTACTGTCTCTATTGTTAATTTAGTTAAGAGTAGACAAAAACGAGAAGATTCTTGAGAGTCCCTTGGACTGCAAGGAGATCCAACCAGTCCATTCTGAAAATCAGCCCTGGGATTTATTTGGAAGGAATGATGCTAAAGCCGAAACTCCAGTACTTTGGCCAACTCACGCGAAGAGTTGACTCATTGGAAAAGACGGTGATGCTGGGAGGGATTGGGGGCAGGAGGAGAAGGGGACGACAGGATGAGATGGCTGGATGGCATCACCAACTCGATGGACGTGAGTCTGAGTGAACTCTGGGAGTTGGTGATGGACAGGGAGGCCTCGCGTGCTGCGATTCATGGGGTCGCAAAGAGTTGGACACGACTGAGCGACTGA
The DNA here is from genome assembly GCF_027580195.1 of Bos mutus. Taxonomy (NCBI): domain Eukaryota; kingdom Metazoa; phylum Chordata; class Mammalia; order Artiodactyla; family Bovidae; genus Bos; species Bos mutus. Next base: position 35,176,333 of record NC_091617.1, on the reverse strand, counting down.
ACTGAACTGAACTGAGACAAAAACTGAAAGGAGCCTCCATGAGGAGGTCCATTAGAGACTGGGGAGGGGCTGGGCTTGCCCAGTGGAGCTTCTCAACTGCACAGGTGCCTGAGCAAATCCAGAGCACCTGGCCCTCAGACTTTCTCAGAGCGACGTCCTTCTGAACTGGAGGGGGAGTATCTCAAAGAAACCCTGCTAAAAAGGACTTAGCTCTGGTCTCCCCAGGCTTCCTGACTTTGTGAGTGAGAAGTAGTTTCCAGAATGAACCTCAGATTTCACCTCTAGCCATCTTCCTCTAGAGGAAGGGAAAGGGCAGATTTTTTTTTTATTTATTGTGCTCTGGTTCAACAAAGATACAGTAGATGAGAGATGGACAAGATGGAGGGAAAGAGGTGAAAGATAGGACCCCATGGCGAGGAAGGTAGAAAAGTGGGCCTAATGGCCAGCCCCCCCACCACAGCTGATACTAGCGGGGGATCCTTGAGGGTCTACCTGTTCCCCAAGGACAAACTTGGCATGGCAGGAGCCTCAGATCACTTCTCCTGGCTGGGATTTACACCCTCTACACCAAGTCCCTGCCCTTGGTTCTACTGTTATTGTAAGGATTGAGGTAGTTACTTACTTTTACCAGAGTATCCATCACCTATGGTTACTCAAAACACATGCTCCCAAGGAGCTTTCAGTTGTTACATTTAAGGAGAAAAATATCTTTCTTTTGTCCTATCAGATTCTTTTGTCCTGTTAGATCCAACCGTATTGAGGCACCAGTAATGGCACCATCAGACTGTTCCCCAAGGAGGTGCGTAGGGCCAGGGTCGGGGTTGGGGTTTCGGGCCTTATCCTCTAAATCCAACTTTAGTCATCAGGCTTCCTCCCTCTCCCATGCCAAATAAAGAAGCCTTGTGAACCCAAAGGAAAACTGAAGTTTTCAGGTGATGTTACTCTAAGTCTAAATATAAGGGAAATGTTCTGCATTTAAATCATCATATATTTGGAAGGGTAATAGTTTTATGATCCCTGGCGTTGATGCAGAGTTTTTTGCAATGTACCTTCAATTACTGGGTCAGGCTGTGCTACTTTCCATCTGTCTGTTGTCTGCAAACATGCAAACAGTTGCATGGTTTCAATGTCAAAGCCACTAGGATCTCCCCATGAACACATTAGGGGAAAGAAAGGATGAGAGAGGGAGGAAAGGGTTGACCTGAGGCACAACTTCTGTGAATGAGAAAGTTCACGTGGACCATCTGGGGCTCTGTGAGGTCCCACCAAAGTACTGGTGGTTCCCAGTTGGGCACCGTTGAAAACTAACCGATGCCTCTCCTCCCTGGACAGGATCATTTTTACTATCTGAGCAGAATCTTGCCGGTGAGACTACACATGAAAACCGTTTTCTCAAACAAGCTACTATGGCAGTCTTCAGATTGCCTTTACTGTCCAGTTACCCAAACATGTGTTTGAAATTACTGTTTTATTCCTTGGGGATAGGACAAATTGTTCACTGTAGATTAGATACTTAAAACACATTCGTTTTACCTGAGTCACATCTTTATGGAAACTTTCCCAGGATTGAATTTGCAAGAATCCGTGACTGGCATTTATCATAGTTATTAAGCATAATGAAATCCAAACCAATACAAGTTCATCTACTATATCAGCCTCAAGGGCTCCATTTGGTACTCTGAAGGCCCAGGTTGTGAATACTGCTTGTAATTGTGGCCTGGTTACTATTGGTTAGAGATTCCAATTTGAGAGAAATCAGTTTAGTTTATTTCAAGGCCATTTTAAGTTTGATTGAGCAGTTTCTGCTTCATTTAAAATAAAATCTCCTCAAAACCAGTTAAGTTTAAACCTTTAAAGATCTTATTTTTAAGAAAAGAAAATGGTAATGATTCAGTTAATAAAGTTATTGTTATTCTAAAACATATTATTAAAATATAGAAGGGGAATTAGATGAAGGCAGTCAAAAGGTATGAATTTTCAGTTACAAGACATTTACTAGGGATGCAATGTACAACATGATGATTCTAGTTAACACTGCTTGTATGGCATATTTGGAACTTGTTAAGGAAGTGGAAAAGACTCTGATGCTGGGAGGGATTGGGGACAGGAGGAGAAGGGGACGACAGAGGATGAGATGACTGGATGGCATCACTGACTCGATGGACGTGAGTCTGAGTGAACTCCGGGAGTTGGTGATGGACAGGGAGGCCTGGCGTGCTGCGATTCGTGGGGTCACAATGAGTAGGAAACGACTGAGCAACTGAAGTGAACTGAATTGAAGGAAGTAGATCCTGAGTTCTCAACACAAGGAAAAAAACATGTTTTTACTTTTTTTGTATCTATATGAGATGATTCAAGTTAACTAAATTTATTCATGGTAATCATTTCACAGTTTATGTGAATCAAATCATTATACTATACACTTTAAACTTACACAGTGCTGTATGTCAACTATGTCTCAGTAAAATTAGGGGAAGGAAAGAATTATACTTCACTCCATCAGTTCGATTCCTGGGTTGGGAAGATTCCCTGGAGGAGGGCATGGCAACCCACGCCAGTATTCTTGCCTGGAGAATCACGTGGACACTGGAGCCTGGTGGGCTACAGTCCATAGGTTGCAAAGAGTCGGACATGACTGAAGCGACTGAGCACTGAGCACAGTTAGTTCAGTTGCTCAGTTGTGTCCGACTCTTTGCAACCTCAAGGACTGGTATATGCCAGGCTTTCCTGTCCACCACCAACTCTCAGAGCTTGCTCAAACTCAAGACCATCAAGTTGGTGATGCCATCCAACCATCTCATCCTCTGTATCCCCTTCTCCTCCTGCCTTCAATCTTTCCCAGCATCAGGGTCTTTTCTAATAAGTCAGTTCTTCGCATCAGATGGCCAAAATATTGGAGCTTCAGCTTCAGCATCAGTCCTTCCAATGGATATTCAGGACTGATTTCCTTTGGGAATGACTGGTTTGATCTCCTTGCAGTACAAGGGACTCTCAGGAGTCTTCTTCGGCACCACATTTCAAAAGCATCAATTCTTCAGCGCTCAGCGCTCTTTATGGTCCACCTCTCTATTTAGAATAGTATCCATCACAAGATATACTTCACTATTAAGAAGTGATCCTATAAAGGGTTGGAAACCCCCAAATTTGATCCGGACCAATACTAGATCTGCTTTAAAGCAGGGTTTCCCAACAATAGCAGCATGGACACCTTTGTTGTGAGGGGCTATTCTGTGTATTGCAGATGATTAGCCACATCCCTGGCTTCTTTGCATCAGATGCATGCATGCAAAGTCTCTCAGTCATGTCTGACTCTTTGCAGTTCTTTGGACTGCAGCCCACCAGGCTCCTCTGTCCATGGGATTCTCCAGGCAAGAATACTGGAGTGAGTTGTCATGCCCTCCTCCCAGGAATCTTCCTAACCTAGTGACTGAGTCCACATCTCTTATGTCTCCTGCATTGGCAGGGGGGTTGTTTACCACTAGTACCACCTGGGAAGCCCTGGCCTCTATGCATTAGATGCCAGTAACATCCCCTGCCCACTGTAACAACTAGAAACATCTCCAGACATTAGCCAATGTCCCTGAGGGGTTAGAATCACCCACAGTCAAGAAACCTGTCTAAAGAAAGAGCTAGGATTATTTCAGGGTAGGAATGGGATCATCTGCATGAACAGTGTCCCTGTCCTTCAGTAATCCTGGAGTAGACACTCGCATTCCCTGTCTAATCTAGATGTTTTCACCCAAGCCCAACTTCACATACTACTGATTCTACTGGTTTGAACAGACTCCAGGAAGGTGTAGTTCGAGATCCCCTTCTCCAAGGCAAAGTTAGAGAACATTGACACTTATTTCTTCTGACGGAAGCTATTCCCCATATCAGAAATTGTTCTTACACTTTGTGTTAATGGGCAAAAGAATGTACATTCATTCTGTGAGCTAAAGCTGAATACTGCATTATGAATCTTTTCATTCATCACACAGAGCAGTTCACAGTGTTCCTTTAGGTGGCTTGCACTGTACAATTGCTAACAACAAACAAACAAAAAAACAGAAAAATTGTCAGAAACTGTCACTACCTTCAAGAAGCTAGTAATGAACTCCTGTGCTATTCTGGTATGGTTTCCTTTCAGCATCACTCCTGCTAACCTACACTCTCCACTGCCCTTCTCTGATAGACCCTGGCCTCACACAGGGAAACATATACACATATTCCTGTGGTAGTTGTCCATTTATTCTGAAAGACAGAGTTCATTTTTCTGATATCTCAGTTCTACTTGAATTGACCCTACAGTTCCCTTAATCTCACTGAGCTTTCCTGATCATACACTTATTTCAATTCTTTTCACCACTGAAGAGTGATTCCTCTGCTTTGCACCAGTCTTTTGGTTTATATTTTTGTGAAACTGTGAGCACAGAAAGCAAATAAAAATATACAAAAAAGGAAATGTTCACAGTAGTCAGAATTCACCCTTATGTTGTAAGTTCACATTCTGAACAGTTAGATGTTAGTAGCTACCTGGAGTACTGTGTTGAAAAGGATTCTCTTGTGAATGAAATGTGGATTCGGTTTCTAGCATGTAGAGAATGCTACAGAAGAGGGAAGTCCTTATCTCTGCAGGAGATATGCTGGGTGGTCTTTTTAAAAACATAACGTTTCGCAATGTTCCCATTCTCTGTGTGTTACTGGAGAACATTACAGGCAAAAGGAATTGCATTTGCAAAAAGTTTTAGCAAATTTAAGCAGCAATTCAAGGCATGTGGGTTGAGTTTGGGGGCAAGATGAGAATATTGTGGAAAACAGGGCCAGAAAGTTAGAAATTAAAAAAGAAGAACCCAGATTTTTTGTAAAAGTTTATCACTCTGGAAGCAGTATAAAGAATGAATTGAAGAGATTTTTTTTTTTTTTTTTCCTGTAATGACCGTGTTACCTTCTTAAAGAGAGTCCATCTGGGAGGATATTGCAAAGGACTCAGAAGTTGAACACCGGAATTTCAGCAGCATCCAAATTGATATCATTTTAAATTTACATATAAAAGAGAGAACACAAAACTTGCTCTAATGGTGAGAGCTGTGTGTGAAGATGGTGCTATTTACACACTTGATGAAAGTGGTAGATAACGTTTATTTTTTTAAATTTTATTTTATTTTATTGTTTAACTTTAAAATATTGTATTGGTTTTGCCATATATCAACATGAATCCGCCACAGGTATACCTGTGTTCCCCATCCTGAACCCTCCTCCCTCCTCCCCCCCCCCCCCATACCATCCCTCTGGGTCGTCCCAGTGCACCAGCCCCAAGCATCCAGTATTGTGCATCAAACCTGGACTGGTGACTCATTTCATACATGATATTATACATGTTTCAATGCCATTCTCCCAAATCATCCCACCCTCTCCCTCTCCCACAGAGTCCAAAAGACTGTTCTATACATCAGTGTCTCTTTTGCTGTCTTGTATACAGGGTTATTGTTACCATCTTTCTAAATTCCATATATATGCGTTAGTATACTGTATTGGTGTTTACAAGCAATAAATGCTGGAGAGGGTGTGGATAAAAGGGAACCCTCTTACACTGTTGGTGGGAATGCAAACTAGTACAGCCACTATGGAGAAGAATGTGGAGATTCCTTAAAAAACTGGGGTAGATAACATTTAACTCTTTATATACACCATCTCTCATCCGAAGCACTTGCCTCTCAGCACTACTAACTCATCTCATCCTCATGGCAAATCACAAATTCTACCTAGATTTGACTATATGCTTCTTTGTGGTATGAATTCCCACTTCTCCTATCAAGGGATAGGGTCTGTCTCTCTACCCCTTTAATTTGGACTTGACTATGTGATTTTCTTTCATCAAAAGGCATTAGCAAATAGAGGCTTGAAAATGGGCTTGTTCTTGTTTGTTGCTCTGAGAGCACCATGTAAAGAAACCTGGGTTAGCCTGTTGGATGATGAGACACGTTCAGACATGTAAATAAAACCACCCCAAGCTAGCCATCTTCAGCCAGGCCTCTCCAGATCAGAAGGCTCTCCTAGCTGATCCTTGGAGTTGTAGAAATAATACATGTTTATTGTATTGAGCCACTAAGTTCTTGATGGTTTGTGACATGGCAGAAGCTTACTAATAAATCTCACTGCAATCCTAGGAGATGGGTACTAATATTTTTGACATTTTAGAAAAAAAAAATGAGACATTTAAAGACTAAGTAACCTATCCATGGTTATAGAGCTAACAAATGATAAAGACCAGAATTTGAACCCATACTCTAGATGGATGTGGATTTTGAAGGGGTTTGATCTGCTTAGCAAGATAAATCTGCTTAGTGTTTTCTCAATTAAAGAAATTAAGATTTTGCTAGTACTTTAAAATGGGAGTGGAGGAGACATACAAGAAAAAGAAATTCTGGTAAAAAAATAATTCAGATTTTCAATTGAGGAATGCATAAGTTAAAGAGAAGAATGATAACTGTATTGCTGCTGCTGCTGCTGCTGCTGCTGCTAAGTCGAGTCAGTCGTGTCCGACTCTGTGCGACCCCATAGATGGCAGTCCACCAGGCTCCCCCGTCCCTGGGATTCTCCAGGCAAGAACATTGGAGTGGGTTGCCATTTCCTTCTCCATTGCGTGAAAGTGAAAAGTGAAAGTGAAGTCGCTCAGTCGCGTCCGACTCGTAGCAACCCCATGGACTGCAGCCTACCAGGCTCTTCCATCCATGGGATTTTCCAGGCAAGAGCACTGGAGTAGGGTGCCATTGCCTTCTCCAGCTTTACTGCAGCGATTGTCAAAAAGAGTAGTTCATAGCCTATCAGTTAGCTACAAGACTCAGTAGCCTGCAGGGTCTTATAGGTGGACCATTGCCAATCCACAAACCTATTAACATTAATATGTGTGATGTACCAGCGTGGCAAGGATGTATTTATTATGTACCTCCACAAAATGGTATCAAAATGCCTCACAGTTCTTCATATTCATTCTTTCTTTTCTTATTTGGTGATGGCAGGTGAGAGGGATTTATTACCATGCCACAGTCCTGGACCCTGAGTATCTGAGACACACCACAACCAAGCACACAGCCAAAGATGCCTCCCCAATCTAAACCTGCCGCAACAGGAAACAAGAAGTTCCACAATAATTAAAAAGGTAGCAGCAAGAGTGCTGCAAAGCATAGGTACCACAGTGAATACAGAGTTATACCATAGAGGTAAAAGAGCAAATTTTGATTTATTGAGCTCTAATTCCACTGAGGGTTTCTGGTGACTCCAGCTTCACACTTGTGGTTATAGTATTCCCAGAACCCCTCCATAGAGTTATTTCCTGAAATGCACAGCTGCCTCTTATTTATTTTATTAACTTTACATAAAAACCATGGGAGCACAGCTTTTACAGTATTTGACTATGATTGGCCTTGTCTTTTCAAGTTTGGGATGGAAGGGGGAAAAAAAGCATAAAATGCAAAGAGAACACCATTTAAAAACTAAGACTCTCGAAGGAGTGATAAGTACAAAGACTTCTGCTTGAGGTTATAATTTAGCAGTGAAATTTCCTCAGACTAGTATATGATAATTGATTATATTTCAAAACAGATCAAAATGCAGATTTTTATACCATGAAGGACAGTTGTACAATGTACAAACACCTAGTCAAAGAGACAGAAAAATTGCTGAACTTCTTGGTTATAACCTTGTTATTAAGAAGTAAGGTAATGTAATTTGTTATAGAATCTATTGTGATCCATTCAATTTTTTTCATCTAGAATACATCTAAAAAGATCCTTTGAAGTTGTCATCATTATTCCAAAATGTCACTGCAAAGAGTATTACCTTTAAAACATAAACCATTAGAGTCTGGTCCCAGATTCTGGAACTAAAATAGTATACTAGAATAGAAAAATCAGTTCACTGAGAAAAAAAATTTGTTAAAATTATATAGTTATTCATTAAACTAATGATACTTTTATAGCTTTGAGATAAATTTGCATGTTTTAATAAATCCTAAAGAAGCTCTTTTGGGTAAGATCTCTAACCATTCAATGTCATTATAAAAATTAAATTAGTACTAGTAAACCATGATATAGTGTTAGTGCCAAAGTATTTTGTTGCTTAACCAAACAAGGGTATAGTCAGAAATTCTTCAGAAAGTCCAGCATATGGAGCTTATAGCTCTTCAATTATGTCAACATTTATTAGTTAAATAGAAATCACAAATCTTCTTTAAGGAAGTGAGCCCAGATGCCTGCAATTAATATTTCTCAGACCCACAGAAAATACTTTAACTTAATTCCCAGTGTCTTTACTTTCATGGGCTAAAAACTCACCAATTATGTCGTTAGAAAAAGCAATGGCTAACCAGAGCTTTGTTGTCATGTATTTTTGTTAGCTGAAGCTAATTGGATCCAAATGAGTAGAGCAATGTTTTAAGGGCACGAAGAGAAATCTTGGGTCTTTAGGAACTGAAATAAACGAGGGTAATCAGCGGTGTGTGCAGAATATCCTGCGTTCAATTAATATAATAGGATGGCAGTCAGCTGGGAAGTGCCACGGATCATGATGGCTTGTGGTGGGCAGCTCACGTCTTATTACGCTATATAAACACAAACAACACGCCAGACGGAACTAGATCAAATAACAGGAGTCAGGGAACCAGGAGCTCAGATGAAGGCTCTTGCAAATTTCTCTGCTCCAGTTTTACAGAACACAGTCTGGTCTAGATTGTCAATTTGTGTGTTGAGTAGTAGGAGGAAGGTAGGATGCACGGGAAGTCCTCGTTTCAAAGATGAAAAATGTAGCTCAGGTAAGATAAAGCTACTAATGTATTCCAACCATGACAATTATTTTCACCCACATACTTATATAATATTTATATTATATATAATAAGAATGATTTTAAGTTTGTATTTGATTTTTACAATAAATTTTGATCTAAAATATAACACTCTTGGAGAAGGCAATGGCACCCCACTCCAGTACTCTTGACTGGAAAATCCCATGGACGGAGGAGCCTGGTGGGCTGCATTCCATGGGGTTGCTAGAGTCGGACACGACTGAGCGACTTCACTTTCCCTTTTCCCTTTCATGCATTGGAGAAGGAAATGGCAACCCACTCCAGTGTTCTTGCCTGGAGAATCCCAGGGACGAGGGAGCCTGGTGGGCTGCCGTCTATGGGGTCGCACAGAGTCGGACACGACTGAAGCAACTTAGCAGCCGCAGTAGCAGCATAACACTTTCTAGAAGAATTTCTTGATGTACTGGCATTCATTTCTTAGTGGATAAAAATTATAGCTTGAGTTTCATTAGCATGGTATCTTTAGAAAGTGTCTCCTCTTATAACGGACATTTAGTTCCCCTTTAAAAATGAAGTAGCATTAAGCCCACAATTTGAAGCTATTTTGTGCATAACATATTTAAGTTTGTCATGGTATATTGGAATTAAGACTTTTTTCTCCCATTTTATTTTCTCCCATTTTTTCTCCCATTCTGACTTAGAGATGCCAACCCTGTGGTCATCATTAAGCATGTGTGTGTTAGGTACATGTTTTCCAACAGACACCGAATTAAACAGTGATATTTCAGGTAAGTTCATATTGTTGTTATTAAAGCAATTCTGCAGTGAGAAACTTGGATTCATCACCAACTCTGTGACTTTTCAATTGAGTGTCAGCCTCTCTGGATTTCAGTTTACTCACCTTAAGATGAGAGACTTGGTTTAGATAACCTTAGAGGCTTTTCCAGCTCTCAGAGTCTGTGTAAACTGAGAACCAGTCAAACCATATGAAACCACTGATACTTGAGGCAGAATGGTCTTTTTTTATTGTCATCTTTATGGCTGAGACTATTTCTGAGACTTCTACAGTTCTAATCATGACTTATTACAGGAAGTCATGTAGGAATCAGAGAGCAAGCCAAATTATATATAATTATTACAGAAAAAATTACAAAATACAGCCAAGAAGAAAAAGGAAAATATAAACCAGCTATCATCTTAACTCCAAAATAGTAACATTCTTAAGATTTTAGTGAATACAAGAGGGGAAGAAGATGGAAGTATGGTGGAGGAGATGATGGGAGAAAAAAGAAACAGATGATAAAGGCAATAAAGCTAATAAATTATATAGTTGGTGTAGATATGGATATACATATGGCACATATAGGGGCTTCCCTTTTGGCTCAGATGGTGAAGAGGCTGTCTGCAGTGCAGGATACCTGGGTTCGATCCCTGGGTTGGGAAGATCCCCTGGAGAAGGAAATGGCAACCCACTCCAGTATACTTGCCTGGAAGATTCCCTGGATGGAGGAGCCTGGCAGGCTACAGTCCTTGGGGTTGCAAAGAGTCCGACATGACTGAGCAACTTCACTTTCTTTTCTATGGCATGTATAGACACAAATGATGTAAGATGACAGAACATATGATCATCACTTTTTAACTTGATTTGACACTTAAAAATATTTTCTTGGGTTATTAAATGTTTCTCAAAAGCAACATGATTAAGGACTGGTAAACATATCTATGTTACACATAGATATATGCTATACATAGATATATTCCATATGTGCATAAGAGTATATAGTGTTGTGTTGTACAGTTGCTAAGTCATGTCTGACTTTCTGCGATTCCAGGGACTGTAGCCTGCAGGCTCCTCTGTCCATGGGATTTCCCAGGCTAGAATACTGGAGTGGGTTGCCATTTCCTTCTCCAGAGTGTATATACATGTATATATATTGACTTATGTAATTTTATAATAAATATCCTATAACTGTTATAATTTATGTTCATAATTTTTAGGTTAAATTCCAAGACATAAAAACAGTATGAGAGTGCTGTGTAAAATTTTTAAAACTTGACAAGTCATAAATCAAGCATTAATGAATGCCTTATTAAGGACCTGAGGCACTATTAGGATAAAATAGTTGTGCCATCCCTGGCACAAAGATGATAGATGATGCCATCCCTAGTGCAAAGGGAAGGGGGATGTGAGGAAGTCTCCTGTTCTACCTTGATCTGAAAGATTTTAAGATTAGAGGTTTGTTTTCCTAAAGAGAGCTTCAGGATAGGTGTGTGAGGCATAAGAAGTTGAGATCATTTGTGAGATGTCCTGATATAGGGCAAGAGCCGCCATCCTCATCTAATTCATCCTCCTTCAGTTCTGGATGGAAGGGAGGCAGGACAAGTAGAACATGGCAACAGAGACCAGTCTACAAGATCGTTTTAGGAGTTCTTCATTTTTTCCAAAGACAAAAGCAGCAGAGGTAACAGAAGCAAGAATTCTGCAAGAATGTAGACAGGTCTTTCAGTAAATTCACAAAAGGAAGCTACACTCTTGATATTTAATTTCCAGACTCCTTACTCCCATTGTAAAATGAATAACTTCTCAAATTCAGCCTCAGAGTTTACTGGAGGCTATTTTTTAGCTGTTGTTGTTTTTAAAGCTGTGCCACGAGGCATGTGGAATCTTAGTTTTCCTGTCCAGGGATCAAACCCATACCCCCTGCAGTGGAAGGAGTGGACTCTTAACCACTGGACCATCAGGGGAGCCCCTAGTGTTTCATCTTTGGAGACTTCCATGACTTTCAAAGGGTTACATTCACCAATTTTTTTTTTCTGATTTTTAAAAATCAAATATCAAGACATTTTCTGACCATCAGTTATGGTCATTGGTTACAACATTTTTCAGTGCAGTGTTGAGAATGGAAATGGAGAGGATCCCATTGACCTGGAGGTGGCTGGGTGAGGAGTTCTTGTTTCTCGGGTTTAAGACCCCATGTTGAAGAGCACCTTCCCCTCATCCCCCCTCCCACTAGGTATCCAAGGTCTTGCCTTCATTTTCTTAGGCTAACAGGTTTCCTTGAGTACTGGTAGGGGAGGGGCATTGAAAGTGGGTAGTAAAAGAAGGTTCAGTATTTTCTCCTTCATTTCTGCCCCCAAACCTTATCTAAGCACTTAATCCTGTTTCTTTGGGGGTAAACCCAAACAGTTACTTTTCCACATTAAGAGTCTGCATCTTCCTTTCCTGTAAGGTGGTGGTGAATTTTGGTAGTTGCCAAATTGCCTCAGTAGCTCCATGAGAAAGAATGTCTGTCATCATTCACTAGAAGATGTTATGCAGGTTGGAAGTATTGATATATTTGTGCAGGTTACCAAATCTGTCTGGAAACGGTTCAGAAATGCCAGAGCCCAGAATGGGTCACTGTAGAGTGCTGTATTTCTTTCTTTCTGGGTCTCCCAAAGCCCAGAATGGAAGCAGCACTCTAAAGGAGTGTGGAGAGAGCCACTTTGTGATGAAAAAGAGGAGTCAAAAAGAACCAGAGCATAGAGAAGATCTTAACATTAAGACACAGAAGAGTGAGAATCAGATATTTTATCTTATTCCTGGGTGGGGTGGGGTAGGTGAATTGTTTCAAGATCTTCATACTTCCACAGAAAGTGTTATAATCACTGGCTCCAACTGGACAGGACTGATGATACCTATAGTGCTGTACATGTTCCTGGAGGAAGTTTCAAAGGAGTCAAGTAAGTGAAGGAAATTCTGGCAACCACACATAGAAAATTAAGAGCAAAGTAGCCATGTGAGAGCAGGATAATGAGCAGAACACACTTGCAGAAGCCATGTGGCCAGTTCCTTTCCTGCAGCCCACCACTCTCTGGGAAGATTTTCTTTTAATCAAGGATAAAATTTGTAAGAACTTGTTATGGGACACAGGTGTTGTGAGATAATAGAATTTAGAGTGCTGTATTTCTTTTTTATTCCTTTTGTGTGTACATATTAATTCTAAATACGGACTTACAATAAACCATTATACCCAGATGTCTTCCTATAAAGAAGCTGGAAATCTGCTGAAGTGTCGCCTTTCCAGGAGAAGATGATTCTAGATTTCTGAGAAAGGACTGACATTTAAGAGGGGTCTTAGCCTTCCAAAAAATAATAACACAAAGGGCCTTCATGTCATTGGCCTTTTTTTTTTTGCCATAAAAGTTGATAGAAACAACATAATCAGAAAAGAAATTTTAAAAAATTTAAATGCCTATATAATTTTATGATATGAGGGACTTAAATATGTGTAGCAGTGAAAGGAAAGGACCTCATGAGTATAACAGTGAATTTGTAAGCACAATGGGTAATACGACCAAATGACTAAAAGGAGTAACAGTCAATGTTATCACTTAGGATTGCCAAAGAGACAATGTGACTACTTGGAAAAACAAAACAAAACAAACCTTTAGAATAATGATGACTCTAAACAAGGGAATATTACGTATCTTTATGAACAGTTGGTGCTATAGTAGTAGGAATCTCAACCATAGTAGCTTAAATATGAGGGATTTTTTTGAGGCCACCTCTCATAGGTTGGTTAATTCAGTAATATGATGATGTCATCAAAAATCCAGGTTCTTACTCCGTGACTCCGTGACATAAATCACAGCAAGATCCTCTATGACCCACCTCCTAAAGTAATGGATATAAGAACAAAAATAAACAAGTGGGACCTAATTAAAGTTAAAAGCTTTTGAACAGCAAAGGAAAGTATAGAAGTGAAAAGACAACCCTTAGAATGGGAGAAAATAATATCAAATGAAACAACTGACAGAGGATTAATTTCCAAAATATACAAGCAGCTCTTGCAATTCAATATGAAGAAAACAAAACAAAACAACCCAAACAACCCAATCAAAAAGTAGGCAAAAGACCCAGACATTTCTCCAAAGAAGACAAACAGATGTCTAATAAACACATGAAAAGATGCTCAACATCGCTCATTATTAGAGAAATGCAAATCAAAACTACAGTGAAATATCACCTCACACAGGTCAGAATGGCCATCATCAAAAAAATCTACAAATAATAAATGCTGGAGTAGGTGTGGAGAAACACTTGCACTATTGGGAATGTAAATTGATACAGCCACTGTGGAAGATAGTATTGAAAATTCCTTAAGAACTATACATAATCCATAAAAACCATATGACCCAACAATCCCACTACTGGGCATATACCCTGAGATATAATTTAAAAAGACACATGTACCCCAGTGTTCATTACAGCACTATTTATAATAGCTAGGATGTGGAAGCAACCTAGATGTCCATCAACAGATGAATGGATAGAGAAGCTGAAGCTGTGGTACCTATATACAAAGGAATATTACTCAGCCATAAAAAGGAATGCATTTGAGTCAGTGCTAATGAGATGGATGAACCTAGAGCCTCTTACACAGAATCAAGTAAGTCAGAAAGAGAAAAACAAATACTGCATATTAATATAGAGACTACTGACTCCAGTATTTTGGCCTAGAGAATTCCATGGATAGTATAGTCCATGGGGTCACAAAGAGTCGGACATGACTGAGTGACTTACACTTTCACTTTCAATGTATATATATGGAATCTAGAAAGATAGTACTGATGAACCCATTTGCAGGGCACCAATGGAGACTCAGGGCTTCCCAGGTGGCACTAATAGTAAAGAACCCACTTGCCAGTGCAGGAGATATAAGAGACGTGGGTTTGATCCCTGGGTTGGGAAGATCCCCTGGAGGAGGGTATGGCAACCTACTCCAGTATTCTTGCCTGGAGAATCCATAAACAGAGGAGCCTAGCAGGCTACAGTCCATAGGGTTGCAAAGAGTTGGACATGACTGAAGTGACTTAGCACACATACAATGGAGATGCAAACATAGAAAACAGACTTATGAACATGGGAAGCGGGGAGGGAAGGAGAGGGTGGGACAAATGACGAGAGTGGCATGGGAACATAAAAACTGCAGTATGTAAAATAGATAACCAGTGGGAATCTGCTGTATGACCCAGGGAACTCAAACTGGGGCTCTGTGATAACTTAGATGGGTGGGATGAGGTGGGAGGTGAGAGAGAGGTTCAAGAGGGAGGGGAGATATGTATACCTATGGCTGATTCATGTTGATATATAGCAGAAGCCAACACAATATTATAAAGCAAGGATCCTTCAACTAAAATAAATTTTAAAAATAATTTCCAGGTTCTTTCCACTTGTTTTTTCGCAGTGGCCAGAAATGACAAGTGCGGTTCCAAGAGTTACATGTATTAACAGAGACAGAGAAATGAAGCACAGATTAATTCGTTGCTTTTTATGAGTGAAGATACAGTGTCTCAGAAACCCCCAGTAGCAGTCAGGGCCTACTCAAAAGAGAAATCACCCAGCAGGTTAAACACGGAAGTTTTATATAAGAATTATTAACTACGATAAAACAGTAACTATAAAATACAAAGAACCTCTCTATAGTATTTGAGACCTAAGGGTGAGTCCTGGAGGAACTCCAGCCTCGCCAAAGCAGGTGCTTCAGCTGCAGCAGAGCAGGGAACTTGGCCCGTCTGGAGTCTGGTCACATCACCAGCAGCCATGCCCAGTGCAGGCCCGGGAGCAGGGTCATTTACCTGTGGTGTTGGGTGTCCATTGGGAGTCTGGCTCCCTTGTGTGGGGTGGGGAGAGGGAGCTAGAGAAGACCTTCAAAGGGCAGCGCTGGCAGGGAGGGGCTTGCAGAGGGAGCTAGCTTTCTGTATGGATTCTCCCCCTCTGTGCACACTGCCCTCCCTCCCCCCACCCCACCCCCCCCACCCCCACCCCCACCCCCCGCCACTTTGGGTCCCAGGTAGCTACACACAGGTCAGCCAGGTTACGGCCAGGCTGAGACTGCAAGATCACAGAGAGATTGAGTGCTGGGCCCCAGGCTCAGCCAGGTCTCACCCAAGGTCCCCACACCCACAGTTCAGGCTGCAAATTGAAGAAGTATGTACTTCCCAGGTGGCTCAGTGATAAAGAATCTGCCTGCCAGTTCGGGAGACATGAGTTCAATCCCTAGGTTGGGAAGGTCCTCTGCAGAAGGAAATGGCAACCTGCTCCAGTATTCTTGCCTGGAAAACTGCATGGACAGAGGAGCCTGGTGGGCTACAGTTCATAGGACCATTAAAGAGCTGGATACTACTCAGAGACTGAACAACTTCCCCCTACAATGTCTCCAGCGCCCTCTACTGAAAATTTTAGCGTCATGAGAAGTGAAAAAAGTGAAATGTGAAAGGGAAATGGTTACAGGAGTTTCATTATTTATCATAGGCATGCACATGCCTAAACCAATAATGGATGGAATTAATCACCATATTTGGCTTAGACTAATCAAGCTTTTTTTTTTTCCAGTAGTCATGTATGGATGTGAGAGTTGGACTATAAAGAAAGATGAGTGCTGAAGAATTGATGCTTTTGAAGTGTGGTGTTGGAGAAACTCTTGAGAGTCCCTTGGAGTACGAGCAGATCCATCCAGTCCATCCTAAAGGAAATCAGTCCTGAATATTCATTGGAAGGACTGATGCTGAAGCTGAAACTCCAATACTTTGGCCACCTGATGCAAAGAACTGACTCATTTGAAAAGACCCTGATGCTGGGAAAGATTGAAACTCATGTCCATACAGTCGGTGATGCCATCCAACAGTCTCATCCTTTGTTATCCCCTTCTCCTCCTGCCTTCAGTCTTTCCCAGCATCAGGGTCTTGGTCACAATGTTGGTTACAGTGTTACTAATTTAGAAATTACATCTGCTCAGTCTGAAATATTATATAGTGAATAGTTTTTCTTATCTGCAAAATATAAATATATGGAGGACAGACATTGTAGTCCATACACTATTTCATTTTTTAAAAGATATTTTAACTTAATATACCATCACTTTTAATGGGATAAAGTCAACCTTAACATTAAAAAAAAAAAAATTCAAGTTTTCCCACTAAAAAATTATCTCCTGCCAGCTCAATCAGTAGTCACCTCTAAAACATGATAGGAATCATACATTTTAGGGAACATTATAAGAATTTACCACTGGGAGTCATATTTTTGGGTGACATGTAACAAAGCTTTGGTAGCAAGCTAGTATGTCATTTACTTGCTGATGTGGGATGTTGCCACTGAGAAATATTTGAAAGCTGCCAAGACCTTCCTGAAGAACAGAATGGCCTCTTTATTTTGGTGATTATGCTTTCTTTGGGAGGAAAGGAATTGTATTTATTCACGAATTTTGAATATTGAGTATATTTAAGACTTCAGAGCTTAACAATGAAGTTCTATTTGGATGTGTGACTTAATAATCGAACCTCATTTAACACATAGCTAAAATGTATAGTCAACTCTAAGTAAAATTGGGCTTAGAGATTTTATATTGGAACAGATGCAAAGTCTTAAACTCATCCTATAACTAATTCAGGTTCAGCACCTCGATCTCCCAGGTGTAGGAAGAGGTGAAGGTCAGATCTAGGCTGAGATATGCAAGGGGAAACTTCCTTGGTGCATCCCTCTGAGCAACCACCTTCTTCTCTGTAGTCTCTCACTGTTACACCTGGAAAGCGCCCTCAGCTCTTTTCCTTCACTTTCCCCCCATCTTGATAGTCAAGCACTCCAGTTACCACATCCTTATTCAACCAGGTGGAGAAGGCAATGGCACCCTACTCCAGTACTCTTGCCTGGAAAATCTCATGGATGGAGGAGCCTGGTAGGCTGCAGACCATGGGGTCGCTAAGAGTCGGACACGACTGAGCGACTTAACTTTCACTTTTCACTTTCATGCGTTGGAGAAGGAAATGGCAACCCACTCCAGTGTTCTTGCCTGGAGAATCCCAGGGACGGGGGAGCCTGGTGGGCTGCTGTCTATGGGGTCGCACAGAGTCGGACATGACTGAAGCGACTTAGCAGCAGCAGCAGCAGCAGCAGCAGCATTCAACCAGGAGTTAAGAAGAAAGGACTGAAACATTATTGGGAGTGGGGGTTGAAGGCAGGAGGAAGGACTGGCCCTGTTTTAAGGTAATCAGGCAGTTTTTGTCTTATAGCTGAGTAGATTCAAATTCATGTGGTTGCCTAGATTCAAATTTCATGTTTGATCCAGTATTATCTGTACAACCTTGTTGATATTATTTAATTTCTTTGTGTTTCAGATTGCTCTTCTGCAAAATGCAGAGAAAAATCATACTTACCTGACATGGCTGTTCTTAGATTAAATGATTTGATACAAATATAGTTCCTAAAATAATGCCTGAGACAAAGTAAATATATCAAGTCAATGCAAAGCATTTTTCAAAATAGAGAATAAAAATGTTACTTGATATACACATGAAGTTTAAATAATTTGAGTGTCAATAATTTATGAATATAAAAGTCAATAATTTTGACTAGAAGGCAAATGAGCAATTAATTGATTGAAATGCTGAATTATATATTTATTATATTAAGAAATTTTTAACAAGTGTAATTGTGGCCAGTTTTTGACATGTGCTTCTGTTAAATTTTAAATACACTGCTTTTGCAAATTGTGCTATTCAATTAAATGAGTATTTATTGAACAACTACTGTGTGTAAAGTTATTCCAATTATTTATTATTATGGGAAAACACTCCCCAACACTTAGTGACATAAAATTGTAACTTAATTTATTATGTTCATTATATTGTGGATCAGGAATTTGGGCAGAACATAGTTTCTCTCTACTGCATGATAACTGAGGTCTCAACTCATGTTGAAGTTGAAACTCCAATACTTTGGCCATCTGATGCGAAGAGCTGACTCGTTTGAAAAGACCCTGATGCTGAGAAAGATTGAAGGCAGGAGGAGAAGGGGACGACAGAGGATGAGATGGTTGGATGGCATCACCGACTCAATGGACATGAGTTTGGGTAGACTCTGGGAGTTGGTGATGGACAGGGAGGCCTGGCGTACTGCAGTCCATGGGGTCGCAAAGAGTCAGACACGACTGGGTGACTGAACTGAACTGAACTGAACTGGGTTGAGATGGTTAAACAGCAAAACTGAGGCCACATGTCTGGAGCCTCATTTCTGGGTGGCTGCTGCATTTCTTGATTCTTCTCCATATCACATCTGCTAAATCTGGAGTGTTCAAGATGGCTTCTTCCTCCAGTCCTATTCCTAGGACTGGGATGGCTGGAATAGATGGGGCAGCCCAGGTATCTCTCTCTCACCTAGCCTCTCCATGTGACTAGCTTGGGCTTCCTCAGAGCATGGACTTCTCATCCTTAGACTTCTCATATGATGGTTCATGACTCCAAGAGCAAGTGTTGCAAGAAGCTAGGCTAGAAGCTGAAAAGCTTTTAATGACTTATCTCAGAAGCCCCCAGACATAACTTTTGCCACATCCTATTGACCTGTAAGTCACTAAAACTAGCACAAAATCAAGGGGAAGAAAATTAGAAATGGGAAGAAAAGCAAATAATTTGTATTTTTTAATCCATCTCATCAATGTCATCAACTTAATATATACATTTGCAAGCTACTGCCCATGAAAGTTAACATTCTCAAAAGAATTGTTTACCAATTACCTACTCTCTCCTTGCTGCTGCTGCTGCTGCGTCCCTTCAGTTGTGTCTGACTCTGTGCGACCCCATAGACAGCAGCCCACCAGGCTCCCCCATCCCTTGGGATTCTCCAGGCAAGAACACTGGAGTGGGTTGCCATTTCCTTCTCCAGTGCATGAAAGTGAAAAGTGAAAGTGAAGTCGCTCAGTCGTGTCCGACTCAGTGACACCATGGTCTGCAGCCCACCGGGCTCCTCCATCCATGGGATTTTCCAGGCAAGAGTACTGGAATGAGTTGCCATTGCCTTCTCCACTCTCTCCTTAATGGCCTCTAATCTTGTGTTAACCCTCATCATATCACTTACACTCTTCTTGAAAAAGTTGTTAATGATCTCCATGTTCACAAATAAACTGGAAAATTTTCAGTATCATTTATTTTGATTTCCAAAGGGTTTTTTAACACAGTTGAACACTTTCTTTAAAGATTCTCTCCTCTAGGCTTTTTGACACCTTTACTCTCTGATTTTTCTGTTTCTGTGGCTATTTCTTCTTAGCATTTCTACTTCCTCCTTTTTTTCTACCCTCTTCCTTATCACCACAATATATCCCCACACACACCCCCATCAGTTGTCACCTCTGTTTTAACCAGTACTCAATCCATTCATTTATCTTTATTTCTACTGCTACGAATCCAGTCAAAACCCAAACTCTCTAGCACCTGACTTTTTTTCAGTTCCTCAACTACCATGTTTTTAACACCTTAGCATCTTTCTCCACTCTCATCTCGCCAGATGGAAAATGCCATTCCTCCCTAATGGTGTCCTGGCCAACTCTCACCCTACTCAGAGTTGAGTTTAGTTACAAAGTCATGTCTGACTCTTGCAACCCCACAGACTGTAGCCCACCAGGCTCTTCTGTCCATGGAATTCTCCAGGCAAGAATACTGGAGTGGGTTGCCATTTCCTTATCCAGGGACCCTACACAGAGTCTCAGCTTAAATACCATCACCTCAGAGACAACCTCATCTCTCTACCTAAATTAGGTCTTCCCACAATTATTTATCATTTTTCTTCATAAAATATATTACTAATTACAATTATATATTTGCTTATTTTATTTCTTTAACATTGTCTCTAGTAAGTAGGTTGTAAGTTTGATGAGGGCAGGAATACTATCTTTTAAATCACTTTTGTTGATATAATAGTCATAATTTTTCTCTCTGGAGTTAGATTACCTAATGTATATTCTGAGTATAGGACTAGCTATGACTTTGGGGAAGTTATATAATCTTTTATTCTTCAGTCCTCTTATCACAAAAATGTGAATAATAATTAAATATGTCTAATAGGGTTGTGGCAAGGACTTAATGAAATAATATGTGTTAGATTAGCAGAAAGTCTAGCACATGGCATTGTATACTTTTTAAATATTTTCCATTGGTATTTTTATTATTATTTTTTCTGGTGCAGTGCATGGAACATAGTTGGTGCTCAATAAACATTTTTTTCTTTTTAATTTTTTTTTAATTGGAGGATAATTACAATATTGTGTTGGCTTCTGCCATGTATTAATATCAACATGAATCAGACATAGGTATATGTGTGTCCCCTCCCTCCCCCCTCCCACCCCATCTCACCCTTCTAGGTTGTCACAAGCACCAGGTTTGGGTGCCCAATAAACGTTTAATTATTGGATAAATGGTGAAAATTAAACATAGCTTGAGAAAGGTGCTTTATTTCTATGTGATGTAATATGTAATTTTTATATACATTTTATATATTTTAAAAGATATATTTTGAAATGTAATAGTATATGAAAGAACTAAGGGAAAATTATTCTTATATCAGGCTAAACATTTCCCTTGCCTCAGTGCCTGCTCTGTATTAAACTAAAACATGTCTTAATTATCTCTTTACAGATCATGTAAAGGTTAATTCCAATTAGTCCAAGTTGAATATTTACATATTTTGAATTAATGACATCCTGATTAATGAGTTTTTCTGTATGTATGGTTTATTCTAAAGTAAAAGTAAATTATACATGCTGATAAATCATTAAATTTGATTCATATAAGCTTTTTAATGAAATAATTGAATAAAATTTCTCATGAATAAGCATATATTTGTGGAATTATTATTAGAAGACAAAAATTGACCTGTGAAATTAAAAAAAAAATTACCTATTTAAAATGAAAAGGGAAAGAAAAGGGTTCTTTTCTCTATAACATAATTATAATATAGTTACTAATTTATAATATGGTTTGGCTTTAATATTCTAGGAAAAGATTCATAGGTGATAATCAGACTAGATTTATAGGGGCCAGTATAATAACAATATAACTTTTGTCCTTTTCCCTTCCCACCAAATTTCCTATGAGAAAATAGAAATGAAAATTCACTCAAATTATAGCTCGATATCTTACAAATTTCCAAATCAGTTATTCATCCATTGCTAAGCAGAAAAAAATAGTATTTCTATTTATGGTAAAATCCAGAAACAAATTTACTCATATATATTTTAGTGAGATTTATTCTTTTTTAGTAATTCAGTTTCGTATTTTATTTCTGAATTAAATCCATTAATATTTCTGAAGGACAGTTCAGGGGATTGAATTATGTTATACACTTGAATATGTCTAAAATGAAATTTTGTTCAGTTATAATGGTTTATATAATTAACCATAATCTGCTCAAACTTTGTTGCAAAAAATTCTTCCTATGAGAGTTTTTTAACAGCATTCATAAGAACACAAGGTGTGGGGCAGGGAGGTAGGTAAGGAGCATATATTCATTTTGGTAAGGCAATCTTAGAAAAGGCCACTCATTTTGTTAGGAAATGTTTTCCTAAGAAAGCAGTATTTGCCTCCTTTTCTCTTAAACTATAGAAAATCATGGCAATCCAAGATTTTGTTCTTATGCCTTTCCTTGTTTAAGAATGATAAATGATTTTATCTCACTACAGCCCTTTGGCCAACATGTATGGGGTTTATTGCTGTCATGAGAAAGTTGCATAAGATGCTGGTGGCTTGTCTTCAAATTCACTGAAAATGTTTCTATAATCATTTTATTAAATATCATCCTAAGTGAATTTTAATTCTTTGAAAATTACTGATTCCTACATTGTTAACTCTCATTTAATTAGGGCATTCTAGTTTTGCAAACAGAATTTATTTAGTTTTTCTGATGCAATTTGGTTTTTTATTTAAATCTATTGAAAAGGAGATGAAAGTGTACCTGCAGATCCAATAGGAAGAAAAATCCTATCCTACCTGTCATCCTTACTGGCTTACGTTGTGACCCACCACCTCACTATGCCATTGCTGACATCACACAGGTGTGGCAAGCAAAATTTCTAAAATGCATCCCTGTCCACACCCACACCCCTGCCACATACACACACAGAGATGTCTCCCATAACCCCAGATGAGATGTGATATGATATCATTCCTGCACTTATGTTATGCTCTGTGAAAGTTGACTTGAAAGCAGGGAGATTATCCAGGTGGGCCTGATCTGATCACATGAATCTTTTAAAAGCAGAAAGCTTTCTCCAGCTGATAGCAAAAAGCCAAGTCAAAGAGACCTGATGTGTGAGAAGGACTTGCTGCCATGAGGATGGAAGGAGCCACCCTAAGAAGGATTGCAGATGGTCTTCTCGAGATAAAACCAGAAACCCACTGATGGCAAACAAGGAAACAGAGGCCTAACATAACTGCAAGGAATTGAATTTTGCCAATAAACAGGGAAGACGCCATGCTCCAGTTAATTACAAAGCCTGAAAATACCCTCTGTTCAGCCCTGTGAGACCCTGAGCAGAGAACCAGCCAGGCCATCCCAGATTTCTGACTTACAGAACTGAGTGATAAATGGGTTTTGTTTTAAACTGCCAAACTGGGGATACTTTGTTATGCAGCAACAGAAAACTAATACAACTAGTAACAATCCTAACATTTACCAAATGACTCACTGAACTTATATGATGATTTGGGTCTGTAACAAAGTACTTCAATTTGTCATATGTTGATATCCTAACCACTGAGCAAGCATACACATTAAGACAACTATAGTTTGCCCTGGTCTTTTAAGTTCCTTTTTCAGCAACAATAAGATTTCTTATCATTATTTTTAAAAAACTGAACAAAATCTATATTCTAACAACTCACAATTTACTAATAATATGACTGAAATTTGAAGAAATACTGACTAAAGCTACTTTCTTAGAAGGGAGATTCCATTTTCACCCCAGATAGATCCATATTAGGAATCATTTTTAATAGTTTGATAATACTGCTTGTCAGCAGCAATATACATTCTTGTTCTAAAATGTACCTCTATCATCCAAAATATTATTCACAATTGCCCACATGTGCCTGCTACACATCTGTTTTCAGCTTTTCCATCCCTATTCCTAGATTCTACTCTAACTTTTCAATGCAGTGATTTCTTAAAATTTCATCAACCCCAAATTAACCACCCTTCTCCCCTCCTCCCATTTCCAAATGATTATCCACACCTGAAGACTTTACAACTTAACAGTACTTCTCTGCTTGCCTGGCATTTCTTTTAAGACTATTTTCAATAATCCCAGCATCTTAAAACAATTTAAAAAATTGATATGGATGTGAATGACTTATTAGCAGTCCAGTTGAAAGAAATTAACAGGTGATTTAATCTGAATAAAGGCAGAAATAAAAAATAACATGAAAGTTTCGAGTAGATGACCTAAAGGAAGATACCAGTAACAGTAACAACAACAACAACAACAAAATACAGAAGAAGAAGCAAATCTGGAACAGTGAATAGATAGATAATTTAATGTTTATTCAAATACTGAAAGGAGAGATTTGTACTAAGATTTAAAATTTTATACAAAGATTTACAACTTTATACTAAATTCTAATCTCCTCTCCCAAATTTTGGATTCAACTCTCTTTTGTTAAGTAAATCTGTACTTTTCTTTATACCTAGAAACTTAATTTCATTTGTATGTAATAAACTATACTTAATGTGAGTATAAGCCCATACTCTCATGTAAGAAATCATCTTCTACTATATTTCTCTTGGTAATTCAGGGATTGACAATCTCCTTTAGGAAATATTTTTCCAAACTTTATAGCTAGTTTGCTATTATGACCAAGCAAGGAAATTTCACTTCCAAGTATAACCACGAACCCAGCTACTTTCCTCTGTAAACTATTGTTCCAACATATTTCAGCCTGAAATTTTCCAGCTGTGCTCAAGGGCTTCTCGCAACCACATGGAAACTATTTCTTGGGGCTTATTTTTAATTATAGCCTTTGCTCTTTTTTGGTTCTTCAGATATTTCTGCTCCCAAGGTTACATGATGCTCTAGAGACATAACATTTGTGACACCACCACTGTATGATATTCTACAATAAGGAATATCATAGGGCAGATGGAAGCATTACCACAGAATGTGGATTTGTTTCTGTAGTTTATTCAGAAGGATGTCCATAGTACCATTAATGTGTGTGCTTTGAACTCATCAGATGTTATTCATTCGTTTAGATGCCTGTAAATATACCACACAACTAGGATCCCACAAAATGTCATGCTAAGCAAGATCCATACCCTTAATGACAGAAGTGGTACATACATTACACATCCTTCCAGTAGGAAAATGTAGTGAAGAACATTGTGTAACATGTCTGTCTTGAGAAGCAAGCGCCTATTGACTGATGTGTCTTATTGGCAAAGCTTTCACGCAAACTCTCAAGTGAAGTCCTGTTTATTTCTCATAAATCATCAAAAGTAAACCAGAAAGTTCAATAAGATAGATATAAATGTTTTCAGTTCAGTCTGAAATAATTATAATGGATATATTCCTAGTTCTTCCTCAAATTACTAGAATCTCAGAAGTTAAGGTTAATTCTAAAGTAAATTCAGAATTTGTGTATTCCAAGAAGGGGTTAAAAAGATCCAAGATGTAGTCTATCCAATAAGAATGCAGGGCCCACCATACTGGTTAAGGACTATTCAAGAATTGGCCAAGAAGATTAAAATGATTTCTTTATGTGGCTGTCTGGAACATAGTATCCTGCAGTGGCTTTTGCCTTAATTTTTAGAGCTTTTTTTAATTAAAAAGATCCATACACTATATTTAGTATAATTTTTTTTCAGTGAAGTGTGTATGAGGAAAGAGGTGGAGTCAAAGTAGTGTTTATTAACTGAAAATTAGTTAAAGTGTTACTTATACAAGGTAGCTAATCATACAGGATAATTCCCTTTCTACAGATGATGAATCTGAGATTCAGAGACACAGAATGACTTTCCAGTAAGGGCTGAGGAAGATTTAAACTAAGGTGTCGGTTTTCATTTTGAAATTCCAGTTCTCATACTTCAACTATATAACACATGGTCCTCTCAAACTTATCACATTATTAATAAAATTTTTGTTTGAAAAATTACTGTTGCCAGAGTTAAATAGCAAAAATAACTGTGCCACAAGACAGTGGTTTTCAAGGTGGGGTCCCCTAACTAGCCACAGCTGTATCATCTGGGAAATGGTTAGAAATAGTCTTACACTCTAGTCCTAATGAATCAAAGTCACAGGAAGTGACCCTGGGCAATCTGTGTTTTAACAAGGTTTCCAGCTGATTCTGGTACACATTCAAGTTTGAGCTCTAGAATAGGAATTCTCAACATTTGATGGTACATCATTATCACTGGCACAACTTTTCAAACTCGGATGCATTCCCTACAGTCATTGCATACATTCTGCAAGTGTAATTCTCACTTGCAGAAAAGGTTGTGTGACATTGCTACAGAAAGTTCATGAGAGCAGCAAAATTCAGTTAAACAAAGAGCTTCATTATTTTCACATATTTGGTCAATCCAATGATAACACTAAAGCAGTGGTTCTCAACAGGGGACAATTTTCCACAATATATTTTACAACATTGTCACTATTGTGAGACTGAATTGTATCTGTAAGGATTTTATGTCAGATTTTTAGTTGAATATTTGTTTTGGGACCTGTGAGTGGAAACACAGTATGACTTAATATATTTAGAGTAATAAAACAGATAGATCTTGCCTTCTAGATATATCTAGACTTGCCTTCTATCTATCTAGACTCTACATATGGTTATAGAGAGATGACGTCTTTGAAGAATAATATAAACATGTATAGGAAAAAACACCAACCAGAGTGGAGAAACCTCATTGAATATACTGGTTTCATGGATTGAATTGTGTAGCCCAATATTCATATATTAAAACCTTATCCCCCAATGTAACTGTATGTGGAGATAGGAAATAGAAGTAAATGATTAAGGTTAAATGAGTCGTAAGGGTGGGAACCCTAATCCGATAGTTCAGTTCAGTTCAGTCGCTCAGTTGTGTCCGACTCTTTGTGACCCTATGAATCACAGCACCCCAGGCCTCCCTGTCCATCGCCAACTCCCAGAGTTCACTCAGACTCACGTCCATCGAGTCAGTGATGCCACTCGGCCATCTCATCCTCTGTCGTCCCCTTCTCCTCCTGCCACCAATCCCTCCCAGCATCACCATCTTTTCCAATGAGTCAACTCTTCGCATGAGGTGGCCAAAGTACTGGAGTTTCAGCTTTAGCACCATTCCTTCCAAAGAAATCCCAGGGCTGATCTCCTTCAGAATGGACTGTTTGGATCTCCTTGCAGTCCAAGGGACTCTCAAGAGTCTCCTCCAACACCACAGTTCAAAAACATCAATTCTCTGGCGCTCAGCCTGCTTCACAGTCCAACTCTCACATCCATACATGACCACAGGAAAAACCATAGCCTTGACTAGACGGACCTTTGTTGGCAAAGTAATGTCTCTGCTTTTGAATATGCTATCTAGGTTGGTCATAACTTTCCTTCCAAGCAGTAGGCGTCTTTTAATTTCATGGCTGCAGTCACCATCTGCAGTGATTTTGGAGCCCAGAAAAATAAAGTCTGACCAGTCCAATAGTACTGGTGTGCTTATGCATAAGAAGAGGAAGAGACACCAAAGGGCTCAATCTCTCTCAGAACATGGACAGAGAAAAGGCAATATGACAACACAGTGAGAATATGTCCATCTACAGGACAGGAAGAGAACCCTCACCAGAAACCAACCCTCCTAGCACTTTGATCTTGGACTTCTAGGTGCTAGTACTGTGAGAAAATAAACCTATGTTGTTTAAGCTACCCAGTCTGTGGTATTCTGCTATCACAGCCCGAGAGGACTACTACTGCTAAGGACGACTTAGCAGCAGCAGCAGCAGTCCTGGAGAATAGCTACATTTACCCATCCACAAATGACTGAAAAGCATTTATTGGTAACTAATGTAACTTGCCAGAACACAGCATAGAACTTGTTAAAGGAATGCAACAAAATCTAGCACTCACCAAGAAGAAATTGACCATGTCTAGCATCCAATCATGGAGAAGGCAATGGCACCCAACTCCAGTACTCTTGACTGGAAAATCCCATGGATGGAGAAGCCTGGTAGGCTGCAGTCCATGGGGTCGCTAAGAGTCAGACATGACTGAGCGACTTAACTTTCACTTTTCACTTTCATGCATTGGAGAAGGAAATGGCAACCCACTCCAGTGTTCTTGCCTGGAGAATCCCAGGGACGGGGGAGCCTGGTGGACTTCCGTCTATGGGGTCGCACAGAGTTGGACACGACTGAAGCGACTTAGCAGCAGCAGCAGCAGCATCCAATCAAAAAGTTCTAAATGTGCCAAGTAGTAGGAAAACATGAATCTTACCCTGTTTAAAAAAAAATGTATTGATATAAACAGGCCAAGAAATGATAGGTATAATTAAAAGACCTTAAAACAACTACAATAAATATTTTAATATGCTCAGAATTTAAGAGAACATAAATATAATGAGGAAAGAATTGGAAGATATAGAAAATACTCAAATGAGACTTCCAGAAATGAAAAATCTATTATCTGTCATGAATATGTCACTGGATGGGTTGTCAGCAAATTAAACAATTCAAGAGGGAAAAAGAGAAGTAAATGGAAGATACTGCAATAGAAACTATCCCCAGAAAAGCACAAAGAAAATTTTAAAAATATATAGAATCTCACTGTCCTGTGGGACAGTATTGACCAGTCTAAGCTGTGTTTATGGTGTCTTGGAGTGGGAAGATAGTATGTGAAAGAAAAGAGTAGAAGAGAAAAAATATTTGAAAAAATAACTTTTTCCAAATTTGATAAAAACTGTAAACCCAAAGACTAAAAAAATGCACGCAAGATTTTTTTAAAAAAGAAAACTATATTGAGAACATTATAGTTAAATTGCTGAAAATAGGTAATAAAGAGAAAACCTTAAAACCAGCCAAAGGAGAGGAAAGATTTGTTATGTATAGAGGGCAGTGATTAGAACGATTTCAGACTTCTCATTGTCAAAAATAGAAGGAAAACTACATTTTAACATCTTGAAAGAAAACAAAAAGTCAACCTAGAATATTTTACTCATATAAATATCTTGTAAAACTAAAAGTGAAAGGGACTTTTCAAAAAAGCTGAGAGAAGTCATATTAATAGTTTCCAGTCAGGAATTAGGAAAAATGAATAGAACAGGCAGAAGAAAAATGATACCAGATGAAAATGAATCTGTATGAAGCAGAGAAGAGCATCTCAAAAATGGTATGTGGGCAAATAAAAAATACCTTCATCACCAATTTTAATTTACTTAAAATGTCATTGAAAAAATTACATAAATTAATCCCTCTAAACCTGTATATTTTTTAAACAAGTTTCCCATGTATTTATTTCTGTAAATTTTCCATTTTTTACCCTGAGGGTGGATTGCAAGTACAGTAAATGTGAAAGAACTCTGTATCTTAATTTCATCCCTATAAATTATTATTCACTCTTTATCATTTGGTTTCTTTTCACTTTATATTACAGCTTTGTAGCTCGTGAGTGTGGATGACATTTAACTATTTTAAGACCATTTAGCCAGTTCTGAAGCACCGTCAGTGATTTCAACATATAACAATTGTTCTTCAGGACACACTGGTGCTGGAACTCTCAGTCTGAAAAAGAATGTAAATGGCTTATATTGAATGACATAGCAAATTCACTCAATAGGAAAGAGCCTAGTCTTTTTCACTGTCTGCCAAAAGATACTCAGCACAGTTTAAAGGATCTACATTCTTGCAAATTATGTACTGAACATAATCACTGGGATTTTTTTATTCTTTCTTTCCCCTTGAATAATAATTCAGTGAATATTGCTAAAACACAGTTTAGTAACTGAATGATTCAAATGTTTTTCAAATGAAGTCCTTTCAACTACCAAATTATCAAATTCATGGCTGACTGCAGAATTATGTTGCAAAAAACTAGTGAAATATCACCAGAATCAAACATGTTTAATGGATTTCTTACTCAAAAAGCTTTATTCCTTAAACACTAAGCATATCCTGTGCAAAGTATTTTCTGCAAAAATAAATATAAAATTAAAGAAAAAAGAAAACTAATAAAAAAATTCTTAAAAGTTTTTAATGTTTAGAGTTGGAATTTTTTGCAGGAAGCAAAAAACTTATCTTGTACTTTCTTATAAACCCTTCAATGGCTTCCTACAAATTCGGGAATAAAGTCTACAGTCTTTGTCATTTCACTCACCCAGCTGAATGTTATGCTGGGCTGGAAGAAGCACAAGCTGGAATCAAGATTGCCAGGAGAAATATCAATAACCTCAGATATGTAGATGACACCACCCTTATGGCAGAAAGTGAAGAGGAACTAAAAAGCCTCTTTATGAAAGTGAAAGAGGAGAGTGGAAAAGTTGGCTTAAAGCTCAACATTCAGAAAACGAAGATCATGGCATCTGGTCCCATCACTTCATGAGAAATAGATGGGGAAACAGTGGAAACAGTGTCAGACTTTATTTTTCTGGGCTCCAAAATCACTGCAGATGGTGATTGTAGCCATGAAATTAAAAGACGCTTACTTCTTGGAAGGAAAGTTATGACCAATTTAGATAGCATATTCAAAAGCAGAGACATTACTTTGCCAACAAAGGTCCATCTAGTCAAGGCTATGGCTTTTCCAGTGGTCATGTATGGATGTGAGAGTTGGACTGTGAAGAAAGCTGAATGCTGAAGAATTGATGCTTTTGAACTGTGGTGTTAGAGAAGACTCTTGAGATACCCTTGGACTGCAAGGAGATCCAACCAGTCCATTCTAAAGGAGATCAGTCCTAGGTGTTCTTTGGAAGGACTGATGCTAAAGCTGAAACTCCAATACTTTGGCCACCTCATGAGAAGAGTTGACTCACTGGAAAAGACCCTGATGATGGGAGGGATTTGGGGCAGGAGGAGAAGGGGTTGACAGAGGATGAGATGGCTGGATGGCATCACCGACTTGATGGACATGAGTTTGAGTGAACTCCAGGAGTCGGTGATGGACAGGGAAGCCTGGCATGCTGTGATTCATGGGGTCGCAAAGAATCGGACATGACTGAGTGACCTAACTGAACTGAACTGAACATAACAGAATCAAGACCATCCCCAAGAAAAAGAAATGCAAAAACGCAAATGGTTGTCTGAGGAGGCCTTACAAATAGCTGAGAAAAGAAGAGAAGCTAAAGGTGAAGGAGAAAAGGAAACATATACCTATCTGGATGCAGGGTTCCAAAGAATAGCAGGGAGAGATAAGAAAGCCTTCCTCAGTGATCAATTCAAAGAAATCGAGGAAAACAATCGAATGGGAAAGACTAGAGATCTCTTCAAGAAAATCAGAGATACCAAGGAAACATTTCATGCAAAGATGTGTACAATAAAGGACAGAAATAGTATGGACCTAACAGAAGCAGAAGATATTAAGAAGAAGTGGCAAGAATACACAGAAGAACTGTACAAAAAAGATCTTTATGACCCAGATAACCACGATGGTATGATCACTCACCTAGAGCCAGACATCCCAGAATGCATAGTCAAGTGGGCCATAGGAAGCGTCACTATGAATAAAGCTAGTGGAGGTGATGGATTCCAGTTGAACAATTTCAAATCCTAAAAGATGATGCTGTGAAAGTGTTGCACTCAATATGCCAGCAAATTTGGAAAACTCAGCAGGACCACAGGACTGGAAAAGGTCAGTTTTCATTCCAATCTGAAAGAAAGGCAATGCCAAAGAATGCTCAAACTACCGCACAATTGCACTTATCTCACATGCTTGCAAAGTAATCCTCAAAATTCTCCTAGCCAGGCTTCAACAGTACATGAGCCGACAACTTCCAGATGTTCAAGCTGGTTTTAGAAAAGGTAGAGGAACCAGAGATCAAATTGCCAAAATCTTTTGGATCGTCAAAAAAGTAGGAAAGTTCCAGAAAAACATCTATTTCTGCTTTATTGACCACACCAAAGCCTTTGTGTGGATCACAACAAACTGTGGAAAATTCTGAAAGAGATGGGAATACCATATCACCTGACCTGCCTCTTGAGAAACCTGTATGCAGGTCAAGTAGCAACAGTTAGAACTGGACATGGAAAACAGACTGGTTCCAAATAGGGAAAGGAGTACGTCAAGGCTGTATGTTATCATTCTGCTTATTTAACTTATATGCAGAGTACATCATGCAAAATGCCAGGATGGATGAAGCACAAGCTGGAATCAAGATTGCTGGGAGAAATATCAACAACCTCAGATACTCAGGTGACACCACCCTTATGGCAGAAAGTGAAGAACTACAGACTCTTGATGCATATGAAAGAGGACAGGAAAAAAAGTTGGCTTAAAACTCAGCATTCAGAAAACTAAGATCACGGCATCCGGTCCCATCACTTCATGGCAAATAGATGGGGAAACAATGGAAACAGTGACAGACTTTATTTTCTTGGGCTCCAAAGTCACTGCAGATGGTGACTGCAGCCATGAAATTAAAAGACGCTTACTCCTTCGAAGAAAAGTTATGACCAACTTAGACAGCATATTAAAAAGCAGAGATGTTACTTTGCGAAAAAAGGTCCATCTAGTCAAAGCTATGGTTTTTCCAGTAGTTATGTATGGATGTGAGAGTTGGACTATAAAGAATGCTGAGCACCAAAGAATTGATGCTCATAACTGGGCTGTTGGAAAAGACTCTTGAGAGTCCCTTGGACTGCAAGGAGATCAAACCAATCAATCCTAACAGAAATCAATCCTGAATATTCATTGGTAGGACTGATGCTGAAAATGAAACTCCAATACTTTGGCCACCTAATGCCTCATTGGAAAAGTCCCTGATGCTGGGAAAGATTGATGGCAGGAGGAGAAGGAGACAACAACAGAGGATGAGATTGTTGGATGTCATCACCAACTTGATGCACATGAGTTTGAGCAAGGTCTGGGAGTTGGTGATGGACACGGAAGCCTGGCGTGCTGCAGTCCATGGGGTCGCAAATGGTTGGACATGACTGAGCAGCTGAACTGAACTGAATTGACATGACAGGTCGTCTCCTGCCTTTCTCAGCCCACCGTGCTCAGTGTGCTAAACAGTTTCAAGGCCTATTAACCTAGTAACATCATTTCAGTCTGTTGACCTTGCCAAACTCCTTCCCCCTGAGGACCTCCCCAGATGCTGTTCCCTCTGCCTGGAATGTGTTCTACCCGTCTAACATCATCTCCCTCCTTCTTCTCTTCTCATCTGTATCAATTTAAAATATTATATTCTTTATTTTTTGTTCATTGCATTTATTTCACATAGTAATTGTATCTTTTTATATCTTTGGACTGACACTGTATTCCAGTAGGGAAATATCACGTTGATTTGGTCTCTATCCTCATGTCTAGGAAGTGCCTGGCACAGAGTAGGAACTTCATGTTTGTGGAATGAGTGAACAGCTTGATTTGCACATGAATTTATGAATGCTTTTTACCACAAATGCCATTTCATTCTTAGATGAAACCCACAAACTGTGGTGGTATTTGCTATTATTTTATATGCGTTAGTGGGTCTTTCAAGAACACTGTATACTGAAATTGATTCATTTGGCATTACATGGATTCCGCCTTGTAATATGGAAGAGCAGTTAAAAGCATCATATGTGAACATTTAGAGGTAACAGATGCATAGAAATTCTAATGTTCCTTCCCAAAAATCCAATGCCATACACATGTATGAACTTGTACTAGAAAATGGAAGCACTTATTTATGATAAAATGTTATAAAATGGAAAGGAAAATCAGTGCAGGCCTTGTAAAATCCCCGTTTGAGTGTGAGAACTCAGCAGTCCACTAGCATGGCAAGGTGAATCTGTGCTGCAACATCTCCACACTGTGGCCAAATCTAGAATCATTTACTTTTCTTTGGGAACACAAGCTTTGCAGGTCTTTAGTAAGGGTAATGCACACAAGCATTGATTTAATATTAAATGCAACTAACTTGAATAATTTCTTGAAAATTAATCTCTCAGAATTTTATTAGTACCCCTTAATCATCATGGCTTAATGTCATGCTGGCACAGTTTACTGTGGTTGCTTTTCTAACGGCTCACTCCTCTGTTTTGCATCCTACTCACATCCAAAACCAATTTTTTTAAAAACTCAAATGCATGATTTAGAAAAAATGGAAACGATACTGTATCTCTCTTCCTCTATCCTAGCAGAAGTTTCCTCTATTAACCGTTACTCCTTTCCCCCAAATTTCTCTAATACACAATAACCTGAATTCTAACCTTAAGCTTAAATTTTACAGTTACTTCAAAATTTTGTGCCATTACATTGAATATTTAGATCAACTGTTTTCAATATATATTCACTTCAAAGTGCTTTGTGTACACCTCTCTTTTTCTAGTATTGAGTGAGAAGTAAAAAGAGATTTCCTAAATGAAGGGAAAAGGGAGAAAAATCTATCTAAATTTCCCAATTCTGCTTGGTCAGACTTTTGTGATGACAAAAAAATTGAGTTGATGTGAACTCTCAAAGAACTTGGCACTTGATAATGAATTCTACTACTTTGCTTCAAAAATATTAGTCTATAAAATCTCTTGATTGACTTGTCCATTAATACTTTTACTATGTAATAGAGAAAAGGCATTTTGTTACCTAAAATCATTCTGCATTTTTACTTCATCCAACACGGACAACTTTCTGTATTAGATTCTATAGATGGTACACTAAAGATTTTTCCCAAGTAAGTTCCTCCTCAGTTCAGTTCAGTTGCTCAGTCATGTCCGACTCGTTGCAACCTCATGAACCACAGCACACCAGGCCCCATGTCCATCATCAACTCCCAGAGACCACCCAAACTCATGTCCACTGAGTCGGTGCTGCCATCCAACCATCTCATCCTCTGTGGTCCCCTTCTCCTCCCGCCCTCAATCATTCCCATAATCAGGGTCTTTTCAAATGAGTTAACTCATCACATCAGGTGGCCAAAGTATTGGAGTTTCAGCTTCAACATCAGTCCTTCCAATGAACACCCAAGGGTTGGATCTCCTTGCAGTCCAAGGGACTCTCAAGAGTCTCCTCCAACACCACAGTTCAAAAGCATCAATTCTTCAGCACTCAGCTTCCTTCTCAGTCCAACTCTCACATCCATACATGACCAATGGAAAAACCATAGCCTTGACTAGACGGACCTTTGTTGGCAAAATAATGTTTCTGCTTTTGAATATGCTATCTAGGTTGGTCATAACTTTCCTTCCAAGGAGTAAGCATCTTTAAATTTCATGGCTGCAATCACCATCTGCAGTGATTTTGGAGCCAAAAAAAATACAGTCTGACACTGTTTCCCCATCTATTTTCCATGAAGTGATGGGACTGGATGCCATGATCTTAGTTTGCTGAATGTTGAACTTTAAGCCAACCTTTTCACTGTCCTCTTTCACTTTCATCAAGAGGCTCTTTAATTCTTCTTCAATTTCTGCCATAAGGGTGGTGTCATCTGCATACCTGAGGTTACTGATATTTCTCCCAGCAATCTTGATTACAGCTTATGCTTCATCCAGCCCAGCGTTTCTCCTGATGTACTCTGCATAGAAGTTAAATAAGCAGGGTGACAATATACCGCTTTGACGTACTCCTTTTCCTATTTGGAACCAGTCTATTGTTCCATGTCCAGTTCTAACTCTTGCTTCCTGACCTGCATACAGGTTTCTCAAGAGGCAGGTCAGGTGGTCTGGTATTCCCATCTCTTTCAGAATTTTCCACAGTTTATTGTGATCCACACAGTCAAAGGCTTTGGCATAGTCAATAAAGCAGGAATAGGTGCTTTTCTGGAACTCTCTTGCTTTTTCAACGATCCAGCTGATGTTAGCAATTTGATCTCTGGTTCCTCTACCTTTTCTAAAACCAGCTTGAACATCTGGAAGTTCATGGTTCATGTATTGCTGAAGCCTGGCTTGGAGAATTTTCAGCATTACTTTACTAGCATGTGAGATGAGTGCAATTGTGCGGTAATTTGAGCATTCCTTGGCATTGCCTTTCTTTGGGATTGGAATGAAAACTGACCTTTTCCAATCCTGTGGCCACTGCTGAGTTTTCCAAATTTGCTGACATATTGAGCACAACACTTTCACAGCCTCAACTGGAATTCCATCACCTCCACTAGATTTGTTCGTAGTGATGCTTCCTAAGGCCCACTGGACTTCACATTCCATGATGTCTGGCTCTAGGTGAGTGATCACCCCATTGTGGTTATCTGGGTAATGAAGATCTTTTTTGTATAGTTCTTCTGTGTATTCTTGCCACCTCTTCTTAATACCTTCTGCTTCTCTCAGTTCCATACCATTTTTGTCCTTTATTGAGCCCATGTTTGTGTGAAATGTTCCCTTGGTATCTCTAATTTTCTTCAAGAGATATCTAGTCTTTCCCATTCTGTTGTTCTCTATTTCTTTGCATTGATCACTGAGGAAGGCTTTCTTATCTCTCCTTGCTATTCTTTGGAACTTTGCATTCAAATGGGTATATCTTTCCTTTTCTCCTTTGCTTTTCACTTCTCTTTTTTTCTCAGCTATTTGTAAGGTCTTCTCAGACAGTCATTTTGCGTTATTGCATTTCTTTTCCATGGGGATCGTCTTGATCCCTGTCTCCTGTACAATTTCATGAACATCCATCCATAGTTCATCAGGCACTCTGTCTATCAGATCTAGATCCTTAAATCTATTTCTCACTTCCACTGTATAGTCATAATGGATTTGATTTAGGTCATACCTGAGTGGTCTAGTGGTTTTCCCTACTTTCTTCAATTCAGTTTTGAATTTGGCAATAAGGAGTTCATGGTCTGAGACACAGTCAGCTCCAGGTCTTGTTTTTGCTGACTGTATAGAGCTTCTTATATTATAAGAATATAATCAATCTGATTTCAGTGTTGCCCATCTGGTGATGTCCATGTGTAGAGTCTTCTCTTGTGTGGTTGGGAGAGTGTTTGCTATGACCAGTGTGTTCTCTTGGCAGAACTCTAATAGCCTTTACCCTGCTTCATTCTGTACTCCAAGGCCAAATTTGCCTGTTACTCCAGGTGTTTCTTGACTTCCTACTTTTGCATTCCAGTCCCCTATAATGAAAAGGACATCTTTTTTGGGTGTTAGTTGTGAAAGGTCTCGTAGGTCTTCATAGAACCGTTCAACTTCAGCTTCTTCAATGGTACTGGTTGGGGCATAGACTTGGATTACGTGATGTTGAATGGTTTGCCTTGAAAATGAACAGAGATCATTCTGTTGTTTTTGAGATTGCATCCAAGTACTGCATTTTGGACTCTTTTGTTGACTATGATGGCTACTTCATTTCTTCTAAGGGATTCCTGCCCACAGTAGTAGATATAATGGTCATCTGAGTTAAATTCACCTATTTCCTTCCATTTTAGTTCACTGATTCCTAGAATGTCGACGTTCACTCTTGCCATCTCCTGTTTGACCACTTCCAATTTGCCTTGATTCATGGACCTAACATTCCAGGTTCCTATGCAATATTGTTCTTTACAGCATTGGATCTTGCTTCTGTCACCAGTCACATCCACAACTGGATGTTGTTCTTGCTTTGGCTCCATCCCTTCATTCTTTCTGAAGTTATTTCTCCACTGATCTCCAGTAACATATTGGGTATCTATCGACCTGGGGAGTTTCTCTTTCAGTATCCTATCTTTTTCCCTTTTCATACTCTTCATGGGGTTCTCAGTGCAAGAATACTGAAGTGGTTTGCCGTTCCCTTCTCCAGTGGACCACATTCTATACCTCCTAGAGGGAAGGAACAACGTTTTCACCTCCTTTTGTTTCCTCATAAGCTCCTAACATAATTTGATGTCTATAGTAGGAATCTAATAATATTTAGAATGAGTAAACAGGCAAATAACTATTTAATCATTTTATCAAATGTTGGTCTTTGTATAGCTCTGAATCATACATGATGTGCTAATATGCCATGTGATTTTTACCTAGTTTCTTAATTTTTCTGGGATTTTCATTGCTTATATATCAAATGAAGCAGGTAATTTTCTCCACGGTCTTTTCAAGATTTAGGATGCTATGATGATTCTGAAAGTGAAAATAATAATAATTTATTACATTAATAATTATCAGATCAGATCAGATCAGTCACACAGTTGTGTCCGACTCTTTGCGACCCCATGAATCGCAGCACGCCAGGCCTCCCTGTCCATCACCAACTCCCAGAGTTCACTCAGACTCACGTCCATCGAGTCAGTGATGCCATCCAGCCATCTCATCCTCTGTCGTCCCCTTCTCCTCCTGCCACCAATCCCTCCCAGCATCACCGTCTTTTCCAATGAGTCAACTCTTCGCATGAGGTGGCCAAAGTACCGGAGTTTCAGCTTTAGCATTATTCCTTCCAAAGAAATCCCAGGGCTGATCTCCTTCAGAATGGACTGGTTGGATCTCCTTGCAGTCCAAGGGACTCGCCAGAGTCTTCTCCTACACCACAGTTCAAAAGCATCAATTCTTTGGCGCTGAGCCTTCTTCACAGTCCAATTCTCACATCCATACATGACCACAGGAAAAACCATAGCCTTGACTAGACAGACATTTGTTGGCAAAGTAATGTCTGTGCTTTTGAATATGCTATCTAGGTTGGTCATAACTTTCCTTCCAAGGAGTAAGCGTCTTTTAATTTCATGGCTGCAGTCACCATCTGCAGTGATTTTGGAGCCCAGAAAAATAAAGTCTGACACTGTTTCCACTGTTTCCCCATCTATTTCCCATGAAGTGATGGGACCGGATGCCATGATCTTCGTTTTCTGAATGTTGAGCTTTAAGCCAACTTTTTCACTCCCCACTTTCACTTTCATCAAGAGGCTTTTTAGTTCCTCTTCACTTTTTGCCATAAGGGTGGTGTCATCTGCATATCTGAGGTTATTGATATTTCTCCTGGCAATCTTGATTCCAGGTTGTGTTTCTTCCAGTCCAGCGTTTCTCATGATGTACTCTGCATAGAAGCTAAATAAACAGGGTGACAATATACAGCCTTGACGAACTCTGTTTCCTGTTTGGAACCAGTCTGTTGTTCCATGTCCAGTTCTAACTGTTGCTTCCTGACCTGCATACAAATTTTTCAAGAGGCAGATCAGGTAGTAACAAATATAAATTTTTTAACCACATGCCAAATATTTAGGATTTACTATGATTTTTTCTAGAGAAATGCTTGAAGGAGAAAGCTACTGAGAGTCTATAAAAATATGAACTAGACCATACAAATGTTATTGACAAACAATTTGAGTACACAGAACACCAAAGTTATATTTGTGTATCTGAGCAACTGTTTATGTCACATGCTGACAGATTAGTTAAAAAGAAGAACAAAACTAGAACCCATCTAATCCCATTAATCTAATGGATGCAGCTAAAATAGGTAAACATAATAGGTATTATCCCTAAACTTGCTGGCACAAAGTCATTTTTAAAACTTTAGGACTTTAAAACCTTACCTCTGTCCATGGGAAAAGTGAAGCTAGACTGTTGGACTACTCTTCATTTGTCCTGTAACTGTTTCTGGAAACTATTGTTTGGTAAATGCCCTAGAGATGAAGAAATTCCTACAACAATGATAAATAGTAAGGGAAGAAAAAAAAAAATCAAAGACTTGGAATTAAATTACATAATTAATTAAAATAACATTAGAAATGAATTAAAACTAAGTCATAATCAGAACTTCATTAGAGTTTTTAAACATTTTTAGCCTTTCTTTTAAAACTCTTCTCTCAGTAGGCACTGGTGACCTATGAATCATTAAATTCAGTTCTATCTCCTTTACCTTGCTTTAGCATCATGTTATGACCACCTACTTAGTCCCTTTTTTAGCACTGCTTATGCACCTATTCCTGGTTCTCTTTCAGCATACTAAAAACAGTCATTCCAGAAGATTCTATCCCACCAATATTTTCTTGTTTCCTTTGGATTCTGTTTCTTTTAATATCATATTGACTAGATACATGGTTCTCAGCTGTCTTTTTGGTATCTCTATAAGGAATAGATAAAATTCAGTGTGCTTAAAACTGAACTTTCTTTTCAAAATCAGCACATCCTCCTGATATTTCTGTTAATGACATTGCAGTTATCTGTGAATCTTACATGTTATCCCACACTCCATACTCAGTCAGACTCTGAATATTTTCATTCCTATCTCAATATTCTTTCTCACATCCATCTTTTCTTCCCCACTTCCAGTGCCAGCCTCCTAGTTACAAGTACCTCTCCTTCATCTCTTGCCGGGAATGTTGCAGTGGTTTCTTAAGTATGCTTCATGTATCAGACCGATCATTTTTACAACACAAGTCTTGATTTATTTCATACAATTTTAGTGTTTCTAAAATCACACACCAAATCTTTTAATGTCCTGCTGAAAAAGCCATATATATCTTTCCACTGTAGGTAAAAAAAATTGAAAACTCTAATGGTCAAAGCTTTTCCTGAGCTTCCTAAATAACATTTCCTCCTGTTTTCTACCTGTCTCCACATTCAGATGGAACTGAACCACCCTCAGTTCTCTTCGTTTGCACCTAATTTCAGGGCAGAAACTCATGGTGTTGCCTCTGGTGCCCTCTTCACCTCCATCCCAGCCTTTCATCCTTTTGCTTCTTCAGACAGCTTGTTACTTTCCTTGATTCCCTCCAGTCAAATTTGATATACTCACCCAACCCAACTCTTATAGTCCTTAAAAAAACACATATTTTTAAACTATTTAAATATATAAAAAGATATATAGAAGAATGGGGTTTCTCAGGTAGCTCAGTTATATAGAATCTGCCTGCCAGTGCAAGAGATGTGGACTCAAACTCTGGGTTGGGAAGATCCCCTAGAGAAGGAAATGGCAACCTACTCCGGTATTCTTGCCTAAAAAATTCCATGGATAGAGGAGCCTGGTGGTCTATAGTTTATTCTATAGTTTAATTACAATATATTGTTTTACTTATTCTATTTTATTAGCTACTGTTGTTACTCTCTTACTGTGCCTAATTTATAAATTAACTTTATCATAGATATTTATGTATAGAAAAAAACATAGGATTTGCTACTGTCCACTGGGGGTTAGAAAAAGGAAGAGAGTTCCAGAAAAACATCTATTTCTGCTTTATTGACTATGCCAAAGCCTTTGACTGTGTGGATCACAATAAACTGTGGAAAATTCTGAAAGAGATGGGAATACCAGACCACCTGACCTGCCTCTTGAGAAACCTATATGCAGGTCAGGAAGCAACAGTTAGAACTGGACATGGAACAACAGACTGCTTCCAAACAGGAAACGGAGTTCGTCAAGGCTGTATATTGTCACCCTGCTTATTTAACATTCATATGCAGAGTACATCATGAGAAACGCTGGGCTGGAAGAAGCACAAGCTGGAATCAAGATTGCCAGGAGAAATATCAATAACCTCAGATATGCAGATGACACCACTCTTATGGCAGAAAGTGAAGAGGAACTAAAAAGCCTCTTGATGAAAGTGAAAGAGGAGAGTGAAAAAGTTGGCTTAAAGCTCAACATTCAGAAAACGAAGATCATGGCATCTGGTCCCATCACTTCATGGGAAATAGATGGGGAAACAGTGGAAACAGTGTCAGACTTTATTTTTCTGGGCTCCAAAATCACTGCAGATGGTGATTGCAGCCATGAAATTAAAAGATGCTTACTCCTTGGAAGGAAAGTTATGACCAACCTAGATAGCATATTCAAAAGCAGAGACATTACTTTGCCAACAAATGTCTGTCTAGTCAAGGCTATGGTTTTTCCAGTGGTCATGTATGGATGTGAGAGTTGGACTGTGAAGAAAGCTGAGTGCTGAAGAATTGATGCTTTTGAACTGTGGTGTTGGAGAAGATCTTGAGAGTCTCTGGACTGCACGGAGATCCAACCAGTCCATTCTAAAGGAGATCAGTCCTGGGTGTTCTTTGGAAGGAATGATGCTAAAGCTGAAACTCCAATACTTTGGCCACCTCATGCGAAGAGTTGACTCACTGGAAAAGACTCTGGGATGCTGGGAGGGATTGGGGGCAGGAGGAGAAGGGGCCGACAGAGGATGAGATGGCTGGAGGGCATCACGGATTCGATGGACATGAGTTTGGGTGAACTC
Organism: Bos mutus; assembly: GCF_027580195.1. Lineage (NCBI taxonomy): Eukaryota > Metazoa > Chordata > Mammalia > Artiodactyla > Bovidae > Bos > Bos mutus. The sequence continues at coordinate 35,134,535 of NC_091617.1, read as the reverse complement.
TGGGAATTGGTGATGGACAGGGAGGCCTGGCCTGCTGCAGTTCACGGCGTAATAAAGAGTCGAACACGACTGAGCAACTGAACTGAACTGAACTGAACTGGGGATTAGTGGAATGAATCCCCTGTCAATAAAGGAGGACTACTGTATTTGCTGAAGTATTTAAGGAAGGGTGAAATAATATATCTGGGATCTGCTTTATAAAAGAGAAAGAACTTTTAACAACTATAGTTGCCGGCACATTAAATGAGCTATCTAGGGATACAGTGATTTCCATCTTACCAAATATGGTCTAAGAAATTTGGGTGCTGTAGAAAGAATGTCTGCATTACTTTTTAGAGAGGAATAGATAATCTCTACGATCTCTTCAGACTCTCAACCATATAATTATATGATGAAATGCATTACTTTTATCAAATGTGATTTTAATTAAAGATATTTAAATTTCCAAGAATAATTTCTGATTGAAATCACAAGTAATATAAAAACATAAACAAATATCTATTCATATATAAATGATAGACATGAGTAATGTCATTAACTAAAAGTCTGTTTATATATCATAATTATGATATTAGAAATACAGTTTGCAAATTATTAAACCAAACCCTTACATATAATCACAATAATCACCATGGAGGATTTTGCATAAATAATCATCTCCCAATACCAGAGGCACTATATAATATATCTGCATGACAAACTATTGAAGAATATATCCCACATTCATGAAACACAGTAAAATTTAATTGTCAAATATAAAATAAATGTAATTGAAGAGCTGAGAGTATTCACAAATGTCAGCTTTATGATTCAAGGACATGGCCCCCTTTGAAGAACATAGAACAGAGACTGCATTTACCATGAAGCACAGAAGACATCTAGATCTGAGATGATGGTTGGATTTTACTTCTCTTTCTAATGTCAATTGATTATGAATGGTGCCTGGAAAAATGCAATGAAGAATGCGTGACCCTCTTTGAGCTCAGTGGGAAAAAAATGGGAAGACTGATGACTGGTGTCCACTACAGTTTGGGGATATAGGAGGGTGGATGAGTTCAGTATTTGCCAATCCTGTAGTAGACCATTAAACATTGACTCACCACAAATCTTTTTCCTCCCACCTCTACCACTTTGACTAGCTATAAAATCTTTCACTAATATTTAAATTGTTACCCATTTTTTCAGAATACATCCTATTCCAGCAGAGTACTAGTTATTTTGAATGGGCAGAATCCTTTTTTTTTTTTTTTTAAATCTTGAGTGTGCATAAAACAGGGTGGCATGCCAGACTTCTTTTCAGCAGATACCCTTCATCCATCAGCAATATAACAGAAAACATTAATTTGGAAAAGAGAAACCAGAACGATGTGGATAATCATAGTACCTCCCCCCACCCCCCCCCAAAAAAAATTGCTGGTTCAATGTCCCTCCTTCTCTCTGGGTCCCATGCTGTCCCTAGACTCTTCCTGAATAGTGATTAAAGCTTTCCTTTGTTGCAGCATCACTGCAGCTGTTAAGTCCCACTGTTGGCATCTGCCCCAGTACCCTCTCTGGTTCTTGCACATTTTGTGATTTTGATTTCTACTTTATATTTTCATTCTTATTCTTTTACTGTTAATTGTAGTTATAATCATTTTAATTTTTTCTTGTTAATGTCAGTTAAAAATCTCTGAACTTTTAATAGTTGATTTACAGTATCGTGTAGTTTCAGCTATTACACCAAAGAGATTCAGTTATATTTGGTTTTCATATTATTTTACATTTTAGGTTATTTCAAGCTTTGAATATGTTGTAAATCTTTCTTGGTTATCTGTTTTATACATATATATTGTTCTTATTATTGCCATACTCCTAATTTATCCTGCATCCCCTTCCCCTTTGGTAGCCATAAATTTATCTTCTATGAGTCTGTTTCTGTTTTGCTTTTACAAAGTTTATTGATTAGGTTTAAACTCTATGTGCTGGCTTATTTAAATGATCTTCAATCCTTTTTAAAAAATGTATTGGAGTATAGTTGATTTAAAGTGTTGTGTTTCAATTCTTTTATGTATTTGCCCATCCTATTGTGATTTTTCCCTTTCCTGTAGATTTTTGCTCCTTTTCTACTTAGAGATCTTTAATATGTCTTTTAGCGTAGACTTAGTATTGATGAATTCTTTCAGTTTTTGCTCATCTGAGAAATTATCTCTTTCTGTTCTAAATTATAATCTTACTGGGTAGAGTATCCTAGGTTGCAGATTCTCCCTTTTCAGAACTTTGAATATGCCATGCCACTCTCTTCTGGCCTGCAGAGTTTCTGCAGAGAAATCTGCTAATAGCCTTATGCAGGTTCCCTTGTAAATAATTCTTTATTTCTCTCTTGCTGCCTTTAGAATCTTCTTTTTGTTTCACTTCTGTCATTTTAACTACAGTAAGTTTGGTGTGGGTCTGTTTGGTGTCACCTTGTTTGGGGCCCTCTGTGCCTCCTGTACTTTAATATATTTCCTTCTTTAGGTTGGGAAGTTTTCAGCCATAATTTCTTCAAATACATTTTCAATCCTCTTTTCTTTCTCTTCTCCTGATACCCATATTTTGGACAGATTTGCAAGCTTTATAAAAACCCATGAATCACGTATGTTGCTTTCCTTCTCTTTCATTTGTCTTCCTGTCTGATATTTTGAGTGGTTGGTTTCCATTATTCTGTCTTCTGGATCACCTGTTCATTCCTCTGTGTCATTTAGTCTGCTATTCATTGCTTCTAAATTGGTTTTTATCTTGGTAGTTCAATTTTCTAATTTTCATCAGTTCATCTTCATAGTTTCTATTTCCTTGTCACAATGATCTGCACTTCTATCAGTAATCTTTCTTAATTTTTTTTTAACATTTTTATCACCTCATTTTTGAACTTGGAGTGTAGTTGACTGGTGAGGTCTGTTTCATTATTTGTTCTTTCAAGGGATTTCAGTTGTTCTTTCAATTGGCAGTAGGCTCTTCTGCCTTTTCATTTTATTTAAATTTCTCTGTCTTTATGAATTTAGAAGAAACAGTTATCTATTTTGGTCTTGAAGGAGTGTTTTTATGTGGGAGCACCTCTGTATTGCTGTGTGTCCAATATTTTCGATATGGGGGCTGATTTTGGTATGGATGTCAGCCATCTCTTTCCTTGGATTATGCTGGACATTGTCGCCTTGATGGGTGACTAGTGTTGCAGTGTGTAGAACCCAAGCTGGATGTGAGTTCAGGCTTCATCTTTGCTCCAAGGTGTCACCACCCTGTCCAGGGCAAAGTCCGCTCTTGTTGGAGTAGAAGCCCTGTGGGTGGGTTGGATTAAACTTGCCCTTGAGTGCATGCCCTGCCAGAAAGAAGGTGATTGGTGAAGCAAGTCACAGCAGACCTAGGCACCACCTGTAGAGGCATTGGCAGTTCCACCCAGAAGCAGCATAAGGTTTCATCCCTTTCTCTGTTGTGTTCATCCCAGGTCCAGTGCAAGGCTATGGTGTAGATTAGGCTGAGTGTCAGGGTGTTGTGCCTGCAGCAATTGAGGTGGCTATCCTGCTAGTGGCTAGACTCTGGGGTGCCACTGTGTAGACTCCTTCCAGAACCTGTCTGCTCTAGAGCTAGGGTAAGTTGCAGAGTGATGTGGGTGGAGCCAGGGTACTCTCTCTGGGAAATGAATCTCTGTGTTCCCCTGCCCAGGGGCTGTCAGGCTGAGATTCAGTGCTTATTTGCAGCTCATTCTTGTGACACTGCTGTGGCTCCACTCAGGCCCTTCAGTCTGCTTCTATGGAACTAGATAGAGTGCTCTCTCTGCCTGAGACTTAGTGCTTAGCTACTGCGTGTTCTATGGTGCCACCCATTGCATGCATTGACAACCGTCGGCCTGGCCTAGCCTGCCACCCCCATGTACATGCTGACCATGGTCTCCAGGGTTCCTCTTGGATCACACCCTAGATGCCACTGTCTCTCTTTGTAGCTAGATTGAACTCTGCCCTGATCTAGCACCAGCCTGTGGTATGGAATGAGCAGAGCTGAGGTATTTGGCTTTTCAGACTGAGAAATGTGGTGAGGTGGCAGCCACCAGTACAAGGCTCTTTCTGCTGACTTAGCAAGCCAGCACATGCACACTCCTCACAAGTAGAGTCTAGGGTTGTCCAGACCTCTGTCTGTCTCAGCAGATTTCTCAGCAGGCAAAGAAAGGGCTTTGTTTCTCCATAGGGTACCCTATTACTGGGATGCCTAGATTGTGAGTCTACATGCCCCCTTCTCTGGGCAAGGAGCCACCCACGGAGACCACCTCTTCCTTAGCAATCCCTCCCAGAGGTGCAAGTCCCAACCTAAGGCCTTTTTTTTTTTTTTGTCCTGCCCAGTTACATGGAGATATTTCTTGCAACTGTGGTATGTGGTAGATCTGCCAGTTTCTAGTTAGTTTTCTGTGAGAAATTGTTGCACAGGTAAATGTACTTTTAATGTGTTCATAGGGAGAGGTGAGCTCTGTCTGCCATCTTAGTGACAGTTTTTTGTCTCTTTTGTTCACTGCTCTTGCATTCACCACCAAGAATAGTGCTTAGATCATAGTAGGCAAAGAATAAATTCTTTGTGAATAAATGCTTTAATAGATGATTAAGCTAACAACACTGCATTCAAGTGGGCATGTTGTGATTGGTTTAATTTCACATTTGGAGAGATGCCTTACTATGAACAAGGTTCTGTATAACAGATTTGGGTCAAGTTATGTGAACTAGACCTAAGATAAAATTCAGATTAAGATATATTTAACATCTTATTGCTATCAATTATTAATAATTATTAGAGTTAATTATGGAGAAGATAGTGGCACCCCACTCCAGTACTCTTGCCTGGAAAATCCCATGGACGGGGGCGCCTGGCAGGCTGCAGTCCGTAGGGTCGCAAAGAGTCGGACACGAATGAGCAACTTCACCTTCACTTTTCACTTTCATGCATTGGAGAAGGAAATGGCAACCCACTCCAGTGTTCTTGTCTGGAGAATCCCAGGGACGGGGGAGCCTGATGGGCTGCCGTCTATGGGGTCGCACAGAGTCGGACACGACTGAAGTGACTTAGCAGCAGCAGCAGAGTTAATTATGTTTCTTTCCATTCCCAAATCACCACTGAATTCTAGATATACACTGCCTTATATTTATACCATTGCTTTAATTTTCTAAATTGCTTCTCTACTCCAGTTGTTAATACTGTGTTTTAATCTATTTTACAAACTGCTGCCAAATTAATCTTTCTACAGAGCACTATGACAATCATGCCCCAGAAATTGACTGTGGCATCTTGGTGCCTAATGCAAAGTCTCTCAAACTGGCCCTAACCCACTTCTACAGACTTTCCTTCTACTACTTCTATGTCATCACCTTGTGCTCCCACTACCTAGCCTTTGTGAGTGTCACCAATTCACATATAAAGATGATCCTCTACATCAGAAACAGGCAACCATTTTGTGTTTAAAAAAAAGATCAGATAACAAATACTTTAGGCTTTGCAAATCATACAGTCTCTGTTACAACTACTCAGCTCTGCCCTGTAGATACAAAATGAGCCCAACAGTAAGGGAATAAACATAGATGTGCTCCAGGAATATATGAATTTCACACAATAGTCATGCGTTACCAAATTTTATTTTTAAAACCATTTAAAAATAGTAAAGCCATCTTAGCTCGATGTATTATACAAAACAGATGTTGAGTGAACTTTGACTCCGGGGCCAATTTGCCACCCTTTGTTCTACATGGGTGTAAATCCTGCTCTTCATTTACAGTTCAGTCTATTCTGTGAGTGCTTCCAAATTGTTAGTACCAACTGTGCCATCTTCTCCCTATCAAACTTTCTTCTGTTTATATAACAAAAATGACCATATTCTGTACTTCTGTGTAACCCCACCAGCACATTTTGTCAATACTAGACACTCAGCATTTGCTGTTTTCTGTCACTACTGATAATAACTTTGATGAACATTAGTTATATCACATTTAACCGTACCTTATAAAAAGAAAAATTAAAGACCTGCTATTTTTTAAAAATGTTTTTGTATTAGCTTATTTCTTTCATCCTAAGATATTTCCTCAGCCCCTCCACATACTCTATTATTTAACATTTCTGACATTAGATTTTTCTTAACTCTATACATCCATTGAGTGTGATGCCAGGCTTTGGCACCAAAAAGTAATTGAATCAGTGGTGCAGCTTACAATCAATGGACTCTTCAGTTCAGTTCAGTTGCTCAGTCGTGTCCGACTCTTTGTGACCCCATGAACTGCAGCACGCCAGGCCTCCCTGTCCATCACCAACTCCCAGAGTTCACTCAAACTCACATCCATTGAGTTGGTGATGCCATCCAGCCATCTCACCCTCTGTCATCCTGCCATCTCATCCTCTGTCATCCCCTTCTCCTCCTGCCCCCAATCCCTCCCAGCATCAGAGTCTTTTCCAATGAGTCAATTCTTTACATGAGGTGGCCAAAGTACTGGAGTTTCAGCTTTAGCATCATTCCTTCCAAAGAACACCCAGGACTGATCTCCTTTAGAATGGACTGGTTGGATCTCCTTGCAGTCCAAGGGACGCACCAGAGTCTTCTCCAACACCACAGTTCAAAAGCATCAATTCTTGGGCACTCAACTTTCTCCACAGTCCAACTCTCACATCCATACATGACCACTGGAAAAACCATAGCCTTGACTAGACAGACCTTTGTTGGCCAAGTAACGTCTCTGCTTTTGAATATGCTATCTAGGTTGGTCATAACTTTCCTTCCAAGGAGTGTCTTTTAATTTCATGGCTGCAATCACCATCTGCAGTGATTTTGGAGCCCCCCAAAATAAAGTCTGACACTGTTTTCATTGTTTCCCCATCTATTTCCCATGAAGTGATGGGACCAGATGCCATGATCTTCGTTTTCTGAATGTTGAGCTTTAAGCCAACTTTTTCACTCTCCTCTTTCACTTTCATCAAGAGGCTTTTTAGTTCCTCTTCACTTTCTGCCAGGACACTTCAATTCTAATCAGAAAAAGGAAAAATAATTCTTCTACAAATTTTTCTTTTGATTTTGAGCTTAGCAGACCACAGCTTCCTAGATCTAGGAATATGGTTTTGATTTGAAATATTCTATACAGCACTCAGATTTTGTCCTATTTTTAGTTTCAGAAAATACTACCATAATCTAAAGCACAAATTTAAGTGATTTTTCTCCCAAATATCTGAGTCTATGAAATAAAAGTCAAGTAGAAATGATATGAGTCCTGCCCTTCAAACTTGTTTGCCTGCATATCCCCTGAAAGAATGCTTGTAAAATTTACTCCCTCACAAATTTTGAGTTGACATCTGAAATATTTTATTATTAAATAGCTGAAAAGAAGTAATTTATATTTTTAAATAAGTGTTAATTTTTAAAAATGTATCCAACTTAATTGTTTTTCTACCGAGCAGTATCTAAACATTTACAGACTTTTACACCTAGAAATTTTACTTGCACTCCTTTAATTTGTACTTTATTTCCCCGCTTTCTTTTATTGAACATTGATTTACAATGTTTCAGGTGTCAGCAATCAGCTATATATAAATACTCTTTTTCGGATTACTTTCCAGTATAGGTTATTAAATACTGAATATAGCTCCCTCTGCTATACAGTAGGTCCTTGTGGTTTATCTGCTTTATATATAATAGTGTGTATCTGTTCATCCAGGCCTGGTATGCTGCAGTCCGTGGGTTGCAGAGTCAGACACAACTGGGCAACTGAACACCTGTTCATCCAAAATCCCTCATTTATCCCTACATCCCTTTCACCTTTGTAACTATAAGTTTGTTTTCTATGTCTGGGAGTCTACATCTATTTTGTAAATCTTTTGTATCATATTTTAGATTCTGCATATAAGTGATCTCACATGTTACTTATGTTTATCTGACTTAATTGACTTAGTATGATAATTTCTAGGTTCATCCATGTTGCTGCAGATGTCATTATTTCATTCTTTTTATGGCTGAATAATATTTCATTGCATATGTATTAATTTGTATTCCAGTTGTCACATAGAATTTTATCTTAATATATTTTATCTTTTAAAAATGTATTAATCACTGTATAACACTTCTATGCAGGAAAAAAATCACAATTTTTAAAAATTTTACTATGTTTAAAGTGTTAAACATGTCTTCTGGTTATTATAATTTTTAGTTTTATATAATTGACCAAAATTCTGTAACTAATTCACACACTTCACTGAAAACCCATGATTTAATGAAGTAGGTTATTTCTTATATAAATCAGTTTGTCATCAGTTTTGTCTTTTAAATAAGCATGAGAAAGTACGCTCACACTAATAAGTAGAGAGGAATGAAATTATAATAGTTGAGACATTTTCTAAGAGTTGTACATTTTAGTGTATATAAACTTTAGATCAAAAGGCAAAAAACGTGATTTATTGCCAAGATTCATTTTAATAAATGATCAGATGTTAGATCATCATCTGATGATATTTTTCTTTAATTGTGTTGAAACCAAATTAATTTTAATGAAAGCTTAGCAACCACCTGACTTGCAAAGCTTTTGTTGAATGATAATTGTAGTGATTCCCTTTCCCTACATCAGTTAATTAAAAATTTTGATTTTAAAATTTGAGGTTTTGATACCACAGAGCAATGCACTACAGTGAGGCACAGGAGCGGTAAGAGTAACTGTAAAAGGAAGGTTGGAAAAAAGGAAATTGCATAGTGCCTAGACCACAGGCCTGGTCCAGTTAGTATAGGGAGAGGGCCGGTACTGAAGTTTAGGAAATTGGTTGCCTTAAGAACCTTTGCTGCTGCTAAGTCGCTTCAGTCGTGTCCAACTCTGTGCGACCCCATAGACGGCAGCCCGCCAGGCTACCCCCGTCCCTGGGATTCTCCAGGCAAGAACACTGGAGTGGGTTGCCATTTCCTTCTCCAACGCATGAAAGTGAAAAGTGAAAGTGAAGTCGCTCAGCCGTGTCCGACTGTTAGCGACCCCAAGGACCGCAGCCTACCAGGCTCCTCCGTCCATGGGATTTTCTAGGCAAAAGTACTAGACTGGGGTGCCATTGCCTTCTCCGTAAGACCCTTTATATCAGTTTAAATTTTTGGAGTCTTCAGGTACTCTCAGAAGTACATTCTCCTGTTGGAAGTCCACTAGTACACAGCCCATTCTATGACAGACATAGAACACTCAGAGAAAAGCCTTGGCCACAAGATGTCACTAAAATTCCATGTTCTACTTTAAGATGTTATTACAAGCTTCTTTACTTCAAAATAATCAACAGCAACATTTGAGTTTTAAACAAGAGGGGGATAAAGTATTCTTAATGCCTTCTTAATTTCAAAGAAAAAAATGTGATGGGGAAAGAAAGGATGATGAAGACAAGCAAGATAGTTTTTGCAGTATTATGCTATCTGAGCCTATACTAATTTGTTTCTAGCAAAATGTAATCCAATAAACTTTAAATGGAATTAAAATTTAGTAAAGTAGGGTACTCTTAAAATGGAACATCTTGTAAAAATAAGTATTTTATTAAAACTCCTAGAAAATTAATACATTTTGTGGATGAAAATAAACCTATTCATTTCATCAGATTTACCTTAGAAAATCTGTTTATTCATCTACATAGCTGTGCAGCCCCTAAAACTTTTTATAATGCAAGTCCACTCAGATTTGAAAACTTAGCACTTAGCGATTGCTTAGTTTTTTTAAGAGTGATGTATATTTTTAGTACTCACTATGTACTTTAGGTATTTTGAGAACTTGTTTATTGGCATGCTACATTTATTACCAGTAGAAGTTAAGCTAATCACTATGCAAAGTCTAGCAGTTAGGAACAGGCATATTTTAAAGTTACCTGTGTATAGTTCTTGGGACTTTCTCTAACGTGCAAACCCAAGAGTTTCAGAAGACCCAGCTTTATAAGGACTAACTTATAAAATGAAGAAAGATATCACAACAAGCCATCTGAATGTAGGGATATAAATAACATAGATTTGCCTATTTACTAATTATAATGAATGAATATATAATAACTAAAAAACTAAATATAATGAATGAATGCTTTATTTTGGCTAGGAAATAACAAAGAATATGAAAATCATCTGATGAAAATATCCACCCCCATCCATGTATCATGCAAAAACACACCCTTGCTCAACATACATCTAAAAGAATATGCACTGATTAATGATAACATTCTGAAAATGTTGATAATTATAATTCATAAAATGTGAATGAAAGAAAATAGGATTTTTTTATGTCATCTCTAACTTTTTATTGAAGTATAGTTGATTTACACCATTGTGTTAGTTTCAGTTTTATAGCAAAGTGATTCACGTTTGGGATATTTCTTTTGCAGATTATATTTCATTATAGGCATTATAAGGTATTGAGTGTAGTGACCTGTGCTATATAGTAAACCCTTGTTGCTTCTCTAGTTTATGTATAGTAGTTTGTATCTGTTAAACTCATACGCCTAATTCCTTCTTTCTCCCCTCCCTTTCCCCTATGGTAACCAAAAATTTGTTTTCTAAGTCTGGAGTCTCTTTGTGTTTTGTATATAGATTCATTGCCATTATTTTTTAGATCACACATATGAGTTATATCATATAGTATTTGTCTTTTCTCCAATTTATTTCACTAAGCATATTCTTTAAGTTCATCCACATTGCTGTAAACGGGAATAGCTCCTTCATATTCTTAGCTGGGTAATATTCCATCGTGTGTGTATAGAACCACTTCTTCCTGAGTCAGTTGTCTACTGTGGACACTCAGGTTTCCATGTGTTAGATATTGAAATAGTGCTGCTATGAACATTAGGGTGCAAGTATCTTTTTGAATTAGAGTTTTCATATTTTCCAGATACATACCCATGAGCAGGATTACTGGATCGTATGGTAGGTTCTATTTTTAGTTTTAAAGGAACCTCTGACAGTTTTTCACAGTGGCTGCTCCAGTTTAATTCCCACCATGTTAGAGGGTTCCCCTCTACTCCATACCCTCACCAGCATTTATTATTTGAAGACTTTTTGATGATAGTCTTCTGACTGGTGTGAGGTGATACCTCATTGTGGTTTGAGTTGTATTTCTTCAATAATTAGCAATGTTGAGCATCTCTTCATATGCCTGTTGGCAATCTGTATGTTTTCTTTGGGAAAATGTCTATTTAGGTCTTCTGCATTTTTGACTTGGTTGTTTTGTTTGATATTGATTTGTATCAGCTGTTTGTATATTTTGGATTTTAACCCCTTGTTGGTAACATCATTTGCCAATATTTACACCCATTTCATAGGTTGTCTTTAGTTTTGTTAATGGTTTTCTTTGCTGTGCAAAAGCTCTTAAGTTGGATTAGGTCCCAGTTGTTTATTTTGCTTTTCTTTCTTTATCCTTAAGATCTAAGAAAATATTGCTATGGGTTTACATTAGAGAATGTTTTGCCTATGTTCTGTTTTATGAGTCTTACGGTGTCATGTCTTATAAAGGTCTTTAAGTCATTTTGAGTTTATTTTTGTATATAATATGAGGGAGTGTTCTAACTTCATTGATTTATATGTGGTTGTCCAGCTTTCCCAACATCAACTGCTGAAGAGACTGTCTTTCCTCCATTGCCTGTTCTTTGTCACAGTCTCCTTTGTCATAGATTAACTGACCCAAGGTGTGTGGGTTTGTTTCTGAGCTCTCTAGTTTGTTAAATTTATCTATATTTGTTTTTGTGTCAATATCACACTATTGTTTTAAAAACATTTTATTTTACATAAAAGTAAAGCCAATTAACAATGCGATGATAGTTTCACAGCAAAGGGACTCAGCCATACATATACAAGTATCCATTCTTCTCCAAACTCCCCTCCCATCCCAGGCTGCCACCTAACACCGAGCAGAGTTCCCTGTGCTATGCAGTAGGATCTAGTTGGTTATTTTAAACACAGCAGTATGAACATGTGGATCCCAAACTCCCTAACTGTCTTTCCCCCCCATTCTCTCTCCCCTCCCTGGCAACCATAATTTTGTTCTCTTAAGTCTGTGAGTCTGTTTCTGTTTTGTAAATATGTTCATTTTTATCATCTTTTTAGATTCTCCATATAAGGGATATCATATTTCTCCTTCTCTGTCTTACTTCATTCAGCATGACAATCTCTAGGTCCACACATGTAGCTGCAAATGGCATTATTTCATTCTTTTTAATGGCTGAATGTTAATGGAATACAATATTCCATTATATATGTATATGTACCACGCCTTCTTTATCCATTCCTCTGGGATGGACATTTAGATTGCTCCCATATCTTGGCTACTGTAAACAGTGCTGCAGTGAACACTGGGGTGCAGGTTTCCTTTTGGATACCTATTTCTTTTCTCTGGGTATATGCCCATGACTGGTATAGCAGAGTCATATGGTAAAACTTACTTTAGATTTTTCAGGAACCTCTACACCATTCTCCATGGGGGCTGTATCAATTGACATTCCCACCAACAGTATAGTAGGGTTCCTTTCTCTCCACACCCTCTCCAGCATTTATCTGTGGATATTTTTTTTTTTTTTTAATGATGATAGCCATTTTACCTGGTGTGAGGTGATATCTCATTGTAGTTTTGACTTGAAAGTGAAAGTTGCTCAGTCGTGTCCAACTCTTTGCGACCTCATGGACTATATAGTCGATGGAATTCTCCAGGCCAGAATACTGGAGTGGGTAGCCTCTCCCTTCTCCAGGGAATCTTCCCAACCCAGGGATTGAACCCAGGTCTCCTGCATTGCAGGCAGATTCTTTACCAGCTGAGCTACCATGGAAGCCCTAGAATACTGGAGTGGGTAGCCTATCCCTTCTCCAGTGGATCTTCCCAACCCAGGAATCAAACAGGGGGTCTCCTGCATTGCAGGTGGATTCTTTACCAACTGAGCTATCAGAGAAGCAGTTTTGACTTGCATTTCCCTAATAATTCGCAATGTTGACCATTTTTTCATATGTCTCTTGGCCATCTGTATGTCTTCTTTGGAGAAATGTCTATTTAGGTCTTCTGCCCATTTTTTGACTGGATTGTTTTGATGATATTAAGCCTCATGAGCTGTCTTGATTAATGTTTTTACACTGAGGTCTACAAGGGTTATGCCTCCAGCTTTGTTCTGTCCTTGGGATTGCTTTGGTAATTCTGGGTCCTTTGTGGTTCCACATAAATTTAGGATTTTTTGTTCCAGCTGTGTGAAAAATATGAGTGTTTTGATGAAGATTACATTAAATTTGTAGATTGCTTAGGATAGGATGACCATTTTAACAATATTCTTCCAATCCAAAAGCACAGGATATTTTTCCGTTTCTTTGAATCATTTTCAATTTTATCAATGTTTTATAATTTTCAGCATATAGCTCGTTCACATCCTTGTTTAAGTTTATTCCTAGGTTTACTTATTTTTGATGCCATTTTAAACAGGATTGTTCTTTTACTGTTTCTAAAATTTCATTACTACTATAAAGAAATGCAACAGATCTTTGTATCCTGTATCCTTCAACCTTGCTAAATTCATTTGTTACTTCTAATAGATTTTGTATGGAGACTTTAGAGTTCTCTATGTATCATATCTACATATCTCTATATATCACCAGGGCTTCCCTGTGGCTCAGCTGATAAAGAATCTGCCTGCAATGCAGGAGACCTGGGTTTGATCCCTGGGTCAGGAAGATCCCCTGGAGAAGGGCACGGCAACCCACTTGAGTATTCTTGTCTTGAGAATTCCATAGACAAAGGAGCATGATGAGCTACAGTCTGTGGGGCAGCAAAGAGTCGGGACACGACTGAGCGACTCTTTCTCTCACACACACACACACGGCATCTGCAAATAGTAACAGTTTTATCCCTTTTGTTGGATTTCTTTCACTAAGATTTCTGATACTATGAGAGTAGGCATCATGAGAAGCTATGTGTAGCCATCCTTGTCTTGTTCCTGAATTTAGTGGGAAGGCTTTTTCACTGTTGAGTATTATGCTGACTGTGGGTTTATCATAAACGGCTTTTATTATGTTGAGCTATATTCCCTCTGTATCCACTTGGGTAAGAATTTTTATCAGGAATAGATGTTGAATTTTGTCAAATGCTTTTCTGACATCTTATTGAGATGATCATGTGATTTTTATCTTTCCTTTTGTTAATATGATGTATCACATTGACTGATTTGTGTATGTTAAACCACCCTATGACACTGGAATGAATCCAACTTGATTATAGTGTATGGTATTTTTTATACACTGTTGGATTGCTAATATTTTGTGGAAGATTTTTGCATCTACAGTTGTTAAAGATATTAGTTTATAATTTTCTATTTTTGTGGTGTTTTGGTATCAAGGTAATGGTGGCCTCATAGAATTAATTTGGGAATACTCCCTCCTCTTCAATTTTTTGGAGTAGTCTTCAGTGAAAACAAGCTCAAATAAAATTTCAGGATCATCACCCAAACAATGAGATCCAAATATCTGAGGAGAACTCACCAGAACACGTGAGGAGTACCAAGAAGCCAGCAGGGCACAGTGGGCCCTTACTGAGTGCCAGTTCCAGGTAGACTCCAGGTGTCCTCTGGTGAATGTCTCTGATATCCAGGTAGCTGCACCAAGCATATGTCAACAAAACAATTGGTCAATCTAAGAAAGAAATGGAAAATTTTGAGCCAAATTTGAGGACTATAACCCAGGAAGAATATCTCACAAAGTTCCAAGAACCATTCTACCCATCAGAAGGCAGTTATACAAGTTTTTTTAGACAGAAAACTGTACATTGAATGATAGGTTATTGACAGTTTACACAATCCAGAGCTAAGCACTCTGTAGCTCCTTACAAGATCAAGAAGGAATGTTATCTTTAAGGAGTTATCTCCTTGATGCTAGGGGAATCTTGCTCTTTATGGTTAAGCAACTATTTCTGCTGATGGGGGAGGTTTGGTTGATGCATAATGTAGATACATAATGCACAGTAGAGAGGAGAGAGGAAGTCAAAGGGCAGAGAAATAAATTTGTTTAAATCCTTGTCTTTCTATAAAATGAATTTTATTTCATAGCCAGCATTTCCACACTTTTCATGAGTCTACACATCTTGAGCCCTTCTATCGGTTCCAGTAGTTCTCCCCAGCATCCAAGGGGGCTTGTCTGCTCTGTGGAGAACCCTATGACTGGGCTGCCCAATCTGTGGCTCAGCCTCCTTGCTCCCCAGGGCGAGGGTCCACCCATGCAGAGTATTTCTTCCTTTCACATTCCTTTCAGGGTCTGAGGTCCCAATCTTACTCTTCTTCTTCCATCCTACCAGTATGTGATTTTTCTTAAAGCTTCCATTGTGAAAAAATTCCACAAGTTTCCAATTAGTTTTCCAAGAGAATTGTTCTGTATGTGGATGTATTTTTGATGTGTTTGTGTGGGAATGTGAGCTCCATTCTCCTATTCCACCATCTTGATCTGAACCCTGAAAATAGGTTCTTTTAAAATTTTTTCACTCTACTACTGAAAATGTTTCAAAGAAGCTTTATTTGGATGGAAAGTAAAAGGAGATAGTTAAATTGATCTGACAAACTGCCAGAATATGGATTATAAAAGGATAGAAAATAAGAGCATTGACTAGCTGCTAAAAAATGATGATGATTCTAGTTGTTAGCAAGAAAAGGTGATTACTGTGTTTTTTGTTTTTTGTTTTTTTTTTTTAAACAGTATAGTCAAGGCTATGGTTTTTCCAGTGGTCATGTATGGATGTGAGTTGGACTATAAAGAAAGCTGAGTGCCGAAGAATTGATGCTTTTGAACTGTGGTGTTGGAAAAGACTTGAGAGTCCCTTGGACTGCAAGGAGATCCAACGAGTCCAATCAGTCATTGGAAGGACTGATGTTGAAGCTGAAACTCCAAGACTTTGGCCACCTGATGTGAAGAGCTGACTCATTTGAAAAGACCCTGATGCTGGAAGGATTGAGGGCAGGAGAAGAAGGGGAGGACAGAGGATGAGATGGTTGGATGGCATCACCGACTCAATGGACATGGGTTTGGGTGGACTCCGGGAATTGGTGATGGACAGGAAGGCCTGGCGTGCTGCGGTTCATGGGGTCATAAAGAGTCAGACACGACTGAGCAACTGAACTGAAAATCAGGTCAGCATAAGCTTTTAGTATACAACTTGTTCTATAAGAATTATATATAAGCAATTTATCCCATAAATCTGTTCTGTATTACCACGTTCATAACAAAGAAGAAGTTTGTCACTGCTTTGGTATTCTAATAGACATGTGAGGCCCCAAACCTCCTGTTTTTATGAATATACATACCAAATTTCTTTTTAGTCATATACTTTCTCTCACAATAATCTTTTTGAGTCATCATAAGAAAAATCTACCTGCAGATAATGTTAAATGGGTTCCCAACCTGTCCTTTGCATGCAGCTCAAGAAAGAACTTTTTCATGTTATGTTGCAATACCCTAATATACCTAATGTTTCTGAATTAAGGCAAGAAAATAAGATGGAGGTTAGGTGGGGATAAAGCTCTATACAACTAAGCCATTTGCAAAACACTTCTGTATTACAATTAACATTATGGACCTGGAGGAATGTCTCTTCAAGAAAGTAGGTCAACAGGTTGAGTATTCCACATGAGCAAGGCACCTAAAATCAAGGAAAGGCCATTTACTGACATTAACAGTGTCCGAAAGAAATACTTTTAAACTCTGCTCTGATCTCAAAACCTCATGTGAACACCTTTCCTCTAAAACAGGAAGTATACAGGAAAAAGTTTTCACCTCATGCCCAGTGTTTGCATTATAAAAATGGTGTAGATTTAAAAGATAAAACTTGGTGTTTTCTTTCCCCTTCAGCATTGGATCAACATCTAGACAGTTCATAGTTGATAATTAACTGTTCTTTTTTAACAAGATGAGTTGTTTGACTTTTTTTGCGTTAACACTTTAATTTACCTAGCCACCACCTTCATAGCTGCCCTAGGAGCTGGCATTCCATCATTAAAAGATCATGCTACATACTTTCTGTGTGTGTCTGCTTAGTTGCTCAATCGTCTCCGACTCTTTTGTGACCCCATGGACTGCAGCCTGCCAGACTCCTATGTCTATGCGGATTCTCCATTCAAGAATACTGGAGTGGGTTGCCATGCCCCTCTCCAGGGGATCTTCCCAACCTGGGACTCAAACCCAGGTCTCCTGCACTACAGGCATTCTTTACTGACTGAGCCACCAGAGAAGCCCACATCCTGTACTGAAAAATAAATTTTGGTGAAGACATCCTTTTTAGTCTTCACCAAAATTTATTTTCCAGTATATTATTATTTTCTAAATACACAGATTTTCAGGGATGAATTAGGACAAGTTAAGGACTTCTCTCTCAATACATGTAATACACATATACCCAATAATGGGTCTGAAAATATCCTCTAGAACACATATGAAAGGAATTACTCTTCTGTGTTGTCACTAAATTACAGAACTTTCTGATACAACTTTTCCAGTACCACTTTTGTCCTGATTATATGTTATTAATGTTGAAACTGGTTTTAACAAGCTTTCGACAAGTCTTTTTTTTTATATTATTATTATTGCTATTACTGTTACAGATTTGACGTTTGAACTGAGTCTACAAGTTCAGACCCACATGTAATGGATTGCTTCACGGTTGTTGGGAGGCTAGTGTTACTATATAATTTTATACATAAATAACTTCTGAGGATTACATCTGATGGCAGGAAACACAGGACAGATGGATATAATCATTAAGAGATGCTAAAATGTGCCTGAGTGTCCAAGAGACTTATCTAAGGTGGGGACCCTCCTAAGGCAGGGACTTAAGTTATTAATCTTAAGTGAGGCGGCTTCACACTACTAGGTGCTGAGTGAGCTGTAAGCCAGGTGCCTGGGACAGAAACTGACAACAGTCTCTTACACTTGGCCTTAAGGAATGCAATTCAGGATGATGCTTCTGTAATTCTGGACTCTCCTCCGTCTTGTGTAACATTTTAAACTGAGATATTTTATAATTACTCAGAAAAAATAAAATCACCTAACTAAATTCATTTACTAGAGAAATCAATGTTTTAAAAGGATCTGAAGACTTCAGCAACATGCAAATATATGTGCTACTGACCAATGGTAAATAGATTCAGTCCAAAAAGTTTTTTCAGAGGTTTATTACTGTTCTTCCTTATATGGTTTAGTTGATGTTTTGAAGACATCACACAAAAGCTCCTGCACAGAACATACAGATTCTAACTCCATTCACGCTGAAGTTCTTTCTACTATTTACATTATGGAATTTTTATGAATAGTAGTATTCATTACTATTCAATCATTTTTCAGTTACTTATTTTTGTGAATTGGAAATAAGTATCAACTGTAAGATGCAAGTCTAATTTACATGAAAATTAATAGAAAGTACCTTAGTGAAGATGAACACCTTGTTGACTTCATGCAGGCTAAAGTAAACTGACCAACAGTCCTTGTATACATATGTATCTAATAACTAGAAAGAACATAGTTAAAAATGAGATTTTCTATGAAAACCATATCTTACATTTAAAATTTAGAAAACATGAATTATGTGCAAAAAATTATAAAAATACATTTTAAAAAATATTTCATTTTTTTCCTTCTGAACTATGAAACTGTTTACTATGGTCTCCATTCTTTTAGCAGCATTGCTCTAATCTGAAAATTAGGATTTTACCTACAATTCAGATTAAGCACTAAAATATGTCAATGGTTAAAGTAGTAAGGGCATCAATGAGATATCACAGAGAACCACCTTCTAATAATAAAATAAACTATTAACCAGTAATCATTGCTTTATATAAGTTAAAGTGAGAAAATCATTAAGAAACTAGAATAAGCTACTTTATGAACCAACTGTCTTCTGTTAAAATACCTGCTACATAGTAAGAACTCAATAAACATTCACCAAATTCAAAGAACATTTAAGAGAAAACACCAATGTTATTTAAAATCAACTTTTCCCCTCAGTCCTAAACTCTTGCTCTAGCATAAGGTTGCTCTCAGAATTAAAATGGCTTATTCTACGTTTCTGATAATTCCTAGGAGTCCACTGTTCATTAATTTTGATTGTCCTATTACTAGTTCCAGCATTAAAGCTCCTGACATGCTAAAATTTTCTAATGTTATCTAGTTTCTGTACTCTAAACTCATTTTATCATAAAGCTGTACTTCTCTAATAAGTGCAATCAGTACTGCAAAACCTTCTGTCTGCTCTACAAATGTTTTTCATTACACTTCCTGGAATAACTTAAGAGCAGGAGCCAGTACCCATCCGGAGCCATGCTTCCCTCAGCAAAATCCTATCCCAAATCTGCCACTTGTCTCCAATGTCACTACCACTAATCTCTTAGAGTCAAAAATACTTGATTATTAACATGTTTATTTTTACTGGGGATTACTAGCAGTCTCCACACAGGAAGCGCGGCCGAGGGGAGCTACCCCATGCCCAAGGTCAGGGGCGGCGACCCAGAACGCCAGGCCACGTCCGAGGACCGGCGGCTGCGTGGGCCCAGGAGGGCTGAGAGGAGCTACTCCACGTTCAAGGTCAGAAGGGGCAGCGGTGAGGAGATAACCCTTGTCCAAGGTAAGGAGCAGTGGCTGCACTTTGCTGTAGCAGCCGTGAAGAGATAACCCACGTCCAAGGTAAGAGAAACCCAAGGAACACAGTAGGTGTTGCGATCACACTGAAATCATAATAGCAGAAAACTAGTCAATCTAATCATATGGACCACAGCCTTGTCTAACTCAACGAAACTACGCCATGCCCTGTGGGGCCACCCAAGACGGGCGGGTCATGGTGGAGAGGTCTGACAGAATGTGGTTCACTGGAGAAGGGAATGGCAAACCACTTCAGTATTATTCTTGCCTTGAGAACCCCATGAACAGTATGAAAAGGCAAAATGATAGGATAATGAAAGAGGAACTCTCCAGGTCGGTAGGTGCCCAATATGCTACTGGGGATCAGTGGAGAAATAACTCCAGAAAGAATGAAGGGATGGAGCCAAAGCAAAAACACCACCCACTTGTGGATGTGACTGGGGATAGAAGCAAAGTCCGATGCTGTAAAGAGCAATATTGCATAGGAACCTGGAATGTTAGGTCCACGAATCAAGGCAAAGCGAAGTGGTCAAACAGGAGATGGCAAGAGTGAATGTCGACATTCTAGGAATCAGAGAACTAAAATGGACTGGAATGGGTGAATTTAACTCAGATGACCGTTATATCTATTACTGTGGGCAGGAATCCCTCAGAAGAAATGGAGTAGCCACCATGGTCAACAAAAGAGTCCGACATGCAGTACTTGGATGCAATCTCAAAAATGATAGAATGATCTCTGTTCGTTTCCAAGGCAAACCATGTATCATGGTAATCCAAGCCTATGCCCCAACCAGTAACACTGAAGAAGCTGAAGTTGAACCGTTCCATAAAGACCTACAAGACCTTTTAGAACTAACATCCAAAAAAGTTGTCCTTTTCATTGTAGGGGACTGGAATGCAAAAGTAGGAAGTCAAGAAACACCTGGAGTAACAGGCAAAATTTGGCCTTGGAGTACATAATGAAGTAGGACAAAGGCTAATAAGAGTTTTGCCAAGGGAACGCACTGGTCATAGCAAAAACCCTCTTCCAACAACACAAGAGGACTCTACACATGGACATCACCAGATGGTCAACACTGAAATCAGACTGATTATATTCTTTGCAGCCAAAGATGGAGCAGCTCTATATAGTCAGCAAAAACAAGACCAGGAGCTGACTGTGGCTCAGATCATGAACTCCTTATTGCCAAATTCAGACTTAATTGAAGGAAGTGGGGAAAACCACTAGACCATTCAGGTATGACCTAAATCAAATCCCTTATGATTATACAATGGAAGTGAGAAATAGATTTAAGGGACTAGATCTGATAGACAGCAGTGCCTGATGAACTATGGACGGAGGTTTGTGACATTGTACAGGAGACAGGGATCAAGACGATCCCCATGGAAAAGAAATGCAAAAAAGCAAAATGGCTGTCTGAGGAGGCCTTACAGATAGCTGTGAAAAGAAAAGTGAAAAGTAAAGGAGAAATGGAAAGATAAGCATCTGAATGCAGAGTTCCAAATAGCAAGGAGAGATAGGAAAGCTTTCCTCAGTGATCAATGCAAAGAAATAGAGGAAAACAATACAATGGGAAAGACTAGAGATCTCTTCAAGAAAATTAGAGATACCAAGGGAACATTTCATGTGCTGAAGCTGAAACTCCAGTACTTTGGCCGCCTTATGCAGAGTTTACTCATTTAAAAAGACCCTGATGCTGGGAGGGATTGGGGGCAGGAGGAGAAGGGGACAACAGAGGATGAGATGGCTGGATGGCATCACTGACTCGATGGACTTGAGTTTGGGTGAATTCCAGGAGTTGGTGATGGACAGGGAGGCCTGGTGTGCTGCGATTCATGGGGTCGCAAAGAGTCGGACACGACTGAGAGACTGAACTGAATTGAACTGGCAGTCTATAATTTGCCCTTCTGTCAACCACTTTACACTTTTCTTGACTAAGACATGGACTTATATTTTAAGCATATGCAACAAAGCAAAAGGTTGTACAGAACACTTTTTCACATTTAAGCATTTATAGTGATTAGAAAGTAAGACAGTATTTTAAAGGCTTCATACTTTTTCCCTTTTCTATTCTAGATATGATCTGTAATGTTTTTATGTATATTTCCTCTGTAAACAGAAGTACATACTGCACAGACATCCTTAAAAATGTTTGGAAAAAACAATGCAAAGTGTTTTTCAATGAGCATGATTTATGAAGAAGCAAAATAATAATTTCCTTAACAATGAACTGCAAATTCAGTTAAAATATTTGTAAGTTGCTGAGAAGGTATACAATCACAAAATCATGTGTAACTTTAAAAAAAATTGTAGCAGACCTTAGAAATCATCTGGTTCACTTCTACATGTGAAGCAATTGAGTTGAAATTCCTTCAAAATAAGGAAGTGGCAGTAGTTAGACTGGACTTAAAGTGCAAGAAAAAAATAGGCTTTGTAATTTAAAAAGAAAATAAACCAAAAAAATAAAAAGCCAGAGTGAAAAAAAGTCTCTACAACAAAACTATGTGAACTTTGGCACGTTATTTAACTTTTGGGGCCTGTTTCTTCATCTTTACAAAAGCATAGACTTTAATAATTCTGTCGACCAAAGTGTTGTTAATTTGAATTCATATTCAGGAAAATAACTTTGACTTTATTCATTAGAAATTTACTGAGTATCTATGTGCTAGGCAATGTCTTTAGCAGATACACAAAGGACTAGGAACCTATAAAGCTCTGAATAAAAACTAGCATTTGTTCCCTTACTTATATCTTTAATAAACATTATTGAATACCGTGTGTGCAAGCAATGGAAATACAATGGAAAAGTAAAACAATCCCTGCTTTCAGCTTAAAATCTTAGTACGGGAAATTCAACCAACAACAATATCTAAAGTGCTAAAACTGAAACAAAGTGCTCTGATAAACACCAATATGATAAAGAGGGTCCACTTTTGAGAAAATACTTAAGCCAAATCCTCAAAGATGAAAAAAAAAGCAGCCATACATAAAGCTGGGGAAAGATTATTCGTGATAAGACAAGGTACACAAAACTCAAGAGAAAATAAAGTTTGACTTACGGAGAAATTTTCAGTTTTTAAACTCCATTTCTATTGGAGTCCTTTTCTTTCTACAATAAGGCTGTCTGAAGCAACAAAAAAATTAAATTCTACAACTTTGGATACTTGCCAATAAAAGCAAAGAGCTAAGTAAGCACAGGATGAATACAAAGACTACATAGCTATAGATGTCTGCTGGACCAAACAGTGTATCCAAATGAATGGAATCAAAGCTAGACAGTGATAAAAAGAAGACTGTGGTATCCGGATTTTATTTTGTAGGCAATGTAACACCAGTGAAATATCTGAATGTGGAAAATATGATGAAAGATGTAGTACTTTAAGGAAATTTTAATGTCACAAATATGCAAGAAAGATTAAAGCAAAGAAATAAATTATTACATAACAAGGGTTAGGTAAAGAGGGTCTAATTTCAGCAGCTAAAACAGAAAACAGTACTATAGATATGCTACATCCAGACACGGCAAGAAACTGCACGTATGAAACAAAGACTATCTCTAAGGCCAAAAACACAAGGGTGTCACAAACAGGAAGGAAAGAGAACCAGAGCTTGTGACACAGGGAGTTCAGGAAATCTGATATGAATTCTTACATTTTTAAAATTTTAATTTCTCAATTATCCAATTTATCCTTCTTCATAAGTAACACTGGCATACATTAAGATTCTTTTATCTTTCTTCCAAGTGGTTTTATACAACTAAACAAGCAACTCAAGAGGTATAATATAATTACAAGAGGAAACAGTATGTGTTGACACTCCCGCCTAATCCAGGTGAACAATTCAAAGGCATGTTTGCTTTGGAAATGTGACAGCAAATGACAGTTAGTCAAAAAAGATTCACCAAAAACTACTTTAGGGACTTAGCTGGTGGTCTAGTGGTTAAGACCCCATGCTACCACTGCAATGAGCAGAAGTTCGATCCCTGGTCGGGAACTATTAATAAGATCCCACATGCTTCTCAATGCAGCCAAAAACACAAAACCCACAACCTACTGTAGATACAAGGCACTATGTATAGTAGTTACCACACACTGGCTCTCAAACTCTAAAATTTGGGTTTAACCCTAGGCTCTACCATCAGCTCTGAAAGCTCGGGAAATTACTCAACCCTATTTTCCAATAAGTGATAGCTGTCCACAGGATTAAATGAATTAAAACACACAATATGCACAGAAAAGTAACTGCCATATAATAAATACCCCAATTTAGCTATTATTTATATTGTGCAAGGCACAGGTGGGAATGATTGTGAAATAAGAAAGAATCATCAATTCCAGGAACTATTTAGGGAGACAAAAGTACCTTTAACAACTTGAGAACAATTAGTACAAGATCAGAAATAGAAAAGATTAATTCAAGTTTATGAAATGCTTCAAGCAAAAAGGCTGTAAGTAGTTATGATGCTTTGTTCAGAAAACATCCCATCAGATAAGTAACACAGCTGGCAGTGAACAGCAAGAGATTCCTTCAATGCTTAAACTCATTAACTCAAATATTACTAATTTCATACTTGAGATTTAAGTTGTTTTAAAACTTAAGATGAAGTCTGCCAACCAAAGAACCCTCACTAAGTGACTCACTGAAAAAGTAAATGAGATTAGGCCAGGGATTCCAATAACAATTTATGACCATACACAAGGAACTCTGGAGTTTCTGGTTTAATAATGTGGGGCACATTATAATTCACAGTAAATATCACTCAACACTTTACTGAAAGACTATAGGAAAGGTTCAAACTAGGAAAAATAAAGTTGAAAGGATTTAGTGCACTCTTCGACAACGCACAAATATTTTCCTTCCAACTCTAGCAAAGGGCCTAATGCAGTTCTCACCTTAAGACATCTAAAACCAGAGAGGTGAATTCAAAATAAGTTTAGGTAAATCAATCTATTGATGTATTGTTTTCTCGTATGCTTGATTCACTGACTTACAGATTGCAGATGTTCAATAAATACATGCATATAAACCCAGATGTAGAAAGTCTCATTTTCCAGCACCACAGCTGTGCTACGTGCATTCAAACTGGCTAGATACACATTTCATCACTTTCTCCAAAGCATGGCCATTAAACTTATCTTGTCAAAATAAAATGAATCCTGCATTAATATTTTTGTTTCACTTGATACTATTTTAGTAGGTTTTGTCATAACATCTAACACCTACTGAAAAAGAAAAACTCACAAGTTAACTATCATAAACAACAGACTTTCTAGAGATTATTCTTAGTAAGATTTAGCCTTTTAGCTTAAGGACTTTGGTAAGAGCACAAAATCTTCTAAAAATAATTTAAGTCTGCAGGAAATAAATTATTATGGCAGGATTTGGATATCAAGTACAAGGATCCCTACAGGACTAACAGATGTGCTTTAGGCAAGTCCAAGAATTCCCTGAATTATGCAAAAATTATAATAATATTTGCAGAGGATGAAATAGTTATCACCTATTCCATGAACGTGAATTTGAACAAACTCCAGGAAATAGCGGAGGACAGAGGAACCTGTAACAGTCCACGGGATTGCAAAGAGTTGGACACAAATTAGTGACTGAACACCAACATATGCAAACATATTTTTTATAGAGAATATAGCTCCCTTTTTTTAAAAGGTCCCCCACAACCCAAATTTAAAAAGGGGCATCTATTCTTTTTAATGGCTGAGTAATACTCCACTGTGTATATGTACCACATGAGGTGGATGAAACTGGAGCCTATTATACAGAGTGAAGTAAGCCAGAAGGAAAAACATAAATACAGTATACTAACGCATATATATGGTATTTAGAAAGATGGTAACAATAACCCGGTGTACGAGACAGCAAAAGAGACACTGATGTATAGAAGTCTTATGGGCTCTGTGGGAGAGGGAGAGGGTGGGAAGATTTGGGAGAATGGCAATGAAACATGTAAAATATCATGTAGGAAACGAGTTGCCAGTCCAGGTTCGATGCACAATGCTGGATGCTTGGGGCTGGTGCACTGGGACGGCCCAGAGGGATGGTATGGGGAGGGAGGAGGGAGGAGGGTTCGGGATGGGGAACACATGTATACCTGTATGGATTCATTTTGATATTTGGCAAAACTAATACAATTATGTAAAGTTTAAAAATAAAATAAAATTAGAAAAAAAAGGGGGCATCTAAAATAGATGCTGAGAAACGGTTTTCACTCATTTTTATGACTTTTTAAGCCATAAGAGCTTTTTGCTAAAATCCAATGTTTCTGATTATCTTTTTTATTTAGTTATACCATTATTCTTTCAGTCCTTTTCTGGAGTGCTACTACACTAACTGGGCTTAACTAACTAGTCTTCCTTTGGCATGAAAATGTTGCCTTTCTGATAGCCCAAGAATGTTTTCCTGTGTTTGCCATTTTCAAGTTGATTTAATAAAACTAGAGAGGGTTTTTTCTATTACTTGATATTTTAGTAAGACACATGAAATATGTTTTTTGGTATTTTAGATACTAGTAAAACATCCAAATACAACAAATACGTTTTCATTTTAACAAAAAAGGATATTGATGTGTCACTGTCAGCTACAGCAAATCAGCCTCCAGTAAACAGACCAGGTATCCCCTGGTTTGACCACTGAATGACTATGAATTAAGTGCACTTTTAGATGTTCTCAAAGGCCTGGCCAAGCTTTAAGTGTC
Source organism: Bos mutus (assembly GCF_027580195.1). Taxonomy (NCBI): domain Eukaryota; kingdom Metazoa; phylum Chordata; class Mammalia; order Artiodactyla; family Bovidae; genus Bos; species Bos mutus. The sequence goes on along the minus strand of NC_091617.1, from coordinate 35,108,225 downwards.
ATGAACAAATTTCAATTCCTCTAGATCTTTCTCTGAACAGAAATACACACTTCCCCAAAACTGTTTCTAGGCATCTTGCTGGTAGTGGTGGTTTAGTCACTAAGTCATGTCCAACTCTTGTGACCCCATGGACTGTAGCTAGACAGGCTCCTCTGCTCATGGAATTCTCCAGGCAAGAATACTGGAGTGGGTTGCCATTTTCTTCTCCAAGCCATCTTAGGGCCCTCCAGTATATCCTACTCTGACCTTTATGTCAGTAAATTTTAATGGGAAGTTAAAATTTTATCCTAATTTGGGGCCTAAAAGTTTGTGCATCCACATATTAAATTCCAACAGATTATACAACCCCAAGACCACCACTAATGACTAGAACCAAAGACAAAATCTAGATGCAAAAAAAGTCTTTTATACAGTAGGTTAAATGTCTTTTACTCATTCATTCACCCATTCACTTGGACATTAGGTCCCACTGTGTAGCCAGCTGTGGGGATTCAAAGGAAATAAAATATAGCTCTAATTATGCTTAGTCACTCAGTTGTGTCCAATTCTGTGTGACTCCATGAACAGTAGCCCTGTTTGTCCATGGGATGTTCCAGGCAAGAATACTGGAGTTACCATTTCCTTCTCCAGGGGAATTCTCATTTAGTGTATCAGAAAGATTTCACATTTTTAAAGGGTGACTGAAGGGACATGCAGATTGCAGCCTAACTTGAACATTACACATTCAAAAATTCAATACTGAACATACCTACAGGTAATTTCTGCCCATCCTGAGCATCTTCCTTTGGTATTATTTCTACAGTATTTGACAGCAATAGAACAAAGAATACGTGAATAATTTTAAATTTTATCCTTTACTAAGGATATCTATCAATTACATGTTAAAATGATACTTCAAACTTAAAGTACAAAAAAAAAAAACCTAAACAAAGCACTATTCTTACAGCAGACTAAAGGGATTTCCCTCCTTTATTAAGTTCTTATTTGGGGATGTATGAATTTGTACTCTTCCTAAGAGGCATGGCGCTAAAAAAAAATTACAAAGATCATTCTTTTCCTCCTGTTTCCAAAATTTTGTAAGTCACCCTAGATGATCATGAGCTGAGTTAAAGTTAAAAAATTAATATGTACAAGTACCTCATCACAACATTTCCCAGCTGAATTTTTTTCCAAATGACATTTCTGCAAATTAAAATTATTAAATAAATTCAGATTCAGCAAGCAGCTGCTGGGTGATAAGGAATTTTAACTTGAAAGCAACTGTGTAATCTGGCAATCTAATCTTGTAACTCAAATCCAGTAAAACAAATTAGAAGTGAAAAAATCCTAATAATTTTATGATGTGGGAATATATTTCAATATATGTTTAATGTGGGGTATTGGTCACCTAAGATCATTCAAGAGAAAAAATTCATTTAAATTAGAAACTGGATATACCTTTTAAAAAATTTCAACAGTATAATAAATGCTCTATGAAACTGTTAGCTGAAAGCTTAAAGAAAAAATTCTGTTTTAAGAACAGCACTTATTACCCAAAATACTTCACAAAACGTTGCATATTATAAGATATTTAGCTTGGACAATAGATAACTCTGAAAAACGTTCGTTAAATATTTTAAAAAGCAAATTAAATTTTTCTCCACCAGCTAAATTTCTGTACTTTTACTATGAGAATGTCATTCAAATTTCTAAAATAATCCCTGACTTTAAACATCTCTAATATATGTACTTCTTTTTAAAGCAATACTGTCATAAGATGCATTTGTAAAATTACTTAGATTTAGACAAAAGTAACTGAAAAACTTAAAGGGGAAGCCTTGAACACTATTAATTTTTTCCCCACATGAAAAGTACAGATAGCAGCAGAATACCCACTAAGTGAAAATATTAACTGGTTTCGAAGGCACATTGTTAGTTACAACATCTGAAGTGGGATTTATTTGACGAATTCTGTGAAATTTTCAGAATATTTGCTGCAACTCAAGTAGAAAAGAGGCAAGTGTTCACATACTATGTTAGCTTGTAGTCAAGAAAGACATTTCAACTAAAATTTGTCAACCCCCCAACATGAAATCACTTAGACATTGCTGATGTAGTATTTGGATGAATTTCTGTAGAGAAGATTTTTTCAGACTGACAGTGTACTCAGTGCTTCAAGGGCTAGGTAAAATAAGTTCTCTTTTGGTCAACAGTGCCTAACTTCCACTAGATGAATCTTGGTCTCCAATCCCACTGTCCAGTGCCTGCCTTACATGGAGTTGTACTTCACGGGACCACATAAAGTGTTTACATTATAAAAGGCTTCTAGGTCACTTGGTTCAAATGTAATAGCCGGTTTCATTAATCTTCCAGGAGCAAGGGAACTCTCTCCTATAATTCTCAGGTTGATAAATTTGATTTTCCAAGTATTCTCCACGAAAGGGCAGCGGATGAGTCCAAAAATTTGTTCAAAAATGCCCAAACAAGTGTTTCCTCGGTGGACAGTCCCAGCAACTCCAACCATAACAAGACCATGGGGAGAAGCAGCATATTTTAGTCCATGGGAATCTAGGTTGGGACTGAGAAAAAGATACTCCTCTTTCACTAGTGACAGCAGACGAAGGCTCACAATTTCTGCTCCATGGTAGTCTATCACATTTTGTTCAGATGTGTTGTAATAAAACCTAAGCTTGACATCGTGCCAGAAGTGCTGTGGCCCCCATTCATCTTGAGGTGGTCCCAGAAGAGGATTCTGAGAATTCAGAAGTTCAAAGAACCACTGACAGAATTCTTCACCTAATCGACGAAAATCAACCTTTTCGGCGTTTTTTTCTTCTTTCTCCTGCTGATTAATAAAACCAAGGTTAATTCTCATACTTATTTTCTATCTAGGCTATTTCAGAGTCAAGTTTTCATGTACTAGTTGTAGCAGAAAGGAAATGAACCACCTATGAACTCAATGATAGTACATTCTTTCTCAAAACAGGGAGGCCATTTAAGAAACTCTCAGTTTAAACTTCTGACACTTCTAAGACATTAAGATTCAACCAAGTCTCTTAAAATATCAGCATAAATTAAGTCAATAATAAAAGCATTTTCTCTCGATTGTGGCAGTGAATCACAGGTATGTTACCTGTCAAAACTTTCAAACTGCTTTAAATGAATATACCTACTGTGGTATATTTCATATGCAGCAAAGTTTATAATAAAACCAGTCTTTAAAAGACACCTCTAAATTTGATTGAAATACATTATTTTCTATGATTGGGATTAATTTCATACACAGGAAGTATGTTTTCCAAAGGAAATACTGTAAAAATACACCTGATAGACTACCATTCTAGTCACCATGTATTCCAGAGCAGAGTACTTCACCCAGATGTTTAAGATCTTATATTTACTGGGCACATGCTACTACTAAATGTACTGGGCACTGCTTGGCACTTAAGTGCTATTTCCTTCTATCTTCACAAGTCTTATGACATGGATTTATTGTTATGCCTGTTTTATAAAGAAAACAAGGCCCCCTAATTTGAAGTCACATCTATATGATTTCAAAGTTAACACTCTTTTCAGTACATTAAGGAAGCCCTAGAAGATCCTTTCCTACTGTGAAGGCAAACATCTCTCACTTAATTTAATGTGAGTGTGTAGTTTAAAAACTTCAAGTTATCTAAAGGGTCAATAGGTATTTAAATATTCACACAGTATTTAAAATGCACAGTAGAAATACAAAGAAATACAAACAGCCAATGTCAGTTGGAGGAAGTTACTAAAATGGACTTTTTTTATAGATAACAAAAATTTCTTTCATTTATGCAATTTAATGCCAAAGAAAGTCTTCAAAATAAGAAAGGGCTTACAACAGCATTCTTTTAAAGGAGAAAAAAAAATTAGAGAACCAGAAGCTAAATTAAAATTAAATTGACCCTGCAGTCTATCTTGGAAAGGGGCATGGCAACCCACTCCAATATTCTTGTCTGGAGGATTCTTTGGACAGAGGAGCCTGGTGGGCTAGTCATAGGATCACGACTGAAGTGACTTAGCATGCATGCATGCAGTCTATCTACTGTCTTTAAAAATCAAGTCTCCATTTGATAAAGGGCTGCAAAACATTTTTCCCTCACAAATCAACAAAATACCACATATACATTACTAAATATAAAAAAAAAGGTGCAAAAGGTAGGGGATATATGTATATCTATGGCTGATTCATGTTCAAGTTTGACAGAAAACAACAAAATTCTGTAAAGCAATTATCCTTCAATAAAGACAATTTTTTTAAATACTTTGTCTTTGGTGCTTTACTGCTCTTTCTTTAGGATGCAAAAGACATAAAGCTAAAATTATAAAAAATAAACATTAATTAACCATGTCACCCCAGATCTATGATTAGCTAAAGATTCTTACACAAAACTATGGTTTAGGATATTACTATGAAATCTGTTTTACCTGTTCAGAGAGTCTAATGTCCTCTGTCTTAACTGGCTCTGGTGTTTCCTTCAATTTTGGTTGTAACTGCTTTTTCCAGTAATCCTTTGCATGCTGAATAAGATTGTGTTTTTCAGTAGCTGGAGGTATAATAACACCCTGTGTTGCCAAGTACTTAAATATGATTTCTCGGTGGACTTTTCTTCGCCTCAAAAGTTCTTCTACACTTTGACTGTAGACTAATATTGCACGAATGGCATCTAAAAGAAAATTGTAAAGATTAGCAGAAAATCATGAGTCACTTGTAAATTTGTCCAGGGTTAGCAGAAACACTATCAAATGATATTTTATAAACTCTTCTCATGGCATTATTGCTTTTGTATGAGATGGTTATCATTTTTAAAAACCTGGTTGTCAGGTTTTGGGTTTTAAAAAAAATTTCTCTATAAATTTCCCTACCTAAAATTCCTCCTTCCTTTTACTTCTCGTAAAATATTGTGAATTTAAGCATTTTAAGGAATAGTTGTATTTTAAGAAAAAAACTGAAGAGAAAAAAAAATTCTAATAAGGTCAATAGACCTACATTCATTTACAATCTCTAAAAACAGACAAAATTACAATTCTTTTCAGTTCAATCTCCTTACTCTACAAATAATGAAAGTCAGGGATACATAAGGCATCAATCATCATACCTGTAAGAAGTGGCAGAGCCAAGACCGTCTCTTTTTTTTTAGAGAATTTCTGTTAAACAGACTAAACATTATTTTTGTATGTGTGAGGTATGAAAGTAGTGAAAGTCACTCAGTCGTGTCCGACTCTTTGTGACCCATGGGATTATACAGTCCATGGAATTCTCCAGGTCAGAATACTGGAGTGGGTAGCCCTTCCCTTCTCCATGGGATCTTCCTGACCCAGGGACGGAACCCAGGTCTCCGGCATTGCAGGCGGACTCTTTACCAGTTGAGCCACAAGGGAAGTCCAAGAATACTGGAGTGGGTAGCTTATCCCTTCTCCAGGGGATCTTCCCAACCCAGAAACTGAACCGGGTCTCCTGCACTGCAGGTGGATTCTTTATCAACTGAGTTATCAGGGGAGCCCGTATGAAGTATACAGAATGGCAATAAAATGAACTCCTATATACACACGACACAGCTTAAGACATAGGAATAATTAGTATCTTTGAGGTCCTCACTTCACCTTTCCCTACATAATGCTATTCCCTCTCTCTCTTTACCTTACACGTAGATACTCTCCTAACTGCTATTTATCATTTCCTCGATTTTCGTTCTTTTTGGCTGCCCCTCGGGGCTTGTGGGATCTTTGTCCTTCGACCAGGAATTCCAGGAATTGAATCCAGACCTCCAGCTGTGGAAGCACAGAGTCCTAACCACTGGACCACCAGGGAATTCCCTCAATTTTCTTTATAGTAGTACAACGCAACCATGTATCCCTACAGAATATAGTTTGGTATTTCTTTGAATGGTCTATAAACCTAATCCATCACTATATTACTGTAATTTTAATTTTATTGTTTCTGAGATTAAGCTATGTGGATAAACACAGCTGTAGTCAACTGATTTCCAGTACTCTACCCAAGGTAATTACAGACTATGCCACAAGGCATTTACTTTTGTTTTATAGACTTATTATGTGTATCCAAATACAAATACTATTGCTTTGAACATTCCCACACTATTGGTGAATTTGACTAGAACTGTAATAGATTAAAATGCTGAATATAATTGATGGTGGATCTAAAAGCAAACAAGAAATGAAACTACCCAGTACACTAATGTCTCCCAGCCCAGAAGGGCAAGGAGAATGATCATCACCTGGAACCTGTTACAAAGGTAGAATTTCTGGGCCTGCTCCAAAACTACTGAATCAGAACCTGCATTTTAACAAAATCCCTGAGAGATTCATGGGCACATTTAAGTTTGAAACACTCAGGTAAGCAATCTTCCATTTTAGGAGATAATATCAAACTTGTTTTCCAAAGTAGTAGTTCCAATTTACACTCCCCAGTAGTTGTCAAAGACTTACTTCACAAGATAAACAATACTTGAAGTTTATATGTTTAGTTTTTGGAAATTTGGTACATATAAAAGAGACCATATATTTTCGGATTTTATTTCATTGCTTTCTAAAGATGTTGACTATCTTTTCTTATGCTCTCCCCGCCCCTTCCACCACCCCAGAAATGATTCTTCACATCAACCTAACATTTTTGTATGAGGTAGTTTCATTTCTTGTTTGCTTTTAGATCCACCATCAATTATATTTTAATCTATTCATCAATAGTGTTAGAAGGTGATTACCATGTAAAATACATAAATGCCAAAGAACTACATTAATTCTAAAATTATTTTCAGTCTAACGTCTTAGAAACTCATTTGGTGTTCATGGTTCACTTTCAAATGAATGATCTTAAACGGCGAAAACGTAAAAGGTCTTAAAAGAGAAAGGCAATTTTAAGAGGCAGACTCTGATACTTAAGTCATAAGCAATATAGGAGTCAGAAATTTTCCCATTTTAAAGTAAATTTCAGCAAATTTAAAATGAAACTGGTCAGGTAATATACAAAATGATAAAGGCTTAACGTTCAAGCCACTCATAACATTACAACCAAACAATATTTGTAATCCATGAAATCTACTCTATCGAAATGTTTATTTGGTTCTGAATGTAGTCCTAGTACACAGAATCATCTCTGAAAAAATTTGGATCCAGAAAGAGACTTAGGTTCAAACTGTCTACTGCTCTTTTATCACAGCAGTTGTTTTAAGCTCATAAAGCAGCAGACTGATAGTGTTTTTGATATCCTCCCCAAGCTCAAGAAAATAAGCAGCAGCTGATACTCCTCCCCTGATCGAAACTGAAAAAGAACACCCGACTTCCCGAAATTTCTTTTAAAAAATCACTATTCACGTACCTTGAATTTTCGAAACGAAACAAGCAGCATTTGCCCATAACATTTAAAGGATTAAAACCTGGAAAGCAGCGCCATTTTCAGCCCACCATTTCCCCCAGTGCTTGGCGAGGCGGGGATGAGCCATGGATGGCTACGAGGCAACACAGCAGCTATACTGCCCACGATTCCCGGGGGTTCCGTCCAAGTGCAGTCGCGGACCGGCCGTGAGCGAGACCTACCACGGCCTCCACTCACACACTCCGGCAAGCTGGGGGCCGAGCGAGGCCTGAGGAGAGATGGCCACCCTTTGGGGGTTGGGGGGTGGGGTCTACCCTTACCTTGGCGGTCCTCAGGCTGCACCAGACGGTTGGTGATAGTGTCGCAGAGGGCCATGATCTCATCGTTGTCCAATAGGCTGAGCAGGTTACGACAGCCCTCCATCTCCGTGTAGCTGAGCCCCGTCATCTCGACCCCCAGAATGGGGGGAGAGGACGCCGCCAACAATGTCGCTTCCTTAGGCCCAGCGGGCCAGCGCCTTGGCAACAGATACCGGAAGTGCCTTTCCGGCCGTTCACCGCTAAAGAGCCTCGGGTATTCCAGACCCGTGGGCGGAAGTCGTAGTAAATGAGGGCACTCAGGAAACTCGGTGCCCCGATCGGTGGTTCCGGGCTGCTGGGAACCGAGAGAAGTATCTCGCATCTCACTTTAGGGAAGCTCCGCGTTTACACCGGAACGCCGGCCTTCCACAAGATAAAACGAAACCCTCAATTCCTCAGGAGTCACGCCTCCAAAAGAGCGCCTGGGAGGCCTGCGTAGTACAGGTGCGTGGAAAGCTGGCGTCGGCCCCCGCGCAAGGCGAGCTCCCGAGATGCAGCGGGGCCGACCAATGGAGGCGTCTCCTCCCCGCCCGCGGGGCCGGCCCCTCGGCAGCGCTCAAAAGTTGTCTGTGGCTACTTCAGAATTGGGTGGTACACCTGAAGTTTTATATTCTTAAGTTACATAGTTGTGTGTTGAAACAGTCTGGCGTTGTTTAACGTTGTACTTGGAAAAGTTTAGGAAGAAAATCACCTACCCTATGCCACGCCTGTCCGCCTTTCAGCTTCACTCGCCAACAAGCTGGGGTCTGCTATTGCTTCTCTTCTGATCCTCGCCGGCTTGGCTTTAGTCGAGGCATTATCGGGAATGGTTTAATGTTGGGGACTCTGAAAACCAGATTGCCAGAATTTTATTCCGTCATTTATTAACTGTGACCTTGAGCAAGCTCTTTGGTCTCCCAGTTTTCTTTCTCGAAATAGATACAGTAGAGATACCTACCTGATGGGGTTGTTGGAGCGGGGGAGGAGGGTGAAGAACCGTAGCGCCTAGAAAGAGCCCAGTATGTATTAGTTCATCATTTACTAATTTACAAATGTTAGTGTCAACATTTACGAGAGGCTTAAATGCACTGTCACTGGCTTCTGTCTCCTTCCGTTGTTTTAGCCACCGTTTAGATTAACATTAATTAGATTATTGCCAGTTAGTAGCTAAAATGTGCACACTTGCATATCCAGATGACTTGCCAGTGGATGTCATTTAGGGTACATTTTAGTTATCAGATACCAATTCTTCGTTTTTCATTAAGCGTTGATCGCCTACCGTGAGAAATGACACATACTCTTCTCCGAGAAGCCTTTGGGAGTGTTGCAAATAAAGAGATAAGTGCTCATAATACTGGTGCGGAGCCACATGAAAGACATGCCCAAAGTGTGTGTGTGTTTAACGTATTTACTGAGCATTACTCGCTCACTTTAACTTGCCAGGCACTGTTCTTTATGCTGGGAACAATTATAGGTCTTTTCAGTTCAGTTCAGTCGCTCAGTCGTGTCTAAATCTTTGCGACCCCATGAACCGCAGCACTCCAGGCCTCCCTGTCCATCACTGACTCCCGCAGTCCACCCAAACCCATGTCCATCGAGTGAATGATGCCATCCAACCATTTCATTCTCTGTCGTCCCCTTCTCCTCCTGCTCTCAATCTTTCCCAGCATCAGGGTCTTTTCCAATGAGTTAGCTCTTCATGTGAGGTGGCCAAAGTATTGGAGTTTGAGCCTCAACATCAGTCCTTCCAATGAACACCCAGGACTGATCTCCTTTAGGATGGACTGGTTGGATCTCCTTGCAGTCCAAGGGACTCTCAAGAGTCTTCTCCAACACCACAGTTCAAAAGCATCAATTCTTCGGCGCTCAGCTTTCTTGATAGTCCAACTCTCACACCCATACATGACTACTGGAAAAACCATAGGCTTGACTAGACGGACCTTTGTTGGCAAAGTAATGTCTCTTTTTAATATGCTGTCTAGGTTGGTCATAACTTTCCTTCCAAGGAGTAAGCGTCTTAATTTCATGGCTGCAATCACCATCTGCAGTGATTTTGGAGCCCCAAAAATAAAGTCAGCCACTGTTTCCCCATCTATTTGCCATAAAGTGATGGGACCGGATGCCATGATCTTCGTTTTCTGAATATTGAGCTTTAAGCCAACTTTTTCACTCTCTTTCACTTTCATCAAGAGGCTTTTGAGTTCCTCTTCACTTTCTGCCATAAGGGTGGTGTCATCTGCATATCTGAGGTTATTGATATTTCTCCTGGCAATCTTGATTCCAGCTTGTGCTTCTTCCAGCCCAGCGTTTCTCATGATGTGCTCCGCATATAAGGGAAATAAGCAGGGTGACAATATACAGCCTTGATGAACTCCTTTTCCTATTTGGAACCAGTCATGTCCAGTTCTAACTGTTGCTTCCTGACCTGCATACAGGTTTCTCAAGAGGCAGGTCAGGTGGTCTTGTATTCCCATCTTTCAGAATTTTCCACAGTTTATTGTGATCCACACAATCAAAGCCTTTGGTATAGTCAGTAAAGTAGCAATAGATGTTTTTCTGGAACTCTCTTGCTTTTTCTGTGATCCAGCGGATGTTGGAAATTTGATCTCTGGTTCCTCTGTGTTTTCTAAAACCAGCTTGAACATCTGCAAGTTCTAGGTTCACGTATTGCTGAAGCCTGGCTTGGAGAATTTTGAGCATTACTTTACTAGCATGTGAGATGAGTGCAATTGTGCGGTAGTTTGAACATTCTTTGGCATTGCCTTTCTTTGGGATTGGAATGAAAACTGACCTTTTCCAGTCCTGTTGGAGCTTGCATTTTAGTAAGAGACAGAAATGTAATAATGCCAGGAAATTCTATGGCGAGAAGTCAGAGGGATGGAGGAGAGGATGTTCATAGTATATACAGGCTGTGAAGAAAGGCTTCTTTAAGTGACACTGAAGGAAAATCTGAAAAAAGTAAGAGAGACTGAACCACAGAAGAGTGTTCTAGGAAAAAGCAGCAATAGAGGTTCTGAGGAAAGAACAGAATGCTTGGCATATAGGAAGGAGGCCAGGAGGCTGGAGCAGCTTGTGCAAAGAGAAGGCGGTAAGAAGTGCGGTTAGAGCTGTAGTCAAGATTGATCTAGAGCAGGGTTTCTCAACAGAGGCATTGTTAACATTTTGGGCAGGATAATTCTTTTTTGTGGGTCTGTCCTGTGCATTATAGGATGCCCAACTGTATCCCTGACCTCTACCCAATGGATGCCAGTAGCACCTTCTCCACTAGTTGGGCTGCCAAAATATCTCCTTCCTCAAATATTTCCTTGGGGTGGGGGGCGGGGTGGTGTGCAAAATTCCCTCAATTTAGAACCACTGATACAGAACCACCTCTCCAAAAGTGCTTTCTAAGATGAAACTATTTTGCATCTGTGCTAATATAGTAACTGTCAGCCAGCCACACATAGCCATTGAGCTTTTGTAAGGCAGCTAGTATAGCTGTCAGTGAATTTTAAATTTTATTTGAATTTTAACAGTTACTTGTAGCTAGTGGCTACTGTATCAAATAGTGCAGTCTAGAGTCTTACAGCCCGTTGTAAAGACTGTGGCTTTAATCTTTTACCTCAGTCTGTATTTCCTATTCTCAGTCTCTTCAGACTAGTCACAATGGTTTTCTTGTTTTTTTATGTCTTAAACTTACCATGCAGGTACTTGCCTCAGAGCCTTTGCTCTTACCTGGCACATTCTTCATCCCCTCAGATGTCCGAGTGGCTGTCTTTCCCTTACTTCATTATTTCCCCTGCTCAGCAGTTATCAAAAGTGCTATCATCATCTCTTATCATCCTGTTTAAAATCACCACCTACAATGCCATGCTTACTTATTCTTCTCTACCTACTTTTCTCTATAACATTTATATTGTACTTTTGCACCTACCCACCCCCCGCCCCCACCAAGTAGAATGTGAGTTCTGGGATTCAGGGATTTTTTTTTTCTTTTTTATTGTCTATAAACAGGCTGGCACATAGTATGCAATAAATATTTGTTGAATAAATGAATGAACTGTAAAGCCATTGGAGGATTATAATCAGACTGGATGGTTTTGGCTGCTGCTGTCTAGAACAGACTGCCAGAAAGGCAGGGAACTCAACTAGAAGATTAATAGTCCAGGTGAGAGTGGAAAACATGAAGTCAGGGATGACTGGAAAGTTTTGATTTGAGCAACTGGAACTGCTGTCTACTGAGAGGAGGAAGACTGGGAGATATAGGTTTCAATAGAGAAATCCAGAATTATCAAGAGAGATCTGCTTTCTGGAGAGTGTAATGATGCTCAAGAAGATTAAGCAAAGAATGAGTGAAGCAGAAAAAGAAGTACAGGTAGAGGGAGTAGCAGTGAAAACTGCATGGAACAACATGGCTGTTTTTGGCTAGAACAAGGACAGTACAGGAGCCATAACATGAAAAGAAAGTAAAGTCAGTAAAATTGTAACAGGAAGGGCTCAGCAATAGGCCCTTCAGGCACTTAATTCTTAAACTTTGAAGATTGGCTCTCCCCTTTTAACAGACATGAAAGTCTCAGCTCTGTGGGATGGGCTTAGTTGCCTTAAAGCTATCATGCTAGAATTCGAATACATTTGATCTCACATCTTTGAGCTTTTCTCATTTAACTACATTCTGGTAGTTTCACTGAATACTTCATGGGAAAAAAAAAGTTTTCTAGATTAGCAGATTTGGGGTATAAGATCTGGTAAAAATATTCATTCAACAGTAGTTGTTTAAAACCTATTAAAGGTGACTTCCTTAAATGCCCTGGAAATTGGGTTTCTAAGGCGGCTCTATACATTTAATAGTTTACCTGCTAGGGAAATATGAAGAACCTTGTTGATTTAGATCTGTGGTTTTCAAACATTAGTGTGTATCAAACCCACCTAGATGACTTAAGGACAGATTGGTCCCTCAGCTGATCAAAAATTTAGCATTTCTGTTTTCTTGGGGACAGGGCACAATGTAACTTACAGAATCCTGTGAAAGTGCCAACTCCTAACCACTGCACTGCGAGAAGTCCCCCAAATTTAGCGTTTCTAATAAGTTCTCAGGTGATAATGCTGATGTTCTGGGGACCACACTTTTAAGAATCACTGCTAGTAGAGAATGAAACATCAAGCAGCCATGTCTACCAGACTTCATCCTTGTCTCTGAAATCACTGATCCTCAGGCAAGTCTAACCCTCTCCACTTGGATATTATCAGATCCACTTGTGCCCCACATTTGTAGGGAAAACTGCATGACAGAATGGAAACTACATAACGTGGTTTTAGGAGGAAACATCAGATTTTTCATTCTCACCTCTGCATTTATTAGCTATGTGACTAGCCAGGTTACTTAACCTTCCTGAGCCTTCGTGTCTAAAAAGCACTGCTGCTAACCATATTTGGGTTAACAATTAGAGGTAACATACATAAAGTAAGCTGGTACACAGTAATTTTTTCTCCATTTGCATTACCCATAAATAAGGAATAGATCTCTCTCCCATTTTTAGTTTTTATTCGAAGTAATACTGGATTGCCTCCATTTCCGGTATGGGTAGATATACAGCCCAAATTTCTGGCTTCATTATCGGTTGATTCTTGAAATCAGTATGAATTTTATGCTATGAAAGCAATCTAACTCATTTGTCTTGGAAATGTATTTAACATTCGATTGCTTCCCAGCATTCCTCAAATTCAGAAAAGAAAAAATAGGAAGTCGAGATAACCCCAGTAACTTTATATCTAAATACCTCAATGCATTTATTTAATCATCTAAGATCATATGACCATGAATCATAGATGGTGAATCCTAGATCTCAGCTCTGGAATGCTTTAATAACTTTCTCATAGTGTTTTTCAAAGCATAACATTTGTAATATTTGCAAATCACCATAATTAACAGAATATCTATTCTTTCATTTGCAGTGCTATCATCGCATCAAAGAGCTTCTCTTTCTACTTCAGCTCTCACTTAAGTTGAAAATTATAGCAAAAAGTATAGGAGGTTTACCTTTGTTAGTGAGCCAAAAGAGTAGAAGCCCTCATGACCAAGGACCTCCTTTTAGGTACAGATTACTGGCTTAAACATGTTCCCACTGAGGTGCTTCTGTAGGAACCAATTATCATAATGTACATCTTATTTCAAAATGACTTCACAGTCTTTAAGTTCCACCAGAGGCTCTTCATCTCTGAAGAATTACCAATGTAGATCAGTCCATCCACTGTCCTGGAGAGTTCTGACATTTGTCTTTCATGTACTAAGTTTGCAGAGGCTACTATTTCATACTGAAACTACTTACCTGAAATAACTTTAGTAAACAGTGTTCTATCAACTTGTAATTCCTGCATATGGACATTAGTTTAAACAATGTCTAAAAATATCTATTTTGTGTAAACTTTTAGAGTTTTGTTTTCCATGTATTTTAAAATCACTCAATAATCTGAATATAGTAATATTAACTGAAATACCTCATTCTCTTATGAAGCATAAATTTATTTAACATTTACCTTAAGCCTAATTCCTTTTGAAGTAATGTGCTACATAAAACTGAACACTTCATTACCAACAAGGACAATGTTTTATTGAACAAATCTATGTACAGTACAAAAAATTTCTTGAAATGAGACACTATTGTTGATTTATTGCAGTTCAATGGCTCAGTTTTAATTTGTACTCTTATAAAATGCAAAGTAAAATAATTTAATGTTCAACAAGGAAGCACAAATTTCCTTTCTTGCTGAATCTGTAATACCTTTCACATATTAACAATTCCAAAATGCATATGCAGCATTTAGTCATTCTGAAAAGGTGTTTTACAGTACCAAATAAATTAAAAAATAAACACTACCATTCTTTTTAGGTTTTTCCACCCATACTACAGTTTGAACCAAATATGAAAGGAGTACGGCTGTACTTTCAAGTGTGATTTGAAGAGAATCACAAGTTTGATGTTATAAGTTATCTTTTCATTATATAATTGGTGGTTTAAAAGAAAAAAAATATGGCTAAAGCCCAAAGTACCAGTGTCCTTGTCCACGAAGGGTCTCCTTTTCCATCTTCTCCATAATATCTGAGCAGCAAAATTTCAGATTTGCTATTCTTTTGACCTTACTGAAACATGGCAGAAAGCTAGTATTTAATATTTCAATGGAAATTTTTATTTGACAATGAAGGATTGAAACCTGGTCCATGTAAGATAAACACACCCTTAAAATAGAAGGAGTAGAGAAGAAAAAGAGAAGATTTTGAGGAAAAAGAAGAAAGCTTCCTTGTCTTCTGAATCCCACATTAAAAGTGTTAGAAGTTTATGCACCTCGTAAAAGCAAAATGATGTAAGTTTTATAAGGCATACATAAGAAAATGCACATATTCTTTCAATAGCAATTATTTGGTAAGAGGTTAGAAATAGAACATTGTGGTCCAATAGAATTTTATAAAACAATCCCTTGATGTATAAACCAATTTGATCTCAGTCTTTCAGAAAGTTTTCCCTTAGTAAAACAAAAGTAGAAATAAAACCTCAAATTAAAGACAAAAAAATAACAAGTGGAATATGTTTAAAATATTTTGGTATGAACTACAGAATGAGTGAAAACAATTTGCAGACATGGATTTATGTCAATAGTTACAACTTATAAAAAATAAAAAGTTAAAAATGTGATAAAATGTTAAGCTGTGATTTTAAACTTCTGGAAAAGATACAAAGCAGAAATATTTCAAAATAACTTCATTGCCCATATGAACTAGTCTCCAAACAGGCTTTTTTATTACATGACTGAACTGAAATAGAACTCAAGTATTATATTTTAGTATCAGGAAGCATGGAAAATGGTTTTTTTTTAGTTGACCTTAAAAGACATAAAAATCTGATCAAGTTGTTTATCTTATGTTATTTAAATGTAAAATCCATAGCCTAATATAGGCTACATAACAAAACAAAAACCTGATTTGACTGAAATGGACTGATGACTATCAATTGCATAGTAGTAAATGCCTATGATAAATAATAAAATTGGGACATTATTTTAGATATCTGGTTTACCATGACCTGGAAATCCTAATTTAATATGCTGCCCACGAAGAAAAGTCTCACTTCCTTAGTGGCTTCATTTAAGAAGCTTTAATATCCAAAAATTTATAATGTAGGGTCTCATGAGATTATATACTTTGAACAAGAATATACCAGTTGGAATAACTGGAATATTTGGTTGACATATTTGTACGTTAATAGCTCTGTTTTTAAGGAATCTACCTTTGCAGCTTTTGTTCATTTTACCCCTGCTATAGATTAATACCCTATTAGGTAAAAGGAAGTCTTTAAGCTTCTTCTTTTAAAGACTATATAAGTGGAACACATCGGAGAGGGTATTTTTAAAAACTTTTTAAACAATTTATTGGCTATTAAGTTAAAATCTTCCTTAGGAAAATTACTGGTCATCAAAGAAAATAAATGCATCAATATATCTTACTGTGTTCTTGCTGTGCAAGTTTTTGTGTAAATATTTCCTTTTATATATAAAAATCACTATTCAGGCCAAATTTATCAGAAATAAATAAGAAAGCATGAGTAATATGGCTTATTTTAGAATAAACTCTAATTGAATAAAACCAATGAATTCTTGACCTGATTCTTGGCTGCGTATTTTTTTTTTACAGCCAGTTATTTTCATAGGACTGTACTTAGATAACTCACATTAATGTCTAAAGGACCTTACTATGAATCATCAAGCAATGTCCTAACACTACTCTATATACAAATAGAAATATCCCAGTGTGCTTATACCATTATTCACATTGAAAAATTTGCAATTCAGTGTTTTCTTTCAACTAAGACATCTAAGACAGCCTTTAATGGTCTTATATTCCTCCCATCTCTCCCCAGAGTTACCGATAGTATTGAGGCTGCTGCTTACAGCTCATTGGTATTATAAAAATGTAAAGTGGAAGGTTCTGTCAAGAGCTCATTAGCAAAGCACTATTGTTTTGCCTCCTGTTAATTTTCAATGCTGGCATGTCATTCATTGAACTCTGACCTAATCAATCCTCTGGAAACAAGTTACAATCTTTTATGGCTAGGATGGTGGTAAGTTTTATTCTGTCAGTTTCTAAATAATAATAAACCAAATAGAAATGGTTCTTTAAAGCATGTTTGATCCAAAAGAAGGACAAAATCTGATTACGCATGACAAGAATCCTATTTGTAGAATACTTTAAATTGTTTATTGTAAACCACTCCTTCTTTTATATATATATATATATATATATATATATATAATGGGTTAGTTCTTCCCTTTCTGTAAGGCCATAGCTGGTTATTCTTTTTGACTGGTTGCCTGAACATGTTTCTCACATAAGCGAAACTGAACATGCTGCTATTGATCATCATCAACTTCTTTAAAAAAAAAAAATGTGGTTTCTCTGGATAACTGGTACTTTGGGAGTTTTGTAATAACCCTTTTGGAGTCTAAACCAGCACATCTCCTCTGTGGGTTCATTCTAGAAAATGTGCTTTGTCTTTATCTTTAGTAATCCAAGATCGCTCTAAAATTAAGGCCATCAGGGAAATAGCAAAATGATGATGCATTTTCTTGTAGTGCATTTTGCACACTACTGCTTGATCGACAGATCTTTCTGAAACATTTTTATCAGGCACCTGTAAAACAGAACACGTCTGTTAATTCATATTTTATAGATGTTCATCTAGTATTCTAAGTTAGATTTCCTGTTTGTTTATACCCTTACTCATTCAAAGAATATTAATATTAGTAGAAAAGTATGTTCTTCTTTAGCTCAGTTTTTCAATTATTTTGTTTTTAAAAAATTTTTGTTTTTGTAATAGAGGCTCAGCTTCACTTGTTTTATATTCTGGCATGCAGATGAAAAACATTTTCATCATAATTAGTTTGTCTTCAGATTTCTTATTACATAAAAACATAGAATGAAGAAAAGCCTCAGGTAGTTAAAATGTATGATCCAAAAAGTATGAAAAAACTGTGTTTAAGTTCTGGCTTCCACAAGTTCATAGGCCTATGCCTGTGCAAATTACTTGTGAATGTCAGTTGCTTGATATATAAAACAGGAACAGAACCTTATGGTGGTTATATGGATTACACGAAATAACGTATGGAGTAGTGCTTTATTATCTGTGTTATACAAATGTTAATTTTTTTAACCTTATGACGATTTATGGCATTTTCTACTTCTACAGATATACCTACTGAGAAGACAGCAGACTTACTTTCATCATCTGAATCAAATCCAAAGAGGGTCTGACATTTCTTTTGTGCAAGGTGAGCCTCAAGTGCTTCTGCATTACAGTAGGTGGTCAGGCATTTGCCACATCTTAATCTTTTCACTGATTTTTTACAAACGTTATCTTGATCAGAACAGGCATCTACCCTATCAGTCAGAAATTTTCTGCGTTTTGGCATACTAAGGTACCGTTCATCAAGGTAACTGGGAGGCAATGGTCTGACATATGGCTTTGTTAAAATTAAGCCATATGAAGTGTGTTCGCTCGTCGGATTTGGTTTGGAAGGTGCCTGAGATACTGGCAGGGTATTGTGTTCTTGTGGTACAACACTGGGTAAAATGGAACCGTTTTCTGTCCTGATTCTATTTGTATCAATTTTCAAAGCAGGATCTGATGAAACTAAAGGTGTCTGCTCTATTCCACTGTGTCCATTGACTAAATCATTAATACTACAATTATTTTCAGAATTTGGTTCTATGTCAGGCATCTTTTGGTCTGTCAAGCTTGTATCAGAAACAGTGTCATCAGAATGTTCATTTCCATTCTGAATTAAACTGTCTGTTTTCTTTTCCATACTTTCTATACATGTCTTTGGTTCTGTAATATCTTTCCTTGATTTGCTAGTAGAAACTGGCAGACTAGTAGTCTGTCTCTCATTACCAGATGAGTCTTTTTCCTGATGATTAGATTTTGAGTCTGTAAGAACATCCCAAAGAATTGCTTCACTTGGTTGTGCAGATGATTCTGGTGTTTTACTTAAATAATGCTGAGCTTCATGTTCATATAGCAGAGGAAGATCTTCAAAAAGCTCATGGCATTCTGGAAAACTACACTGAGCTTGAAATATCCTGTGACTTTTTGTGTGCTGAGCAAGTTGGAATGGCAGCTTAAATGATTCATTGCAATTAAAATGCAAACAAAAATACACATTTGGATAGCTGTGTCTATTAAGGTGATCTATAAAATGTTGAGAATCTTCAAATTGCCTTTGACAAAATTTGCATTTTCCTTTGCTCCACTTCATTACTGTTTGCCGCACATTTAAATCAGTTGGATGTACAGTCCTTGCATGCTTATTCAGAAATCCAATTCTTTTAAATATCCTGACACAGCCAAGAGCAGGGCACTTAAAATTTCCTTCTTGATCTGTTGCATATATGTCTTTTGGATGGCACACAGCTCCATTGATTTTATGAAGTACTGAACTTTCTTGATTCAGGTCATAGTCATCTTCTTCATAATCACCTTCCTCATCTTCTTCCTCCTCATAGTCATCCACACAGATAGGTAATGGCTCTGAGACATTATTTAAAGAAGTATCAGGGCTGCCATTTTCAGTAATGTTTTCAATAACATCTTCTGATACATTTACAGGAATTTCAGTGAATTCACCCACATGTGCAGGGATGACGTCTTTGTTTCTGTCACTGGAACCAGTAATAGTCTCTACTTCCAAATCTTTATTATCAGAATTCCCATTTTCAAATGAAATGAAAGTATCAGAACAATTCATTTCTTCTAAAGCAGGATTTTCTTGATCCTCTTGCTGAGCTGCAGCAATTTGCTGTCTCTGTATTTTCTTAACGTGATTCTTTAAATGCTTCTGCATAAGTCCTCTGTTTCTAAATTTCCTGCCACATATCACACATGAAAAACTACCCTTTTTCTGATGAGCCTGGGCATGCCTTACAATGTGACCACCTAGAAATTCCTTGTTACATAACATACACCGATGCCTTGGGACATTGTGATCTACTCTGGAAGCATTAAGAGCTGTAAGGTTTTTCTTTGCGTTAATAGGGCCTTTTGGTTGCACTCCAGATATATCATCAGGATCAAGCTCTCCAGGGCTCCGATCTGTAAGAGAGTCAAGCCCTTCCTCTAAACTGTGCTGATCCAATGCCTTTTTTACATTACCTGCAGAATTTTCCAGTGCACTTTCATTTAGAAATCTAACTGCTGACTTATCACTCAGTAATGCTACACAGTTTTTCTTAATCATTATGAAGTTCCAGAATTCAGGATCAAAAAACAATCCCTTTTTCAAAATTGGAAGTAATTCAAAACGAACACGATTTTGAACACTACTTGTGCCTTCATTGTATTCTTCATCTGGACGTTTGTAAAGCTCTTCAACAGTATGATAAGCTTCCAAGGAGCGTTCAAGAAAAAATATCGAGAGTGCACAAATCCTGAGAATCTCCAAATCATTTGGTAAAAAATGTGCAATTGTTTTATAAATTAGACATTTAGTTTTGGGATCATCATGAAGATCTAGTTGTAGAGCACAACCACATATTTCAACACAAATTTGTAAGCCTTCTTCTTCAACCTGTAAAAGAAAAATTACCACTGAATACCTTCTAAAAAATCAACACTTACTAGTTTATCTTTTTAAAATACAACTCTGAAACAAAAGCTGAATAAACAAACATAGCATTCTAAACATGCAATTTTCTTCAATGGGTAGCCTTGTTTACTCTTTTTTAATATATAAATAAATTTTTATTTATTTTACTTGAGAATAACCTGGAAAAGATAGCATTTTAGCTTCAATTTATTTAATTTTCAAGTTTATGAGCCTTACTAACCATAATACAAAATATTATAACCTTATGGTGATTAAAATATAAATGCGTCATAAACTTATGGTGATTAAAGTTTATTACAAATCTAGATTTTTTAAAAAAAGGATGGGTTATGGAAACTCATTCATAAAGCTGCACTAAATAATATTATTTTACTTATTAAGTAATATTATTTATCAAAATAAGCAGAGAAATGTAATCCATATAAAGAAGGCAATTACAAACTTTCCAAATCAGTAAGGTATCAGAATAATGAACGTACTGAAAGTTATCTGAAAAGTACTCAAGCTTTGAAACTTTTACTGATGACTCAAATATAACTGCATCAAGCTTTTAGTTGGGAATTTGTTGATTATCCACCTGAATTCAAGTTATAAATAATGCCTCTAGTGATTTGGAATGATCTGCTCATTTGAATAGAAAGAGATAAAATAGTCTGTTTTTAACAGTTGTGTGTGTGTATCATATCGGCTGCATATGGTAAATTACGGATGGCGGGGGGAACACAACTTTGCCATCCTCATGTCCTCTGAGTTCCTTACATGCTGTGTAACCCTTACTTACAGTTCTACAAGCAGACCTTAACTTTGCATATCACTTTACCTAGATGGTAAATTCCTACCTATCTCCTACTCAATCTTTGAGAATCCTAAATAGCAGGGACAGTATCTCATGTGGTTACTATCTTCTGTGGTTAGCACAGGAGTTGGCATATAAAGACCTTTGAATAAGTGTTTGCAGAATGAATGAGATCAAATATATTATACCAATTTTAGTCTTCTGTAAATCTACCATTTACAACTTGGAATCCTTTTCTGAATTTAAATTTCTTATTTCTTATTGTTACTTATAATTTCTAATGGTCAGTTACAAAACCTGCATAAAATTTTCCAGATACAGCAAATGCAAATCCACTACTTCAAGACAATTCATTCTTTTTCTCCAAAGTTCTATCTACATCCTCTACCTTTCTTCATGAATTATAATGTACTTAGTTGCTGAGGTTTAAAAAAATTTCAGGATCATCACAAAAGTGAACATGCTAAGGCTACTTTCTAACCTGAAAGCCTTTAACAATTCCACTACATTTAGGAATTGTTTCAAGTTTTAGTGTAATATTCAGTCCCTTCTGAATCTCTAGCAACCTGAACCCCACAGTAACTAAACTCTTTGATTAGTTTCCCCATCCACACTCTCCTGTTAATGCCACTGGACAGTTATGAGAACCAAATAATAAAATGAGGAAAAGAGGCTCTGTAAACTATGAAGTCCTCTACAAATATTAGTATTATCCTATTCTACCATTTAACACCCAGCTGAAAGCAGCCTCCTTTGTGAAGCTTTTTCAGATACGCTATCTGTAACGTCTCCTTCTGAACTCATACAGCATTCATTACCTGTGCCTCCTTTCACAGCACTGAGGCATATGAATGATCTATTCCATCAGATAAAAATGTTTTTAGTAGAGTGTATAAGAAATTAAGCACATTTTAAATACTTACTTCATCTTTGAATTTTTCTTATCATGTATTCTTAGGTTGACCATGCATGTGACATTGAGAAAGTTCTAAGATAATTGACTGAACTTCACCTATATTTTAAACTTTCTGTAAGAGTCTCTCAGTTTTCGGTGAAAAGTGAAAGTTTTAGTCACTCAGTCATGTCTGAGTCTTTGCAACCCCATGGACTGTAGCCCTCCAGGCTCCTTTGTCCATTGGATTTTCTAGGCAAGAATACTGGAGTGGGTTGCCATTCCCTTCTCCAGGGAACTTCCTGATCCAGGGATTGAATCCAGGTCTTCTGCACTGCAGGCAGATTCTTTACCATCTGAGATGAGAATCATTTGTTTAAAAAATATAGACAGAAATCTTTATTTTTAGAAAAGTTTTATAGGTGATTCTGATGCACTTCAAATATTAAGTGCAAAATTTGCACTCTATAGCATAGATTTTTTTTTTTTTCCCATTTTTTGGTGACATGAGAGGTTAACTTTGATGATGCATTTAAATGACAAATCACTATTTAATAATGAAGCTATTAGTGTAGTTAGCTAAAAAGAACCTAAAAAGTCCTCTGATGCAATGCTTTATATCATTGGAATATGATACAAAACTTTGTTATCAGGGGAATATGATCATTACATGGTCATACATCTAATGAGTAATGCAGTAATAAATATGATAAATGCATAAATGTATAAAAAATTAAAATATATTATTTAATGGATGCTTCCTTATGTATTTAAAAGTAACCCACATAAAGATTCAGTTAAATGGAGCTATCGAAAATGTAAGGTAGCTTTATCTTTCCTATCTTTGTATTCAAAGTTCTGTTAGTATTTGAGGAGAAAAAGTAAAAAGATCTAAGGATCTACTTTCATGTGTATATAAGAATCTTATGTAGAACTGTACACACTTGCCAGTAGCCCATGAAAAACTTGCTTCACAAACAGGTCATGGATTTTTACTCTTATTTTAAATAAACATTTTAAAAATTTGTCCTTAGGTTTCAAAAATGCCTCAGAATTAATTGTTCCTTTTCATTCTAAACATCAAACTTAAAACTATGAACTGTATTTCTCTATGACAGTGAATTAGGTATTACCTATAGTTACACAAAGATCATCTGCAAATTAGTTAAGATTATATAAACAGGATTTAGAATAATGTTAAAAGTGACAGGCTTATTTAATTTTAAGAAAAGAGAGAACAGCTTCTTACAGAAGCAAGTTGTTCCCACATAAAACTTCACGTAACACTAAATTGGCTTTTTATCTCTTTTTTTTTCCAGTTATTTTCATTTACGTATAAGCTTTGTGTCTTGGGAGTTTGAGGTTAGGGGGAGGGGAGTATATAATATATGGAGAACGTGGCCTTAAAATCTTTCTTTACTTCAATTACATGATCAAATAAATTTTATGAGATGCAAGTTTCCGTGAACTGTCATTTAACTTAAAATGAAGGGATAAATATATACTATTTACCTCATCTTTAATGATTTTCATGAAAGGAAATATGACTCTCACATTAGTTGCTGTTCTTAAAAGCTGGTAGCACTGATCTACAAAAACTTGTTTTGAAGGATTAGACTTTAGCTGAAGTTTACTCCATATGAAAATCAACTCCCTGTAAATGAGAAAAAAGAGAAATATCAAAAATACAGTTTATTCAAATACAAACATTACCTGTCTTTCCTTTATTCTGTAGTGCCCTGCCTGGGATGTATACAAAGTGGGTGTAAGTGGATATTACGTTAACTCCAAGCTACTTCCAAAGCTACCTGTTTGGGACTAACAGAAGCTGGGGGAAAAGGAGAGATCAGAAATTACGACTTGCAATGGTACAGAATGTATCCCAATCATATGCCAACAAACCTAAAGCATCTCTAGTACTTGATCAAAACACATTCTAATTTCAATATACCAATATTAATGAGATTACTTAAAAAAATAACTTTGACCTTTAAATTAATATCCACTTGCAAATTTAGAAATCAATGTTGTACTTTCTGCAAAGAAGAAATGGTTCATACTTTTAAGATACCAAAAGTACTACATATTAAAAGTATTAAGTATATTATAGCACTGATTCTGACATTTTATGTTTTATACCATCTACTCTTCCATTACAGTGTAGTACTTTTAAAGGAACAAGCTATGGACCATTTAAAATATTTCACAGGTAGATTCTTTTCTAAAATATGGAGGGCAGAGGAATCTGGTGTGCTGCAGTCACAAAGAGTTGTACACGACTAAGTGACTGAACAACAACAACAGGAGCGAGGAATGGGTTCTGAGACAAAGGAAATTGTAAGGTATAGTTGAAATGTTTGGATATTAAATTTCAGCAAATTAGAATTCCTTGAAAAGTGTCATAAAAGTTACATAAAGCATCTTAGTCTAAAAAGTATTAAAATAATTGATGAAAATATATTTCTTTTAAAAGCAATATACTGATTATATACTTTGAGCCCAGCACTTAAAGCTATTAAATCTAAGGACAGTTTGACTACTATCATGAAGGTGCACATACTCTATTTAGAGAGACAATACAGAGAATACAAAACAAAAAATGATGGCAAGCAACACAGAAAGTAAAACCAAAATTTCACTTCCATTTCACACTAGCTGTGTGGGTGTTCCTAAGTTTCAGTTTACCGTCCACTTTTTTTTTTTTTTGCACACAGAATTCCTTTGAGAAGCTCATGAGGTTTCATAACATGCTCCCAAATCTCTAGCTCTGACTTCTCCAGTTTGCATAACTGGTTATTTCAATTTAGACTGGTTTCTATCACTTTAATCCATTTCAGTTCAGTTCGTTGCTCAGTTGTGTCCAACTCTTCGTGACTCCATGGACTGCAGCACGCTAGGCCTCCCTGTCCCTCACCTCCCGGCATTTGCCCAAGTTCATGTCCATTGAACTGATGATGCCATCTAACCATCTCATCCTCTGTCGCCCAAAGACACTAAATATTCCTCTAACCTGTTTGGTTTTAACCTGTTTGTTTTTCATAGTCTCTAATTTTTATTATACTTTTGCCCACAATTTTATCATTCTCAATGTTACCACCTTAGACCCTTTAATTTTCCATATGTACTTCTATAGGGGTTGCTAAACTAATCTGCTACCAGTCTCCTAGATTATTTCATTTAGTACTTGTTCAGTGTGCTTTCTGGTATTAAAAGCAACAGAAACATGGGTTTAGGAGTCAGAAGGATCAGGATATGAATCCTGGGCATTCTTCTAGGTTGGTTTCCTCAGTGTCAGTTAATGTGCTTTATTTATTCTCTTTTTCATTTGTTGATTGCTCTACTTGGAAAATAATTATTTCTAAGATGAGCTTATCTGTCAAAGTCCTTATCAAGTAACTCTTCATGAAAACTTTCATGAATACCCCAAACTAAAGTGATAATTATTTCAGAACAGATCTTATCTGTCTTACTGATTTCATGCCTTTCATAAACTTCCTTGTTTTAGAAGGCCTGTTTCCTCACATATTAATGCATTGTAAATCTTCTCAATGACACACTGTATGGTGGAGCTAATGGAAAAGAACAGGGATTGAGAATAAATGAGACCTCTCACCAGGCCTGCATCTCAATCAGGTATTATATACCAATTGGGATGGTACGGCCCAGTCCACAGTGAACCATCATTTTCTAAGAATAGCCCTAATACACAGGGTTGGAAGCTCAGTGGCCATGCCTTCTATATGACCCTCCTCACTATTCCTGAAATATTAATCTAAGGATGGGAAACTGACCTCAGTTCAGTTAGAAACCCTGGAATGGTCTCAACTCTAAACTATGAAGC
Organism: Bos mutus; assembly: GCF_027580195.1. NCBI lineage: Eukaryota > Metazoa > Chordata > Mammalia > Artiodactyla > Bovidae > Bos > Bos mutus. The sequence continues at coordinate 35,082,389 of NC_091617.1, read as the reverse complement.
CTGGGGAGTGTTGCCATTCTTCTGGTCTACAAAAAGAAAGACTGAAGCCAACTGGCAGATCAGAGATACTTTTAAAAAACCCCAGCAATCTCAACATCCTTGTTAGCAGTTATTTTTGAGGACCACCCATATCTCTGCCCTTGATGTGGCTTGTGTAATATCCCAGTATTCATTCAATAAATGCTACCTTTTCCCTGAACCAGTTATTCCAACCCCATTTTGTTATTAATAGCTGTGTGGCTTTTACTTCTTTTATCCAGAATTTTCTTACACATAAAAAGCATTAAGACAGATAAGTGAAAACATCTAGGTAAAATGTCTAGTATATACTGATGTTTATTAAATTGCTCACTGATAGTCTTCTTTATGAAGACCAGAGGGAAACTTTAATGAACCTTCTGTTTTCTTTTCCCAAAAAGGGTCCTTACAAAAAACATAGCACTGGGACTTTCCAGTGGTGTAACAATCCGCCTTCCAGTGCAGGAGATGCAGGTTTGATCCCTGGTTGGGAACTAAGATCCCACATGCCTTGGGGCAACTAAACCCCCTCACCGCAACTAGAGAGCCTGCATGCTGCAGGTTAGAGAGCCCGCACCCTTAAAAGCCCGCGCACCACAGGTAGAAAAGCCTGCAGGCCACACTGAAGAGTCTGCACGCCTCAATGAAGACCCAAGTGCAGCAAATAAGAAACAAAAAGCCTCACAGCACTGACTTGGTGTACAAACACATTTCCCAGGTAGCTCACTGCTAATATAACCATCAAGTTATCTAATTGCAGAGAGACTATAAAATGATTTATAGCCACCCTTACCACATAGATTTTTTTCATACTATACCCATTTTATAATAAGTAATATTTAATAGTAGAGGCTGCTCAGGTTTGAATCTTGGCTTCATTTACCCCATAAGATTGCTGGAGTAAATGAGATAAAAAATATATAAAGCACAGATTAATGAAAGCACTCAGCCAATACAAGCAGCTGTTATTATTATTTTATTATTGATGGTGAGAGAACTAGATTAGTAGCTTGTTTCATTGGCTTGAGTCAAGAATAAACCTGGACTGTACATCGAGTTTTGTCCTCAGAAAGGGGAGATGAAGAACAAGCTGAAGACCAAAATGAAACAGACAACACAGACCTTGTAAGCTGGAAGAATCCTGCTATTTAAATTACAGTGAAAATCAACTTTTACAAGAAAGAAGACCCTAGCACTCAGAAATATAAAGGAGAGAGGTAAAAGAAATAAGAGGGCAGGCAATCAGAACTCAGCCTACTCAGAAGAAAGGACAAAGAAGCAGGCTAAGGAGTCCTTTTTTGTTAGGCAGCTGGGAGGCACACACCCACCTTCTATTTTTAGAAGGTGACTGTGGCCAGGAGCAGGAAAGATAGGCTCTGTTCTATTTTTGAAGTTCTTCTCTAAAGAGTAGAAATTGGTTAGCCAAGAGAAGAAGAAAATAAAATGTTTTCCTGGTCATTTTTTGGTTTGTTTATACCAGTTTACTTATAAGTATGTCAAAATGAAAGACTAAAGATAGTCTTAAATAATTTAATAAAGCCAAGGGTAGAGAACATTCCTATCACCATAGAAAAGATATATTAAACAGTAATGACTATACACTGTTTCAAAATAATTACTATCAAGAAATGATAATACTTTGAAAACTACTTAGAAGTGTATGTTTTAACCACTATCTCCTGATCCTCTTCTCTATTTGCAACTCCAATTTACATAGTACACTTTTGAATAAAAATTTGTATAATCTAACTTACAGTCCCACAGAAGATAAGTCCACTAGTTTCTAGACCTAACTCTATTAACTAGCTTTTGACTCCATCTCTGAATCTAAAGATTTTAGTCTATAACATCTATATTAAATAAGTTTATCTTTACACCTCCTTCAAGCTATTCTTTTAAGTATCTAAGAACTTAAAATTTGAAAGCATTCATTAAAAAATATTTATAGCCCATACCATTTCATATTATTTTGTTAGGTAAATGAGACCTAGTTTTCTCTCAAGAATTGGTGACATGTAAAAGTGGTAGTATTGTGTCTGTGTGTACTGAGGTAGAGGAGGCAAAAGATATTAGGATTTTTTTCTAATTATTTTTGATTTTATCTAATAGTAAAATACTCTCAAATTAAATAGTCTTAAATTAAAATACTCTCAAACCACATTCTGAATTACATGATTACTTGGATCATGTAATTGGATGCTTCATATGTTCTAACAACTTTTTAATGGCTTTTTAAATGCTCAGAAAAACTAACAGTCACATAATATCATTTATATTAGCACCCCCTCACCCCCTAAATGAACTACTTAGCTATGAATCTAGCAAAATATGTATGAGATCTACATGAGGAAAACAAAAAACTCTGATAAGTGAAATCAAAGGAGTAAATAAATGAAAAGATAGTCCATGTTCATGGACAAGAAGACTCAATATTATCAAGTTATTAGTTCTTCTCAGCTTAATCTACAGATTCAACCCCAATCTAAATCCTGGTAGTTATTTTATGGATATGGACAAACAGATTCTAAAGTTGCTATGGAGAAATAAGAGACCCAGAATAGTGAATATAATACTGAAGAACAACAAAGTTGAAGGACTGATACTACCTAACTTCAGGACTTAATATAAACTAACATAATGAAGACAGTGTTGTACTGGTTTAACAATAGACATATAGATCAATGGGAGAGAACAGAGAGCCTAGAAATATATATACATGCTGCTAAGTCACTTCAGTTGTTCCGACTGTGTGTGACCCCATAGACGGCAGCCCACCAGGCTCCTCCGTCCCTGGGATTCTCAGGCAAGAACACTGGAGTGGGTTGCCATTTCCTTCTCCAGTGCACGAAAGTGAACAGTAAATACAGTCAATTGTTCTTTGACAAAGAAGCCAAGGCAATTTGGAGCAAATGGAGCAAATATCTTTTCAATAAATGGTGCTCAAACAACTAGACATTCACATTTAAAAAAAGATGAATCTAGACACAGATCTTGTGTGTTAAGTGGCTTCAGTCATATCTGACTCTCTGCAACCCTATGGACTGTAGCCTGCTAGGCTCCTCTGTGGGATTCTCCAGGCACAGACCTTACACTCTTCACAAAAATTAACTAAAAAGGAGGGATCATGGTCTAAACAGAAAACACAGAAGACCTTATGTATGGTGATGCCTTTTTAGATATAACACCAAAGACATGATCCATGAAAGAAATAACTGACAAGCTGGACTTCATTAAGATTGAAAACTTCTCTGTGAAAGACAGTATCAAGTCACAGACTGGAAAAAAATATCTGTAAAAGACTCATCCAATGGACGACTGTTATCAATATACAAATAACTCTTAAAACTGGACAATAAGAAATCAAATAACCCAATTAAAAAATAGACTAAAGATCTTAACAGATACCTCACCAAAGAAGGTATACAGATGGCAAATAAGCATGTGAAAGTGTGCTCCACATCATATGTCATCAGGGAAATGCAAACTACAACTAAATTAAAACAACAATGAGATACTACTACATACCTATTAGAATGGCTAAATCTGGGACACTGAAAATAACAAATGTTGGTGAGGATGTAGAGCAACAGGAACTCTCATCCATTGTTAGTGGAAATGAAAAATGGTACAGACACTTTGGAAACCAGTTGGTCAGTTCCTTACAAAACTAAAAATACTCTTACCATAAGTTCCAGCAATCATGCTCCCTGGTATTTACCTAAAGGAGTTGAAAACTTATGTCCACACAAAAACCTGCACACAGATGTTTATAGCAGCTTATTCATGACTGCCAAATCTTGGAGGCAACCAAGATGTTCTTCACTAGACAACAGATAAATAAACTGTGGTACATCCAGAAAATGGAATATTATTCAGCACTAAAAAGAAATGAGCTATCAAGCTCATTTGAAAGCTATCAAGCTCAAATGAAAAGACGTGGAGGAAACTAAAATGCCTATTACTAAGTGAAAGAAGCCAATCTGAAAATGCTGTATACTATATGATTCCAACTATATGATACTCTGGAAAAGGCAAAACTATAGAGATAAGGGGCAGAGGTGGGAGGGAAGAGATAAATAGGTTGAGCAAAGAGGATTTTTAGGGCAGCAAAAATACTCTGTGTGATATTATACTGATATATGTCATTATATGTTTGTCCAGATCCATAAAACAATTAACAGCAAGAGTGAACCCTAAACATAAACTGGACTTTGGGTGATTAATATATGTCAATGTAACTTTGTCTCTGGTTAAAAAAAAAAAAAAAAGTACCATTGTGGTGAGTGTTTTGATAATGGGGAAGGATATGCATTTGTGGGGACAAGGAGTATGTGGAAAATGTCTGTACTTCCCTCTCAATTTTGTTGTAAACATAAAACTTCTCTGAAAAATAATCTCTTAAAAAATTTAAAACTAACACTCTAAATGTAATGTAAAACATAATTATTTCATTATAACACATTTCTTAAATATTAACACTGTTTATTACTGGCACATGATCATTTTCTTTTTTAACCCTTAGGTCTTACAACCCATTGTTTCTTGCACAATAAATGTGTGTGTGTGTGTGGGGGGGAGGATGGCTTAACATTTTCACATAACTTTTAAAAAAATAAGGTATAAATTCTGCTAACGAATTCTCCTTCTGCATCCCATCTCACCATTTCTTTGTCTGTATTATGAACACTTACCAGATACAGTACATATCCCCATTCTGGAGCTGTGAAATAAGAAAGGATTCACAGAGTTGCAAGGCTAACATAGTCTTGCCTTCTTTTTCAGTGTTACAGATGATATCAATTCCACTCTTACAATCAGTTTTCAGTAAATGCTATAAGATGGAAAGAAAACTCAGTTCATATCATTAAAAATATCTAGAAAGATAGTTGTAATAAATGTTTAAGCATTCAGAAGAATTTAGATTTCTAATTTTCTTCTACAAAGACAATGAATTATACAGAACTATTTTTATGGTTTTCCATAGTTTCACTATATATAGCACCTACAGTTTATAATGATTACTTTTAACCTCAATGTCCATAGCTTGTAGGTACGTAGGGTCCATATTAGGAAAAGATTAATTCTTTCATCTTAAAAAAACACCAAAGTAACAAACACTGGAATTTAATTTCTTAGCATTTTAAGACTGGAATTTAATTTCTTAGCATTTTAAGATGCAAAATCCTGATGCTTCTCAGTTTTTATTTAACCTGTCACACCAGAAACTCGCTCAACATGAATAATGCTTATCAATGAAAATTCTAATTTCATCATTTGTTAATATGAGCTAATTCAATATGAGCTTAAAAATGGTATCAAAGGGAATAAATCTAGATAATGTAATCTTACAGCCTTTGATAGTACTGTAAAAGGAATTTACCAAAAATGGGCTACATATTTTTTGGTAAGTTTAATAGGCAAACAATCTCAAACAATACCTCTCGGAATAGGTGATCTTCTACAGGTGACATAAACAGACAGGTGAAGAGTGCTTGATGGAAGTACAAGTCTTTACTGATTTCTGGGTGATTTATACAACATTTAATAAGAGCCATTGCTTCAGGTATGCGTTCACAAGCAATTAGGTATCTGGCACGTAGTTCAAAGAATAGTGGATTTTCAGAACTTAAATATTTGTTCACTATATTAAAAAGAAAACAGACTCTTATTACTCTCAAGAAAAGACTGTCTCAAACATTTTTCTTTGACACTTCAGCACTAACATGTAGTATCTAATTAAATTAACTATTTAATTAAATAGCATTTTCCTTATTAGGAGTTTGTGAAAAGAATATATCAGTTAAATGATTGGGAAAATGGCAATAAAAGACAACAAAACTATGCCCAAGAAATATTTGCTGATTCTTTCTCAATCTAAATAAAGAAGCAAAATTAGAAAAACAAACAAACATGAAATACTCTTTTTTGGTGTTCTCTAATGTTAAAATATGTTTCAAATGGCACAGGATCTGGAATTTCTTTCTAGTCTAAGATTATGTACTTTGTCTTCTTACCATTATTTTCATTACTGTAAGATTAGAAGGCTAAATCCTAATCTGCCATTAAAACCATATTAATTATAGCAAAATATAATTTGAATTAGTGAAAAGTTTGGTCATAAAAGAAATACATTTTATTACTTTATAACAAAAAAGTAAGCTAAATGTAATGTCAAATAGGACTGCTTATTAATATATGTCCATTAATATATGCCCAAGGATAATTACTAAACTTAATACTTGCTTTTACACAGTTTTAAAATATATAAACACCTTTACCTACATAAGTTTATTCAGACCTAACAACAACCTCATGACAGATATAATACTTGTTTTACAGATCACAAAACTGAGTCTCAGAGAGGTCAAATGACTTGCCCAAGGACAAAGAATTAATTAAATAAGTGGCAGAGCAGGAAATGGAACCCATATTTCATAATTTCAAATGCAAAAATGTTTTAGTTAATTATATATATTTAATCAATAGCTTCTGAAATGCCTATGAGTAATGTTTTATTTGGGCTTCAACATTTGCCTTGCAACTCTGTTTATAATATATGAACAGCATACAAATATGATTTGTATAGTTAATGCAAAAATAAACTTCAGACTGATCTTTACCCTAATGATCACAAGAGTCAAGGCATCCACATTAATGAGCTTCTAGAGCAGCTTTTCCCAAAATGAAGTATGCTAGGGTAAGTATAAAAGGAGTATGTATCAAAGAACTATACATAGTATGTGCTGTGCTGTGCTGTGTTTAGTTGCTTAGTCATGTCCGACTCTTTGCAGCCCCATGGATTATAACCCACCAGGCTCCTCTGTCCATGGGAATTCTCCAGGCAAGAATACTGGAGTGGGTTGCCATGCCCTCCTCCAGGGGATCTTCCCAACCCAGGGACTGAACCAGGTCTGAGGCATTGCAGGCAGATTCTTTACCGTCTGAGCCACCAGAGAAACCTATAAACTGTGTATATAAAGGGTATCAGCCTCACACCGACCAACAATGGGTTTGTTCTAGCTCCTACTTAGAGAAACCTAAAAGTTATCTGAAAAATCCAAACTCTTCTCTCTTGTTCTCACTCTGTATGAATCTGTCTTTGCCTAGCTCCTGTACCCTCTGGCCACATTCCCCAGCTTCCTCAGATTCCTTCAAAGCTGTCACCCCTGCCTTCCCTAAATTTGATGGTTCATACATTCCCTCAGTAATCCTACTCTTCCTCCTCCGATGCAACTACTGCCTCTGTCTTCAGTTTTGTTTTTTTTTAATTCCTTTCTGAGACCT